>NC_081569.1:95747257-95754702 GCF_022355385.1 Mustela nigripes
GAAGTGTCTGTTCATATCTTCTGCCCATTTTTTGATATGTTTGTCTGATTTGTGTGTGTTTAGTTTGAGGAGTTCATTATAGATCCTGGATATCAACCTTTTGTCTGTACTGTCATTTGAAAATATCTTCTCCCAGTCTGTGGGTTGCCTCTTTGTTTTCTAGACTGTTTCCTTTGCTGTGCAGAAGCTTTTGATTTTGATGAAGTCCCAAAAGTTCATCTTCGCTTTTGTTTCCTTTGCCTTTGGAGACATATCTTGAAAGAAGTTGCTGTGGCTGATATTGAAGAGATTACTGCCTATGTTCTCCTGTAGGATTCTGACGGATTCCTGTCTCACATTGAGGTCTTTTATCCATTTCGAGTTTATCTTTGTGTACGGTGTAAGAGAATGATAGAGTTTCATTCTTCTACATATAGCTGCCCAGTTTTCCCAGCACCATCTATTGAAGAGACTGTCTTTTTTCCTCTGTATATTTTTTCCTGTTTTGTCGAAGATTATTTGACTATAGAGTTGAGGGTCCATATCTGCTCTCTACTCTGTTCCACTGGTCTATGTGTCTGTTTTTATGCCAGTACCATGCTGTCTTGTAGTTAGAGATACAGAAGACTATTCTTTTTTTTTTAAATGTCTAACTAAAGTTAGACATTCTAACTAAAATGGCTGGGATTGACAACACTGAATAATGCCGTTTTTGAAACTTGTAGTCTCTTATTATCATTCTACCCTTAAAATTTCTGGCAGAGCTTAGAGGGGTGGCGGCAAAATAGAAGTTTGGTGTTTTTTTTTATTTTGGGGGCTTTTGCCTGAATAAACTGATATCTTTATATCATGGATCTGTAAAGATATTAGTGTTACAACTCTCTTAAAGTCTTCACTATTTAAGTGGCTTTTTAAAATATCAAATTTTAGTAACTTTTTAAAAATACCAAATTTAAAATATCAAATATGCTGTCTCGTGCATATCGTAAGCGTTTATCAGCACCCCTACCTACTAGATGCCAGGAATTCCACCCCACCCCAGTTTCCTGGTGACATTCAGAAATGGCTCCTGATTTTGCCAAATGTGTTCTGGTGGATGGTGAGGAGGGGCGCAAAATCGCTCCCAGATGAAGAACGCTGCTCCAGCAAAATGATATCAAAAGTTAATAGCTCTGTCTTTAATAACTAAATTTACTAAGCACTGAGTATGTGTCAATGATTCAAACCTATGCAGACTGACATCAAAGTGCATTGCAGTAGTTAGAGCTACCCTCTAGCTTAGGTTAGATAGTTCCCAGAGCCTATTGTCTAATACTTCTAAGACTTAATACTAGCTGCAAGGAGTCTGGGGAATGAAATTTTTATTCTGGAAATCCATGGGACCAGTTAAATTTGTAATGCTATGAAAGAGGAAAAATCAGGTTTGGAGGACAACTAGAAATCTGTGCCCCTGGCTAATTGGAATAAATAGTTAATAGTATTTCCTATAAAAACATTATCTTCATCTTCCCTCCTAGTATAAGAATCAATATTGATGAACTTGTCTAGATGACCTATCCTATAGATTCTCTACATGCTGTGTGATTAATACTGAAATATTTGTCTATTAAAATTAATACAAAATCAGGCACCAGGGTAGCTCAATGGGTTAAGCCTCTGCCTTCAGTTCAAGTCATGATCTCAGGATCCTGGGATTAAGTCCCACACTGGGCTCTTTGCTTGGTGGGGAGCCTTCTTCCCCTCTTTCTCTGCCTGTCTCTCTGCCTACTTGTGATCTCACTCCCTCTGTCAAATAGATAAATTTTTTAAAAAATTATATAAAATTAAAAATAAATTTGAGGTTTGTTACCAAAAAGTATCCCTTATTGTTCTTAAGAAGTACCTCTATGGGAATGCCTGACCCTTTTTTCCAACGTAGGCATTTTTCACACCAATGTTAAAGTAAAATAACAGCATCTGTGAAACTAACAGCTAAAGTACTATGTATGATTTGTTCAATTATTTTGTCATATGAAATCTAATATATTTTATGTTTTTCAAAGAATATATGATGTCCCTCTTGTTGTGTCTATTGGCTTGAAATCAGGACTGCTTGGTGGCAGAGTTTATGGCCTTCACTACCATTTCTGATCATTGCGGTTATGTGGGGAATCCTTGAGGTATGGTATGATATGCTAATTATATAAACTACCTTTTCTTTGACATTGCATTTTTTTTTAAGAGTATTTAAGCTGCTATTAAATGAGAAATGTACTAATGTTACCAATGGGAGATTCTGTTTTGTGTGAATAGAGGTCTTGATCCTTGGATTCCTCACAAGAGCATTTAGGTGGGAATCTGGTCTTGAATAAAGATAGTCAGAAGGGAAGTAGCAAGCATAAAGCAGTTTTATTAAAGTGAAAGTACACTCTCAAGGTGGGAGAGCAAGGAGGTTCCATGAGGTGAAACTGGCCCTTCTTTAGGGATTGTATATTTGTTGTGTCTCTCTGGGCTGGGAGGAGCCAAGATATATGGTAGGGTGGTCTCTAATGAAGTCTGCTTCTAAGCATTTGGAGAACATCCCCCAACAGGTTGGAAGGAGGAGATTTTGACCCCGCAAGATTGGCTCCCCAATCATCATGGCAACCTTTTCCATGGAGATAGAGGCTGTAACTGTAATGCAAATGTATTAATGAGTCTAGGGGTTACCCTGAGGTAGAGGAGGAAGAGGAGAATGCACGCTTGAAACCAGTGGCTCTTGATCCATCAGCCCCAAGGTCTTAGAAGCCACAGGTCAGGATGTTGTGTCCTTGGGTTTACTTATCACCATCCTTGCCTCTAGAAATTTCTCCATTATTCCCCTCCAAGGAATTGGGACTCAGACTTGGAGTGTTCCCTCCACTGCTCATGTGTTGCTTCTGTGTAACACTAACTGATACTATTGCCTGTTTCTAATTTTTGTGAGATGGAGTCAAGAGTTCCACTATTAAGTTTAAAACTGACCATGAATAATAATGTATCTCTGCAATTATATTTGAAATCTAAAGATTTAGAGGCAGGGCCCTAGAGCTCTCTGGAATTAGTGTATTGTCATTAATATCAAGAGGAAGCTATCCAGGATCAAAAAGCAAAACTAGGGGTGCCTGGGTGGCTCAGTCAGTTAAGTGACTGACTCTTGATTTAAGCTCAGGTTATAATTTCAGGATTGTGAGAACAAGCCCATGCTGAGCATGGAGCCTGCTTAATATTCTTTCTCTCCCTTTTCCTCTGCACTCCCCACGCTTCCAGCATGCTCTCATGATCTCTCTCTCTCTCTCTCTTTCTGTCTCTTAAAAAAGGGGGGGGGCAGAAAATGTTTGTCAGGGGGAAGTATAAGAGTCACCAAATCAGTGTGAATGGGAAGAGTTTAAACACTAGAGAAGGCCCAGACAAGTAACACATTCCTGGGCAAGCTAAGACACCATGGGCTGCCATTGAATCATGAACTATTACTAAAACTACATACTAATTAGAATAGATTATTATTTGTCTTTTCTTTCTAAGTATATTTATATTCAAAGTGTTAATACATAATTAATAAAATTCTTTGTCTCTATCCTATATTGTTTATTACAAGCAATCAGATTTAGTAATAAATAAATGCATTTTTAAGAGAGAAGTCTTAGATTAAGATACCAAAATGACATTGTGATTATCATTCTGGTGAATTTGTTTACAAAATGAAACAACAAGAATTCACAGCATTGTTTCCAGCAGAAGTTCTGTCTTGATTAAGCAGCAAATAGACCCACAAGTACACCAGGATATATAGAGAGTTTACCTTCTTGTAGCCCTTTCTGAAAATCATACCATGTCATCTTATTTCTATGTTTGCTTGTGAAATATTTCTAATGCCATGCTCATGGGAACATTGAATATTGTGTACTTTAAAAGTAACATGGTTTGCAAGCAATGTCAGAGTTGTTGGGTCTTCATCCAAAAACATAATTTCCATTTTATGGAAATTCACCACACGCAATTTCATATTTTTGTTTTCACAGATAATCATGGATAGTTAGGAATAAACAGATTTTTGCCTTCTAAATGGCCATGTTGTTAACATATTTGAAAATATATCTTCTTATGTGACATTTTCTTCTTCAACTTAGAGTTTCAGCAAATCTGTCAACCTGAAATTCCTGTTTCAATGTTGAGTACAATTTTAAATCTTTTATATTTGGATAAAAATTACATTTTGGGGCAGTGGACAGTAGTGGCAGAATGTTGCTACAGGGTGTTTAGCTTAATTGGCAAGTGAGCAATTTACATTCACTATGTGTAAGAGCACATGGAAATGTCCTGAAGAATGAAGACTATGCTCTCCCCCGAGTTATGTCCACCAGCTATCCCCTGCCTGAGGTGGCCCACATCAAGAACCTCTCCACCAGAAGACTTTAGAAGAGGAAGAGAGGACTTCCTGGAGCAGCCTCCCCATTAATGAAAAAGTTGAATTGTACCACATGAAGTTCAATTAGAGCTTTGCTGAAATGAACAGAAGCAGGAAAGAGTGGGAGATGGTTGTGGGTGCTGGCATGATCCTCACGGACTTCAGCACTCATTCTGATCTGGGAGAAGCGCGATGTGTACAGCTCCATCCTCTACACATTGGAAGAGGAATGGGTGACCAAACAGACCAAGGAGATGCTGTACATGAAGGACAGCCTGATTCACAGGTTCTCAGCCAGGTGGAACTACAACAAGGAGGAGTGGAAGAAATAGAGGCCTGCCACTTGCCTCCCCTTGTTCTGCCACCTCCATGCATCTCCATGTATTGACTGGAAATGGTTATGTTGCTGTACCAATGCTAATAAATGAGCAGTTTATGTGAAAAAAAAAATGCACTTTGATTTATTTGTAACTCTGAGTAAATGTCTGTCTTGGTAACAGACCAGACTATGATTGAATGTTTGATCTGCTCACAGTTTTCTGGGAAACATGTATCACTGCTCCATATAGATATTGTAAGGAAGTTGATGTTTTTTGTAACTTTTACTACTTATTTGTTGATCTTGTCTACTGTGAAAACAGTATGGTGTCCTCTTTTCTTTTCCAACATCCTTCTCAAATTTATTTATTTGGTATTTTTCACTTAATATATTCTTGTATCTATTTTAATAGTACTTTAATGTCTGCACATACAGGATGCTTTATGTTTAAAGGATCCTTTAAAAATCATGTATTCAGACAGAACTTGAGGAGCAAGAGAAATTTCAGTCTGCACAGGGTTTATTTTCTGATACCTGCCATGGCTTCAAATACCAGACAGTTCTACAGTGGCTTTCATGTTATTCCTTTTTATTCTTTTATTGCTACAACTGAAGTATTAGAATAACCATTATTTTTCTTAAGTCTCTGATAGGATTTAGTCTAACTAGCTTATAAATATAAATTTTTTAGGGATTTTCAGTGTAAATTCTAAATTGTGAAATTGAATACTGGAAAGTATGTGAAAGGTCCTAGATAAAATAGAATCAGAAATCACTTTGCTTACCTTTTCAAATGACTCATCACTTTAATGATCAGAGCTTACTAATAGGAGTGAATAAGCATTCATTACAAATTTCAGCATATAAGGGCCTATCAAACTTTCCTCTTTCACATCTGGGTCTTCTGATATGTTAAGCACACATTCTCTTGGATTACGTCTTAAGATCAATAAAACGTGGCCTCTCTGTCCTAGGTTCATAAAATGATCGGATGTCCCTCATATGAACTTCCTCAGCAACTGGACTTGCTTGAACTTGACACGCACTACAAGCATTTGTTGCACTTATTCTTCATTTTTTTCCAACACTTAGATTAAAGTAATTCCATAGGAAGTTCTTGTTTCAAAAATAGTTAAGATGATGTACACATGGCAAACAAGCATGTGAAAAGATGATCAATGATTTAAAGATTTTATTTATTTAGAAAGAGAGCAAGAGTGCAAGCAGGAGGAGGGGCAGAGGGAGAGGAAGAACAAGGTTCTCAAGCAGGTTCTGCACTGAGCATGGAGTCCAGCTCAGGGTTTGATCTCACTTGCAACCTGAGCCAAAATGAAGAGTCTGACACTTAATGGAGTGAGCTACCCAGGAACCCCAAGATGATAAACAATTTAAATAATGAGATACCACTAACTACCTATTAGATCGGCTAAAATCCAAAACACTAACCACAGTAAATGCTGATGAGGTTGTGGACAATCGGGACTCACATTCATTGTTGATAGGAATGCAAGATGATACAGACACTTTGGAAAACAGTATGGCAGTTTCTACAAAGCTAAACATATTATGATCAAAATCATACTTCCTTATATTTATCCAAAGGAAGTCAAAACTTACGTTTACACAAAAACATGCCCACGGGTGTTTGTAGCAGACTTATTCATAATTGTCAAAACGCAAAAGAAACCAGTTGTCCTTCAGTAGTAGGTGAATGGATAAACTCGGTATATAAAGACACTGGAATAGTTTTTGGTACTTTTCAGTGCTAAATGAGCTATCAAGCCACAAAAAGACATGGAAGAAATTTAAATGCCTATTACTAAGTGAAAGAAGCCTTTCTGAAAAAACTACATATAGTAAGATTCCAATTAGATAACACTCTGGAAAAGGCAAAACTGTGGAGACAGTAAAATGATCAGTGCTTTCCAAGAGTTTGGGAAGGAAGGAGTGAATTGGTGAAGCATAGGGGTTTTAGGGCAATGAAACTATTCTGTATGATAATATAATGGTCGATACATATTATTATGCATTTGTCAAAAGCCATATGATGTGCAACACCAAGAGTGAATCCTAATGTAAACTATAGATTTTAGGTAATAATGCATCAATATAGGCTCATCAATTGTAACAAATGCAGTACACTGATGTGAGATACTAATAATCAGAGACACTGTGTGTATATGTCTGTATGTGTGTGCATGTGTGTAGGGCTGGCGGTAACAAGGAGGTATATGCAGACTCTATGTACTTCATATTCAATTTATCTATAAATCTAAAAGTTCTTGAAAAAAATAGTCCATTTATTTAAAGAGTTGTTGAATAAACAAATATGTTTTCTTTTCTTTTAAATTTATTATTTATTTATTTATTTTCAACATAACAGTATTCATTATTTTTGCACCACACCCAGTGCTCCATGCAATCCGTGCCCTCTATAATACCCACCACCTGGTACCCCAACCTCCCAACCCCTGCCCCTTCAAAACCCTCAGACTGTTTTTCAGAGTCCATAGTCTTTCATGGTGCACCTTCCCTTCCAATTTCCCCCAACTCCCTTCTACTCTCTAATTCCCCATGTCCTCCATGCTATTTGTTATGCTCCACAAATAAGTGAAATCATATGATTGACTCTCTCTGCTTGACTAACTTCACTCAGCATAATCTCTTCCAGTCCCGCCCATGTTGCTAGCTACAGAAGTTGGGTATGCGTCCTTTCTGATGGAGGCATAATACTCCATAGTG
>NC_081569.1:95757702-95783912 GCF_022355385.1 Mustela nigripes
CTATAGCACCAAGAACCATAAGATACCTGGGAATAAACCTAACCAAAGAAGTAAAGGATCTGTACTCGAGTAACTACAGAACACTCATGAAAGAAATTGAAGAAGACACAAAAAGATGGAAGACCATTCCATGCTCTTGGATTGGAAGAATAAACATTGTTAAAATGTCTATACTGCCTAGAGAAATCTATACTTTTAATGCCATTCCAATCAAAATTCCACTGGTATTCTTCAAAGAGCTGGAGCAAATAATACAAAAATTTGTATGGAACCAGAAGAGAGCCCGAATCACTAAGGAAATGTTGAAAAACAAAAATAAAACTGGGGGCATCATGCTACCTGATTTCAAGCTTTACTACAAAGCTGTGATCACCAAGACAGCATGGTACTGGCATAAAAGCAGACACATAGACCAGTGAAACAGAGTAGAGAGCCCAGATATGGACCCTCAACTCTATGGGCTAAAAATCTTTGACAAAACAGGAAAAAATATACAGTGGAAAAAAAGACAGTCTCTTCAATAAATGGTTCTGGGAAAACTGGGCAGCTATATGTAGAAGAATGAAACTCTATCATTCTCTTATACTGTACACAAAGATAAACTCAAAATGGATAAAAGACCTCAACATGAGACAGGAATCCGTCAGAATCCTAGAGGAGAACATAGGCAGTAATTTCTTCAATATCAGCCACAAATATGTTTTCTAAAACCTGATTACATTTTAAATCATCACAAGGCATTTTAAAATTTAAAAAAAAGTCAATTTTGGTTAAATTAAATTTAACATTCAATGCTTTCACCTAGACTATCTGATTGGAAATCTGATTGCTTGACTGCACCTGACTTCAGGTTTAATTGAACAATGAACTTTCTCCAAACTGCTGAATACAGTTGTGCTCTGAGATCTTTTAATCCTAGCACGCAATCCCCTTCAGGTTCATAGGTAACAAAAGAAATTATACTTCTTCTGTCATGTCAAGTCAGTACAGTACTGGAATAGTGCCCCAGTGCTCTGGAGCTGATTCACACTGCCTTATGGTACTTGATGTATTGCTTTTCTTTCTAATTTGTTGATACCATGTTGTCTGTTTGAATTTGGCCATGATGAGTATTTACACCATGGACATCAACAAATGCTACAAATGAGTTAATTTCTTTTTTTTTCTTTTCTGCTTTAGCTTAGAGAGCTGGTTTACCAATATACCATTGACTAATATCTTAAACTTATTATAAAAGCTTCTCCCCAGAAACGACAAAAAGATGACACTTATGACATGAATATTTATCTGCATATTTTTATCCTCTTGATTTTCTAGAGCCAGAATAGTAGTTTGATGTATAAATGTCTAAATTGCATTCTTATACAGAAATGAATCAAGGGATCATAAAAGCCGATAGGCAAAAAAGACTGTGGATTAGCAGTGATGTCCATAAATGATTAATTGGAATCATAGAAGGAACTGAAGCAGAGTCCATGTGTACATGCCTGAGGCACTGAAACAATTCTGCCTTAAGGTAATTGTCAAAACCTAGTGATTAAAAGATAATGGGGGAGAATAATAAAGTTTATTTTTTTCTTGCATACCTAGTGGACTCCATGTTCTTTATATTAAGCTTATGTAACATTAATGCATATTGAAAAAATTATAGCACCAGGTTGTGGAATTCCAAATGGGAAGATGAAGGTTTATGGTGGTATGCTGAATAAAAGAACTATATGGGGACAAAATGCAAAATCACTAGCACATACATAGCTGGTTACTAAAAGAAATTAATACACTAATGTAAAATGCACAACATAATTGTGCCATGCACTATACTAGGCATAGGAAATACAAAAATGAACTGAGAGCTGGTAATAGTTCCCAAGTGGTGGAATACAATAAAGGGACTACAAAGTCCTCTGGAAACAGTAGCCATGTCCGTCTGACAGTTAAGCTCATTCTGCTTGTTTTTCAAGCTCTTGGTACTTTTGAAAAATATTTGCTCAGTACCTTGTAAAATGTCCTTTAATTTGGGTTTGAAAGATGTTTTCATATGATTTAACTGGGGTTATGGATTTTGGAGAAGAATACTGCAGAGGGGATGGTGCCTTCTTATTGCATCATACATAAACTTGCCTATTCTGGTGATGGTAAACCTTGATCATGTGGTTAAGGTGAGATTGTCAGACTTCTCCACTGTAAAGTTACTCTTTTTTTCCTTTCTGTACTCCATTCTTTGAAAATTAGTGATTCCAGCCAATACTCACAGGGAAGAGAAGTAAGTCCTACATTTTAGTGGGAGAAGTATCTTCATATATTATTTGGTATTCTCCTTTAAGGAAAATTTGTCCTTTCTCTGCCATTATTTATATTCTCAATTATTTATGTATATCATTATGGACCCAGTGATATTTATTTAATGACGAGTTATAATCCAATACTATGTTATTTATTTTGTTGCTCAATTATTCCAAGTTAGGCCATTGAGAGCTCTTTCACATTGCCTTCTGTGTCCTTCTGATATTACTTATTTCTTTCTTTTAAAATTTTCTGGTTTGAGCACTTATTAGCTTCTAGTACTATCAAGTTCTCCATCTCATCACTTATTTTCCCTCCCCTAGGCTTAGTATAAGTAATTTCTTTAAGAATATCTAGTTATTTTTCCTGGAGAATGGGTATTTATAAAGTAAAGCCTGAGTGCTAACTGTGCTTGTTTCTACAAAGACATTCACTGCTTCTACATCGTCTCTAATATACACCATATTGGCATTAGTCTGTATTCCATTCTGGCATCCTCTAATATCCTGGTTAATTTTTAAGTTTTCTTATATCAAAGATCACTCTTTGTGATATACAGATATTGACAAATACAAAAAGTCATGGATCCCCAATCCAGTATCATACAGAAGAGTTATTACATAACCCTCAACATTTCCTTACACATTTCAATTTTTATTGATGTATAGTTGACATTCATTTTTATATTAGTTTCAGGTGTACAACATTGTTATTGGAGAGTTCTTTACATTACCCAATGCTCACCACCTTAAGTATAGTTACCATGTGTCAACATACGTCGTTATTACACTGTTATTGACTATATTCTTTATGCTGTACTTTTCATCCTCTTGACTCATTTATTTTTATAACTGATTCACTTATTTCCTCACCTTAATCTCCTTCACCCATTTTTCCCATCTCCCCCCAACTTTCCATCTGGAAACCACTAGTTCTCTGAATTAGTGAGTCTGTATCTGTTTTTTGTTTGTTTGATATTTTAGATGCTACATATAAGTGAAATCGCATTGGTATTTGTCTTTATCTGTCTGACTTATTTCACTTAGCATATATATACTCCCTGGGTCCGTTCGTGTCAAAAATGGCAAGATTTCACTCTGTTTTAGAACTTAGTAATTATATACAAATATATTTATTACAAAGAAATGTACATGTGGAACCTACCTAATTACCCATACATAGATGACTGGATAAAGAAAATGTGGTAGGGCACCTGGATGGCTCAGTGGGTTAAGCCTCTGCCTTCAGCTCAGGGCATGGTTTCAGGGTCCTGGGATCAAGGCCTGCATCGGGCTCTCTGCTCAGTAGGGAGCCGGCTTCACCATCTCTCTCTGCCTGTGTCTCTGCCTACTTGTGATATCTCTCTCTCTGCCAAATAAATAAATAAAATCTTTAAAAAAAAAAAAGAAAATGTGGCATATATATATATATATATATATATATATATATATATATATATATATAATTAGGTTGGTTCCATATGTACATTTCTTTTGTAGTATACTCTTTTCTCTCTTCAAAATCCAGGAGAAAAAAAAAATTATTGAACTATTTTCTTTCCCAGTGGTTTTACCTCTTCCAGAATATCATATACATGGAATCATACAACATATACCCTCTGGACATGACTTTTTTCTTTCAGCAGAGTGTCTTTAAGATTCATCCATTATGGGGAGCCTGGGTGGCTCAGTTCATTAAGCATCTGCCTTCAGCTTAGGTCATGATCCCAGGGTCCTGGGATCGAGTCCCACACTGGGCTCCCTCCTCAATGGGGATCTTGCTTCTCCTTCTAACTGCTCTGCCTGCTGTTCCCCCTGCTTGTGCTCTGTTTCTGACAAATAAATAAATAAAATCTTTTTTTTAATTATTTTTTAAATAATATTTTATTTTTTATAAACATATATTTTTATCCCCAGGGGTACAGGTCTGTGAATCACCAGGTTTACACACTTCACAGCACTCACCAAAGCACAGACGCTCCCCAATGTCCATAATCCCACCCCCTCCTCCCAAACCCCCTCCCCCCAGATTGTGAGATTAAGAGTCACTTATGGTTTGTCTCCCTCCCAATCCCATCTTGTTTCATTTATTCTTCTCCTACCCACTTAAGCCCCCATGTTGCATCACCACTTCCTCATATCAGGGAGATCATATGATAGTTGTCTTTCTCTGCTTGACTTACTTCGCTAAGCATGATACACTCTAGTTCCATCCATGTTGTCGCAAATGGCAAGATTTCATTTCTTTTGATGGCTGCATAGTATTCCATTGTGTATATATACCACATCTTCTTGATCCATTCATCTGTTGATGGACATCTAGGTTCTTTCCATAGTTTGGCTATTGTGGACATTGCTGCTATAAATATTCGGGTGCATGTGCCCCTTTGGATCACTACATTTGTATCTTTAGGGTAAATACCCAATAGTGCAATTGCTGGGTCATAGGGTAGTTCTATTTTCAACATTTTGAGGAACCTCCATGCTGTTTTCCAGAGTGGCTGCACCAGCTTGCATTCCCACCAACAGTGTAGGAGGGTTCCCCTTTCTCCGCATCCTCGCCAGCATCTGTCATTTCCTGACTTGTTGATTTTAGCCATTCTGACTGGTGTGAGGTGATATCGCATTGTGGTTTTGATTTGTATTTCCCTGATGCTGAGTGATATGGAGCACTTTTTCATGTGTCTGTTGGCCATCTGGATGTCTTCTTTGCAGAAATGTCTGTTCATGTCTTCTGCCCATTTTTTGATTGGATTATTTGTTTTTGGGTGTTGAGTTTGCTAAGTTCTTTATAGATTCTGGACACTAGTCCTTTATCTGATATGTCGTTTGCAAATATCTTCTCCATCTTAAAAAAGATTCATCCATTATTTGTTATCAGAATCAATAGCTCATTCCTTTTTATTATTCCACATATCATTTTTTGGTTTTAACAGTCAGACACAACCTTAAAAACTCAAGATAATGGTCTTATTTTTACTAATATGTTTATGCTTCCCATTAGTCTTTCTTAATTCCTGTTGTTTTATATTTTCTCTCATTGTAACTTATTTCTTACAAGCCCCTTCCAAGAAGATTCTGCCAATGGTACTCTGAATTCTACCTCCTTTAGTAATAAGGTGGCAACTCACCCACATTTGAACTGCAACCCACAGAAATGAGTGAGTAAATGCATTCTGAATCTAAGCAAATTAACTACCTCCTAAAATGGAGATTTACAAAGGAGCCATAGTCTTATGACACAAAATATTTTCAGGGTGGAGGGCAAACTTATTTGTCATTCTAAGAATAGTTGTATCAGGCAAGGTTTAATAAGAACCTATAGGATATTTATATTAAGAAGTTTATTGCAAAAAATTGGCTTATCTGATTCTGGAGGCTAGTTAGGCAAGTCTAAAAGTCATTGGACAGGCTGTCAGGAAGAATAAACTGGAGCTATTGGGGATGAGCTGGAGCCTCAATCCTCAAGGGAATTTTTTTTTTTTTTTTTTTAAGGAAGCCTCAACTATGCGTTTTGAGGTCTTTCAACTAATTGAATCAGGTCCACCTATATTATCTAAAATAATTGTCAAATGATTGTGCACTTTAATCAAATCCATAAGATACTTTCACTGTAACACCTAGATTATTGTTTTATTGAGTAACTAGGGACAATCTAGTCAATGAACACATTAGACAAAACAAAATCTCAATTTGAATTAGAAAAGATGATGAGCATTAAAACTAAGATGACACAGGTGTTAGAAATCTCTGGCAAGGATTTCAAAAGCAGCTGCCATTTAAAATAGTCTAATAAGCAATCATAAACACTCTTGAAATAAATTTAAGCTATCAAAAAATCTCAGCAAAAAGAAAAATAGAAAATGCAAAAAGAAAGGAAAAATTTTGAATTAAAATGTACCAAAACCAGAATTTAAAAAAAGGTTAGATTCAATATCAGAATGGAAGCAATAGAAAAAAAAATGAATTTGAAGATAAAGCAATAGAAATTTTAAGAAAATACATTGAAAAAGCATAAATTGATCTGCAGGGTGTTGTGAGACAATAACAAAAGACCTGATAAAGGAATTATTCATCAGAGTTCAAAAAAAGAAGAGAAAAAATTGTGGCACCAAAGAAGAAAAAAATTGAAAAAAAAATATTTGGGGCTAAAACATAACAAAATATAAACTTTACAGATTCAACAAGTTGAACAGACTGAAACAGGATAATATCAAAGAAATCTATGTCTAGGCTTAGATAAATTCCTGATGAATTTCTGATAATTAAAGACAAAAATCTTGAAATAAAACAGAATGAAACTATGTATTACCTGTGAGAAATGACAATTCAAAAGGCAGTAGATTTCTCATCAGAAAGTGTAGAGATAATAAGAAAGTGGCACATAATTTAAATGCTGAAAGAAAAGAACTGCCTGTCTAGTATTCTGCATCCAGCAAAATTATATTTTAGATAATGAGCAGATCTGCTCTAAAGAACATCTAAAGAAAGCTCTTTAAACTCAAAACTTTTACCAGTTATTATTTCTGAGAATCAGAAGAGCAAGAGAGAGAATTAAAGTACATAGCAATTCTTTTATTTTAAATGAATGTATTTTCTATGATTAATAGTTTAACAATAAGATATATTTCACAGTTTGAAACTTCAAAGTATGAATTTTGAAAGGATCCAAACAGATAAAGAAAAGCTTGAATTTATAAATTAATACCCAAAAGAAAAATACCACAAAAAAGGCAAAGTATATGAACAATTTACAGAAAGTTAAATCCACATGTTACTAAATACATGAAAAGACTCTCAACTTCCCAGTCAGAAAAATATAAATTAAATGAAAATTAATCATTATTTTATATCCCTCAGATTAAACATTTTTAAAGGAATGATTCCAATATAAAGATGTTTACTGAAGCATTGCTTGTTGAGTTAAGCAGTAGAAACAAAAAGAATGCCAGCAATAAGTAAAGAGTTGAATAAATCATAATTTATACCCATATCCAAACACATAACATTGTACTGACTTTTATTTTTTTAAGTTTTTATTTAAATTCTAGCATATAGTGTAATATTAGTTTCAGGTGTACAATCTAGTGTTTCAACACATATACATCACCCAGTGTTCATCATGATGAGGGTACTTCTTAATCCCCATGACCTATTTAACCCATTCTCCTACCCACCTCCCCTCTGAAAACCACCATTTTGTTCTTTATAGTTAAGAATCTGTTTTTTAGTTTGCTTCTCTCTTTTTTCTTTCCCCTTTGCTCATTTGCTTTTGTACAGACATTTAAAAGTGTATATTAAATTTATAACAACTGACTTAGATTTTTATGACATACCAAAAATGATAAAGCAAGATGCAAAAAACTATGTGTAATATAGACACTTTTTAAACATAAAACAAAAACATTCATTTGTGTAACTGAATGTATATGTGTATGTGTGCCTGTGAATATATTTTTGTATAGTTATGATCATGGGGTTAGCTATGCAAGTATACACATTACAGAGTTAATGACATTTGTTACTTGTGGTAATATTGATAGGGTACACATGAGACAGCAATAGAGAGGAGTGTATGTAAAATAAAATGACTCAGTATATTTTGATGAATTCAATAATAAAACCTCTCTAACAATAAGGAGACACCTAAGAATAAATTAGGAGCAAACAATATCCAGTGTGGAAAACACTGTAAAAAGTTGCAAACCTGTCCTCCTACTGAATATCTTAATGAAACCTATGACACCTTCAACCAACTGGTTCAAGGTTATTATTTTTTTTAAAGATTTTATTCATTTATTTGACTCAGAAAGAGAGATCACAAGTAAGTGGAGAGGCAGGCAGAGAGAGAGAGGAGGAAGCAGGCTCCCTGCTGAGCAGTGAGCCCGATGTGGGGCTTGATGCCAGGACCCCAGGATCTGGTTCAAGGTTATTAACAGCTCCCTAGAGATGAACATTTTAAAATTAATTTCATAATATATCTTATATTATATACATTAGTTTGTATAGAAATATGTATAGTATACTATATGGCATTTTCACTTAAAATAATGAAAATGAATTAAAACCACAAGGAAGCTTATCTTTCTTAGGCACTTACTAAATTTATGCCTTTGAGCCCATTGCATTTGGGAGTGGTGGGGAGAGAGTGCAGCAAAACAATGTGAAATTCTCCCATGAAAGCATGTAATTACTTTGTTTCTGAAACTGTCAAATTTCCAAGCTTGCCAGATTTCTACTTAGTTTATAATGTTTCACAGATTTTATACTCTAGACAGGACAAACCAACATCTGCATAAAAATTGTATGGAGAAACCCATGAAACCAAATTTGAATCTATATCAAAGCTAATTACTAAGTGTGTTGAATGAGTGGGGACTCAGTCAGTTCTTAGCAGATAGAATTACAATCTGAAGTGATTTCCCTGACAAGATACATCGATCTGAAATTGAATGATATCTAGTTAGATGTATTCTCTGTTGATTTGATAGATAGGTAGGTAGAGAGATAAATAAATAAATAACTTGCTGCTCAAAATAAGAATTTCCAGTCTTTGCAGTGAAAATAAGGGCAATGCATGTTACTAAAAAGGAAATTTGAAAAGTTTCCATTATCATCATTGTCCCTTAAAATTAGTTAAAATTAAACCTAGGTTGGGGATGAATGTAAACAATCAGTAAGGTTTCAGTTTTATGCAAAAAAAAAAAAAGTTTTCATAAGGACATAAGATGATATCTTAATATCTGAGTCCTTCCTAAGATGTAAATTCTAAAAATCCTCTAATAAAATAAAAATTTCTTCCCACGGGTTATAAAAATACTCATGTTAAATTGATACTTGTTCTATCTAGAACTATTTGAATAAACCTAACATAAATTACATGGCACACAGAATACATTTAAAAAAATTTCTTGGTAAAGATACAGTTGAGTCTACAGTATGAAGATTGACATAGACTATTAAGGTTAAGACTAATGAGCAGTGTTATCTGATGAATAAATAGGGCTTCTGGCTTTTAAATTTTTGACAACTTGTGCTCTTAATTTAACTGGATAATCTACATACTGAAAACATTTGCAAGTGAGAATGGAAAATTCTACCTGAGATTTTATGCACACACTCTCAATCTTTTGGTCTTATAAACCTAACTATTATGAGAACTGTTTGGAAAGTAAATCATCAAGCAAACAGAAACTTACTGTTTTCAGGATTTTTCACTTGATTGCTCCTCAGAGAGAAAGACTAGATTGATCCATTAGGAGTGTATCCACTAGGGGTTAGTGGATCCACTAGTGGATCCACTAGATGCTCCATGGGAAGGCGCTGAAGCTGGCAATGAAAACATTGTATACCTAGAACTAGTCCAGTATGTACGAAGAGCTGAGAATTTCATGGAACAGGTTAGGGTAAGAAGATTACAAGAAATTGACCAAAATGGTCATAGCCACAAGGAAGACATAGAACTGTAATAAAAACAATCTAGGATTTGGAGTGTGGGGGAGAAACAATCCAGAAAGATAAGACAAATTCAGATTGTCAAGTTAAGTGGAATTGGTGATGTCAGAAAAAATGAGAGGGCCATTACCCGTAATCTTTTAGGTGCACAAATCATTTCATGGGCATATACTTGAAAAGTAACTTATCCCCCCTTGAAAAATGTGGGGGGATAAGGGTGCTGGCCCCCTTGCCATTGGAAATCATATATTAACTTTTGACTCCTCTAAAACTTAACTACTAATAGTTTACTATTTACCAGAAGCTTTCCTGATAACATAACAACCAACTAACACATATTTCGTATGTTTTATATTATATACTGTATTCTTACATAAAGTAAGGTATAGAAAAAAATGTTAGAAAAATCATAAGGAAGAGGAAATATATTTACAGTATTGCACTATATTTAGTGAAAGAAATTCACATGTAAATTGACCTGCACATTTCAAATCACTACATTGTTCATCTGAAACTAATGTAACATTGTGTGTTAACTATACTCAAATAAAATAATAAAAGAATAAATGGAATTGCACAATCCAAACCCATGTTGTTCAAAGTGTAATGAATTTCATTAAAATATTTCCTATCTTAATTTCAGTCAGAGGTAATATCCAATAAAGATTCTTTTTAAAAAGGTGAAATCTCAAGTCATGTTAAGAATGAAGAGTTTTGTACATGAAGAACAGAATGTCATGAAGAACAGAATGTCAGGGGAGCAAAACATATGAATAATAGAAGCAAATATTTATATGAAGAGTTTTTGATGTTTCAGTTATAAAATGAGATTCCAAATTCTATTTATTCATGAAATAAATATCTGCTGAATATTTATAATGTGTATTACATGCTGGCTGGCACTGTAAAATGTGATGATGATAATTTAATTAAGTGGCAGTAACGATAAATGATTTCTAAATATCCGAAATGTGTTATAACATAACATATAATTCTGATGCCAGTGATATATCATAAAAAATGTGAGAATTTCATACTGGGAGTCGAACCAGTCCTTTTCTTACATTACTGTAGTGGCAGGATATATTTTCATTAGCAAGGGAGAAAAAAAAATCACAGAAAAAAATTCAATCAAAATCAATCTTTTATTTATTTCGAATCTAGTGCCAAAATGAGGACTTTGGTGAAAACATTATAAACATTTTAAAAAATGCCTTTTTATAACCTTTTAAACTCTAAAATAAGGATTTTTTTTCCACTAGATTCAATTTTACCAAAGGAAAAATACTCAGAATATAATGAACCTATTTTATAACCCAATATTTTTATGAAAGAAGTCATATTGGCTTTACAAAAAAAAAAAAAGTAACAGTGGACACAAAACTCACTAGGTAGCAAGTGATGGATTTTAAAATACGCTAGATGAATTTTAAGTGTACAGTGTTGAGTTTTGTTGAGGAAAGTTACCTTTAAATCCAGTAATGATTCAAACTGAAAGAGAAAGAAAAAAAACCAAACAAATATAAACATGACAAAGATGTTTAAAGAAAAAAGCTTTGGGAGGAAGTTTTTATAATTGAATTTTCAGGATAAAATAGAAATCACAAATTAGAGAATAATAAAACAACAGAATACTACAACAGAATTAGATGTAAAACCAGTACATGTGGAAAATTTTTATCACATATTCATGTCAGTATGAAATTGAGCTATAATAGAAGTTCCTAAAACATTATGAAGAAAATGTTTGGTGTTCTGTATGAAATTTAACATATAGCTGACATTCTCTCTTTTATGAACAAAGATAACTATCAATTCCTTGACTACTGTTTGTTCTTTTATTTTGTTGTCATGATAATGGTCCCGGTGATTTCACCCTAAGGACTTCACAACTAATTCAACCAGGACTCAATAGTTTCCTAAGATTAAGGCTATCGTCTGTGGAGTTAAGGATAAAATATTTCATGTAAAAAACTAAAAGAACAATTGGCAAATTAAAATAATAAGATAAATCTCCAATGATATTATGTCTCATTTATCATGGGTTTGAATTTAAACCACACTAAAATTTAACTTAAAATGTATAAATTAAACTTGCTTTATTAGTTATATTCAAAACCAACACCCAACATTACTTTATTCTTATTATCAATTATATTTTTTCAGTTAACTAAACATGAAATTAATTCTCAGAAACCCCATGATTACAAACTAAAATGTTCACAAGGAAGTGGCTTGTAGTGAATGTATAAATTGAAATAGGTATAAGACAAGATGACACTGATCTCAATTCTTTTTAAGATTTTGGCACATACAGAAAATTCTATTTACTAACTACTTTGAAAAAAATGAATAGGCTATCCAAAACTGGATACAAGAGACTGGCACTAAGTTTACCTTTCCATTGCAGCTTCTCAATGCCTGAGTAGATCAGTAACTCAGCATAACTTTAATGTACTTGCAGTGCACATAGGGAGGGGGTGCTTGAATTGTGGTGAAGTAGAAAATGTATGC
Source organism: Mustela nigripes (assembly GCF_022355385.1). Lineage (NCBI taxonomy): Eukaryota > Metazoa > Chordata > Mammalia > Carnivora > Mustelidae > Mustela > Mustela nigripes. Next base: position 95,769,954 of record NC_081569.1, read on the forward strand.
TCAAGCTAAGGGTAGTCAGGCTCACTATTTAGAACAATTTTAATAATTTAAAAAAAACAATGTTCCATAATTTTCATTTTGATAATGTTCTTTTACCATTTTTTTTTTTGTAACAAGATTAAATTAGCTTCATAAATTGAAGTGGAAATTTTTTTCTTATTTTTTCTGGAACATTTTGAATCAGATAGAGGATAACTTTTACTTGAAGATTTGGTTAACTTATAAAACTATTTGGGCCTGATGCCTTTTTGAAAGATGTTTTGGACTTAATTCACTTTCTTCAAAGGCTACAGTTTGATTCAGGTTTTTCTGGAGTTAATTTTGCTAGTTTATATATTTTTAGGATATTTTTACTTCAATTAGTTTCAAAATACCTGGTATAAAATATCTCATATATTCCATTGTAATTTCTTCATGCTTTATTGCTTGTGCAAATTGGTCCCTCTTTAAAAACTTAATATTCTTGATTTACATCTTATTTCCTTCTTCCTTAAACAATGTTTCTTGAGCATTATCTATTTTATATATTTTTCAATGACTGTTTTGAACTTCTAATTTTAATTTCTTAAATTCAGTGATGCCTGTACCAGTTAGAGTAGTCTAGATTATACACATCAATTCCAAAATCTTGGTAAATATACATAAGAAATTATTTGTCATTCATGCTGCATGTCAGTGTTGTCTGATATGGTATCTGCTCATACTTCTTTAGCTATCAGGCTGAAGAAGGCCTTATCTGGACATGCAGTTCTGTAATCAGTGCTGCAGTAGAAGAGGGATATAGTGTCTCACAATACTAGCACTTAAAAATTCTGCCCAAACATGACACATTGACTTGTGACTCTTAAAATTCATTGGCCAAAAAATGTCAAATATACTTCAATTCACAGAGAAATAAAGTATAATTCTATCATTTCCCAGAAAGGAATAAAACAAAATATATTTGATAAACTGTACTAATGACCTTCACAGTTAATACATCTTAGTGATTCTGTTTTGAAATATGCATTTTAAAATTAATTTGTAAATATAATTTTAGAGATTTCTCATAGGTTTTGATTTATAGTGACACTTGCCATTCAGTTTCAAGCATTACCTTTATCATTTCTTCTTTGAACTTACTCAGACTTTTTTGTGTTTTATTGATTATTTTTGTCTTGTTTCAATTTTCAAACAAGAATTTCTTAGCTGTCCTTTTGTAATTGATTTCTAATTTTACCACTTTTTAAAAAGATTTTATTTATTTATTTGACACAGAGAGATGAAAGAAGAGAGAGTACAAGCAGGGGGAGTAACAGAGAGAGAGGGAGAAGCAGGATTTCCACTGAGTAGGGAGCCCGATATGGGTCTTGATCACAGGACCATGGGAACATGACCTGAGCTGAAGGCAGATGCTTAACTGACTGAGCCACCAGGAACCCCTAATCTTATCAAATTTTGGTCATATACAGTATTTTGTAGAATCATGTTTCTTTTTATTTGTAGACATTTGTTTTGTGGCCTACTACATGATCTGAAAAAAAATACATATATATACATATATGCATATATATACTAAAAATATGTGTCTACATCTACAATACAGATTTCAAAGCTCTGTATTAATTGTATTGTTAATTTACATTATCCTTACTAATAAGAATATCCTTAATAATAAGGATTATGCTATCATTTTTTCTCACAAAGCTGAGTTAAAATTGACTACATGATTTTGTGTACATCCATTTCTATCCATTTTACTTTTATATTTTTGCCATATTAATATGAAATAAAGAATAGTGATTATTATAGATTCTATGTTAAATTTTTACTTTAGCATTAAATAATTTATGCTTAATTTTTATTTTTGCCTTATAATTCTCTGATGTTAATATTGCTATGTTGACTCTATCATTTTCTTGGTATGTTATTTTCTGTCTTTTTCAACTCTCTCTGTTATTCAACCAAATCATTTCCTTCACTGAAGGAAAATACCTTAGAAAAGCATAAATTATCAAAAAGTATATGTTTTTAGAACAACACATGGAAGAGAATTTCTAATCCAACCTGAAAGTATCTATCTATCTTTAGGAGAATTTAATCTGTATAACATATTTTGTGTATATTTATAAACACTGATGTATATATTTATTATTTATTATCAACATGTATATATATTTTTATTATTGTATTTTCCCATTGGCCATGTATTTTTTTCATATTATTTTTACTTTTTATTTAAATTCAATTAACTAACATAAAGTGTATTATTATTTCAGAAGTAAAGTTCAGTGATTCATCAGTGATATATAACACCCAGTGCCCATTACAATAATCACGGGCCTTCCTTAATGCCCATCACCCTGCTACCCCATCTCCCCACATCCTTTCCCTCCAGCAACCCTCAGTTTGTTTCCTATGGTGAACAGCCTCTTACTGGTTCATCTCCCTCTCTGATTACATGTTGTTTTATTTTTCCTTTCCCTTTCCCTATGTTCCTCTGTTTTGTTTCTTAAATTCCCCATGAGTGAAATTACATGATAATTGTCTCTGATTGACTTATTTCACTTAGCGCAATACCCTCTAGTTCCATCCACATCGTTACAAATGGCAAGATTTTTTTTTTTGATGAATTGTATATATTCCATTGTATATAAATATCACATATTCTTTATCCACTCATCCGTTGGTGGACAACTGGGCCCTTATGATTGTTTTGCTATTGTGGACATTAAGGTACAGGTGCCCCTTTGAATCATTTTATTTGTATTTACGGGATATATATCTAGTTGCATCTTCTTTTTAAATCAGTTATTGCATATATTGATTTTTTTCTGCTTCTTTTTACACATGTGTTTCTTCAGAAGTTATATATTCTATTTCTGTTATTTTATTTTATTTTTAAAGATTTTATTTATTAATTTGACATAAAGAGAGAGAGACAGAGAGAGAAGGAATACAAGTAGGAGGAGTAGAAGAGGGAGAAGCAAGCTTCCCACTGAGCAGGGAGCCCAATGCAGGGTTCAGTCCCAGGACCCCTGGGATCATGACCTGAGCCAAAGACAGATTATTAATGACTGAGCCACCCAAGAGCCCCACCACTTTCTGTTATTTTAAAATAAAATTTAAATGTTTACCTGGCTTAATTATGTCTAAGATTGATCAATATGTACAAGTTGCTTTTATAATTCTTAAAACTCTCTTAATTTATCAAGTATTTTGTTTATGTCTTGTTTTTAAACCTCCCTTTGTAACTAATTGTTTAATTTACCTAAATGTTTATAGACTTCTATGGTCATTCTTGATCCATCTCACTCTTTACATTTTACTGAAGTTTGTTCTTTGGTAAATATTTTAGTGAGGGTATGTATGTAGGAAATCATCTTTTGTTTATGTTTTGTTTCATAGTATTTGTATTTTGCAATAAATTTTGAATGGTAGGTTAGATAGGTATAGAAATATTTTGGGGTGGACAGATACATTCCTTTAGTGTTTCTGTGATATTAATCTGTCATCTACAGGCATTCATTATTGTTGATGAGATATTTATTTTCAGGCTAATTTTTGTACATTTTATGCTGTCTTTTTCTTGTGTAGCTTTTAAGTATATTCTGTATATTTTATGATCCATGGATTCAAAATAGTGTAATGCAGGTCCAGATTTGTTTTTCTCTTGTTCATAATCTTTTCTGTTGTTTTTATCTGAAGACTTAGGAATTTTTGTTTTCAGTTGTGAAAATTTTGTTACAAATTCCTCTTCAAGTAGAACTTCTCTTCCTTTTATTCCATTACACACAGCCAAAAGCACAATTAGAGTTTCTATTATTCTCATGTTACTCCAGTGTTCTTAAAAGCTATTTAGTATTTTATATTTTTTTGTTCCTTCTCTGTTCTTGGCTATTTGCTAAAATTTGTCAATTATGCTAACAATTCTCCCTTCAGATATGTCCAATGTTTTGTTTAAAGTGTTTATTGAATTTTTTATTTTAATGACTATACTTCTAAAATATCAATTGCTATGTATTTGTTTATTTATCTTTTTTTTTTTTTAATTTCTTCCTTTCACATGTTTTCCTTGCTGATTCCCCAGACTGGAGCGAAATAGTCTCAGTTCCTTGTCTCACTGGTTGAAGGACCCCTTCGTGGTTCTCGAGATGGTGTAAGGAGCTCAGTCCTAGCTCTGGCTGCCTTTGTGTCAACACTAACTAAACTCTGTCAAACTGACGGTCTAATGCCTCTGAGAATACTATTAATGATTAAGTCCCTTGGAACCATTTTCATACTTTATCTTTGTCATTTATTGCACCTCAGGCTTTTTCTTTATTGTTTGGTTGGTGGTATTTATCCATTTTTTTTAACATTCTAAATTTCTTTTTTTAATGGGAGAAGAATCTGTTCTCAATATTCACTTCAATTTACCTTATCATTTTTTTTTAATTTTTTATTTTTTATAAACATATATTTTTATCCCCAGGGGTACAGGTCTGTGAATCACCAGGTTTAGGTTCAGCACATACAATACAAATATTTAATTTCTTGTATTGTTATTCAACTCTGATGCTCTTAGAATCCCTATATTAAATGAATAATATATAATCCCTTTTACACATAAAGAATTGCAGATATAGCTGGAGTGTCTTAAACAAACAATTTTTTTCTTGGAAGAAATAAGGGAATCTAATTTGTATAAGAAATTCTTGTTTCTATATTTTACTTCAAAAATATTTATATTTAGCCTAAGAATGTTTAATACCCTAGCTATACTAGATTTGCCAGTATATACTAAATATGCTAAATACTAAATATGTCATATACTAAATATGCCAGTAGAATCTACAGGTTTATGTAGAGAAAATGATCATTTCTGATTGGAAATCACTAATCAATCACTATACTCTTTCCCACTGAATCTGGATGCAGCATTGAAATGTTTCAATGCTACTAGAAGCCACAACCAATCAATCAACATTAGCATATGAATTGAAACATATTAGTCATCCTTGATTTGATACATCAGACATAAATTGGTAATAATTTTAGTTAAATGGTATAAGATCTGAACTCAGACTATCAATCTGGTGCTAAATTGGTGTTTGCAATTTTAGACAGGAGAATTATATTTTACAAGACTCCTGCTATGTACTGTATCTTTGTAGTTCTCTCATTTGGTCCTCACAGCAAACCTGTGAAACTCAAATCATATTAACTGAGGGAAAGATATATGTTAATTTCCTCAGAGACACAGAACAATGATTTAGCAAATCTAGAATTTGAACCTAGTTTTGGTCTTGAAAGCCTTTACTTTTCAGATACTCCTTCGAAAACCAAAATAGATTGCTGACAATATTTTTAATCACATTACTCTTTCATGTTAGAGAAAGTAACACTGGCATTTAAATGATTCTGAAATTCTGCACAATATTATAGACAATTCACAAACTGGTGAATGTATACTTATAAATCCAAACATAAAACATAAGCATAATATATATAAATCCAAACATAAAACATATGCATAATATATATATTAAAGAAGAAAAACAAAGATTTGGCAAATTACTTTGAACGTTGTTTATCATCTATTTTTCCTCCATTTGACACACAAGTTTTATAAGTGAATTATTTGAGAAATGTATTATATGCAATCAGTACATTTTAAGATTTAAATATGCATCAATAATATGTCATGTTTCACTTAAATTAATCAATAAGGTAAAGGAAATAATTAATATATACTGGGATAGTAAAATACTTCACCTGAATGTAATCATACATCTTTATGCAACTCCATTACTATTTTTCCCTCACTATCTGAAAGTAGAGCATCTGTATGAAAACTTTCATAAATCAAAATGTGATAAAGCAAAGAAGCAATTACCATTAGTTTCTATGAAAATATCTTTGAGTTTCCAGACTAAAAAAATATCTTCTTAGGCTTTCCTATATCCTGTCCTACAAGATACTGTAGGACATCTCCTACTCACAGATACACAAAATAAATAGAGAAAGTCACAGATGCCCACAGACATCGCTCATAGTTTTGTCAGTTTGATGCTGAGATGCTGAATCTAGCTCCCAGGAAGGATTTAGTGGTACAGTTCTCACTGCTCAGGATGCTGCTGCCTCTGTAACAGCTCACTGTAAAACAAACACTGAACAGTCTTTTCACTTCTTGCTTTTTGTGTGTGTGTGTGTGTGTGTGTGTGAAAGTGAAAAATCCTCTCCTGATTTCTTTTGGTTAGGGAAAACAGACATCAACTTAGGTCTTGGGGCACCTGGGTGGTTAGTTGGTTAAGGGACCAACTCGTGATTTCAGCTGAGGTCATGATCTCAGGGTTGTGAGATCAAGCCCCAAATCCTGTTCTGTGCTCAGCAGGGAGTCTGCTTGAGATTTTTCTCCCTTTCCCCCTCTACCCCCTCCCCACCTCTTTCTTCTCTCTCTTTTCCTCAAATAAATAAGTAGATGTATCTTGGGGCACCTGGGTGGCTAGGTCAGTGTATCTGTCTTCAGTTCAAGTTATGATCCCAGGGTCCTGGGATAGAGCCCCACATTGGACTCCCTGCTCAGTGGGGAGTCGGCTTCTCCCCTCCCCCACTTTTGTGCTCTCTCTCTTTCTCTCTCTGTCTGAAATAAATAAAATCTTTTAAAAAATAATTAATTAATTTGTTTCAAAAATTTAGGTATTTTATAAAATTTAAGTGGCATAATGCAAACTTTCAAAAAGTAAGGAGGTACCTCTTTTAATTATATTGTCATTCCAATTATCTTTCAGTAAAATGCAATATCAAAATGAATGCTGAGGGGTTCTCCAATGAGCTAAGGATGGCATAACAGGTACCAGATTGACCTTCCTATTTGAAACATCTAAGTACAAAACATATGAAATAAGAGTTTTGAAGACATGAGGCGTAAAACAAGGAATGGCAATCCTTGTTTTATGGAAACAAGTGAGGCAAGCCCTATAATTTCCCTAGCATACAATTTGGGAGAGACTCCAGTGATATCACAGGGAGGGGGAGCCAAATTGGTTGTGATGCACTCCCTGATTTGAGAGGATGCGGTTGAAAGCCTGGAAGATGAAGGCAACAAGTGTCTGCAGGACAGAATAGTAGAAAGGAGAGGGCAGCAGGGAGAATGGTGCTTGGAGACCTGCAGGGAGTCTGTCTAATCACTGCAGATGGGTGAGAAAACTACCTGAACCTGGGACAAAAACACCACCACCACATGAATATACTTGAGGGAACAGTACTGGGAGACTACAAAGGGCCTTGAATTGTGTCTTTTTTCACCAACAAGACTAGAAAATTTCATCATTTACAGGCCACTGGGTAAAATAGTCAGAAATATTTTATCTACATAATTAGAAAGAATTGCCTTTAAACTAAATGCTTCTCTACTCCTGCCAATTAAAATTAAAAGCAAATGTCAGAGGGCTAAGTTATTTTCAAAGAAACATGTCCTAAAACAAAACTCAAGAATAATTATAATTAAAACTTAAAAAAAAATTATGAGTATAAAAATACCTAATACTCAACAAGGTAAAAGGCAAAATGTCTGGAATTCAATAAAATCTTACTAGCGTGCAAGGAAATATAACACCTAAAGAGATTAAAAATCTATCAATCAAAACTGATGCAGAAATCTAACAAATATAGAATTAGTAAAAAAATAAATATTACTGTAGCTGTATTTCATGTGTTGAAAAAGCCAGAGGGATGATGAGTATGGTTTGGCAGTGAGAGAAGAAACCAAATTAAAAATTACTAAATTAAAATTATACCTTGTGAGATGAAAAATTCAAAGGACAACATTAATGGTGTATTAAACACTGCAGAAGAAAACAGTAAATTTGACAATATCTCAATAGGAATGATCTAAGTAAAAAATAGGATTTTTAAAAAATAATTATATTGTTTAACAACTTCAAGCTTGCTATACATGTAATTTTAGTTTCTGAAGATAAGACAGAGGGAAGATAAAAGAACAAAAATACTTGAATAAAGTATGAATGATAATTTCCCAAAGTTGACCACATATGCAGGAAGTCTATCAAACCCAAAATACAAAAAAGGAAAAAAAATAAAAAAAGCTTAAGGGATTATAGATCAGTTCCTTGAAGCTAGTGGTAAAGAGAAAATCTTAAACCAATCAGAAAAAATTAATATAAATAAAAGGGCAAGATGTAAGTAAGGAACAAATTGAACTAAAAAAACTTTTCAAATAAAATATGTTCTTTCCTGCTACTTCGGCAGTATACCTTCATAATGACATATATCAGAAAATATGCATAATGATAGTTTATAGTAGTATTGGACTGTTTCTCATAAGGCAAAAGGTAACTGAATTTATTGTTGGCCATGTCTAGGTATTTGGAGGGTGATCTAATGATGTTTGGATATGTAATAAAGACAAACATAAATGATAAATAATTATATATTATAATCTATAAATTTCTTTAAACTTTCTTAGCATGAAAGTGGTTTATGAGGAGCATCTGGGTGTCTCAATTGGCCAAGGATCTACCTTCAGCTCAGGTCTTGATCTCAGGGTCCTGGGATCAAGGCCCACACCAGACTCTCTACTCAGGGGGGAGTCTGCCTCTACCTTTCCCTCTCCCTCTATGCTCTCCCTCTCTCCTTCTCAAATAAATAAATCAAAATCTTTTAAAAAATGATTATGAATTAAGTTTTATGAATTGAATATAGAGCACCCCTCTAAAAATACCTAGAGTCTAATCCTTAATAGTATTTCCATAGGTCTAGTAGAAATGACCAAATAGATAAACAGATATTCTTTTGATTTACTTCCTTTTCAGTGTAACCAATAGTTAGATGAATTTTTAATTTGGTTCCACATTTGTTTAAACTAGGGGTAGTCTCTTCATTTGGAGAGAATATACTCTATGCATTGGTTATTTCATTGCCAGAGTCTGACTATCTAATGAGACATATAATCTAATTCCTGGCCATATAATCTAATTCCTACTCACTTTCTGCCCCAAATAGTTGGTGATACGCTATGTTAAAATCAAAGTTATCATTGACAGATAAATATTTTCTAAGACTGAGATATATTATTGATGTGTTTTTTGTGTCACTTTTTTACTATAGACTAGATTACAATTCTGTTGTATTAGCTCCTGTTGTATACTATAAATTTTCTTTCCTAACACTTATTACAAACTTACTCACTCATGTAATTTACTGTTTAATATCTATCTCTCCTCCTAGGCTATGAACTTCATTTGAACTGTGAACTCTTTTCACTCATTGTTGTAATTCTAGTACTTAATGTGGATCTTCATTTGATGAATGAATGATAAAAATGATGTTTCTAAACTCCAAATTAACTCATTGTATTATCTACATATACATTTTGTGATTAGACAATATTAGGCACTATTTAAAAACAGACTGATAAAATGTATTTCTGAATTTACTATAATAATGTAGTTAATAATAATATAATTGCCTCTGAGATCTCACAGGAAAAACTTTTCTCTTGGCTCTCAATCAGAGGTATGTATTTTCTCTTTCAAAATTATTGGACATGTATCTTGAGAACTTTATATATTATAAAATTCACTGTATTTTTCTCTGTTTTTGTTTTTAGAAAGCATAGAGATGAAATTTCAACCTGTAAACTATGTGCAGGCTAAAATGCGTAAATTTTTTTGTGTGTATTATGGGAACTAGCTGCATCCCCAGCTCTTTATCCTAACTATTCTTTGCTCATTTTCCCTCTATTTTGGATCTCTGTAGCCACTTACTTCAGTTTTTGTTATGTATGTAGTCTTACAACCCACTTATATAATTAGCGTTATAGGATTAGTACTTCTACAAGAGACAGGTATAAATAACATAAAAGGAAACAATGATCAAATGATCATATAGATGTTTAATTCTTAAAGGACTTTGAGGAATTAAGTGTTTTAGGAATATAGATGAAAAGCCATTAACAAGAAAAATTGTTCCAAGGAGAATAAAAGATGGGAAGAATCATTAAATCTACCACTATGAGATCAATATCACATATCCATTCTTTCAAAATTACCATTAAAAACTAAACAGAGATAGCCAGTGAAGAGAGAATTGAGACTCTAATTCAGTATCCTGAGACACAGTGCTCTGGTTTAAAGAAAATAACCAAAGGATGGGCACAAGGGAAATGTTTGTTCTTCTTGTTTTTTGTTTTGTTTTGTTTTGTTTTACTTTTTTAAAGTTTTGTCCACATATTTTAAGATGTAGGTTAAAGATATCAAAACTAGTCTGTTTTGTTTTGTTTTGTTTTGTTTTTTCAAATAAGGAGTCTTTCCCAAGACAAAATTTTCAAGACAAATCTTTAGTCTGAAAGAACTACTAAGATGATGGGAAAATTCTAAGGACTTTTATATGAATCAGTGAAGTTTAAGGTTCTGCCTATCTTCCTAAAAACTAAGTACAATTTAGGGTGCTTGTGTGCCTTAGTTGGTTAAGTGTTTGCCTTCAATGGCTTCTCAGCCTTTTGACTAAGATCAAGTGTAAGTGTCTGCCTTCAGATCAAATCATGATCTTGGGGTCCTATGATCAAGCCCTGTGTGGGTCTTCCTGCTCACCAGGAGTCTGCTTGTCCCTGCCCCCTCCGCCTCCCATCTCCTTCTGCCCCACCCTGCTCCTGCTCTCCCCCGGTTAAGTTCTAGTGCGCTCTCCTACCTCATGCTCCCTCCCTCACTGCTCATGCTCCTCACCCCAGCTTCTGCTCTCTCTCAAATAAATAAATAAAATCTTTTAGGGGCACCTGGGTGGCTCAGTGGGTTAAGCCTCTGCCTTCGGCTCAGGCCATGATCCCAGGGTCCTGGAATCAAGCCCTGCGTTGGGCTTTCTGCTCAGGAGGGATCCTGCTTCCCCCACCCACTGCCTGCCTCTCTACATGCCTCTGCCTACATGTGATCTCTCTCTGTCAAATAAATAAATAAAATATTTTTTTTTAAATATAATTTTTTATTTTTTATAAACATGTATTTTTATCCCCAGTGGTACAGGTCTGTGAATCACCAGGTTTACACACTTCACAGCACTCACCAAAGCACATACCCTCCCCAATGTCCATAATACCACCCCCTTCTCCCAAACCCCCTCCCCCCAGCAACCCTCAGTTTGTTTTGTGAGATTAAGAGTCACTTATGGTTTGTCTCCCTCCCAATCCCATCTTCTTTCATTTATTCTTCTCGTACCCACTTAAGCCCCCATGTTGCAACACCAATTCCTCATATCAGGGAGATCATATGATAGTTGTCTTTCTCCGCCTGACTTCTTTCGCTAAGCATGATACCCTCTAGTTCCATCCATGTTGTCGCAAATGGCAAGATTTCATTTCTTTTGATGGCTGCATAGTATTCCATTGTGTATATATACCACATCTTCTTGATCCATTCATCTGTTGATGGACATCTAGGTTCTTTCCATAGTTTGGCTATTGTGGACATTGCTGCTATAAACATTCGAGTACACGTGCCCCTTTGGATCACTACGTTTGTATCTTTAGGGTAAATACCCAATAGTGCAATTGCTGGGTCATAGGGTAGTTCTATTTTCAACATTTTGAGGAACCTCCATGCTGTTTTCCAGAGAGGTTGCACCAGCTTGCATTCCCACCAACAGTGTAGGAGGGTGCCCCTTTCTCCGCATCCTCGCCAGCATCTGTCATTTCTTGACTTGTTGATTTTAGCCATTCTGACTGGTGTAAGGTGGTATCTCATTGTGGTTTTGATTTGTATTTCCCTGATGCCGAGTGATATGGAGCACTTTTTCATGTGTCTGTTGGCCATCTGGATGTCTTCTTTGCAGAAATGTCTGTTCATGTCCTCTGCCCATTTCTTGATTGGATTATTTGTTCTTTGGGTGTTGAGTTTGCTAAGCTCTTTATAGATTCTGGACACTAGTCCTTTATCTGATATGTCGTTTGCAAATATCTTCTCCCATTCTGTCAGTTGTCTTTTGATTTTGTTAACTGTTTCCTTTGCTGTGCAAAAGCTTTTGATCTTGATGAAATCCCAAGAGTTCATTTTTGCCCTTGCTTCCCTTGCCTTTTGCGTTGTTCCTAGGAAGATGTTGCTGCGGCTGAGGTCGAAGAGGTTGCTGCCTGTGTTCTCCTCAAGGATTTTGATGGATTCCTTTCTCACATTGAGGTCCTTCATCCATTTTGAGTCTATTTTCGTGTGTGGTGTAAGGAAATGGTCCAATTTCATTTTTCTGCATGTGGCTGTCCAATTTTCCCAGCACCATTTATTGAAGAGGCTGTCTTTTTTCCATTGGACATTCTTTCCTACTTTGTCGAAGATTAGTTGACCATAGAGTTGAGGGTCTATTTCTGGGCTCTCTATTCTGTTCCATTGATCTATGGGTCTGTTTTTGTGCCAGTACCATTCTGTCTTGATGATGACAGCTTTGTAATAGAGCTTGAAGTCCGGGATTGTGATGCCACCAACGTTGGCTTTCTTTTTCAATATCCCTTTAGCTATTCGAGATCTTTTCTGGTTCCATATAAATTTTAGCATTATTTGTTCCATTTCTTTGAAAAAGATGGATGGTACTTTGATAGGAATTGCATTAAATGTGTAGATTGCTTTAGGTAGCATAGACATTTTCACAATATTTATTCTTCCAATCCAGGAGCATGGAACATTTTTCCATTTCTTTGTGTCTTCCTCAATTTCTTTCATGAGTACTTTATAGTTTTCTGAGTATAGATTCTGTGTCTCTTTGGTTAGGTTTATTCCTAGGTATCTTATGGTTTTGGGTGCAATTGTAAATGGGATTGACTCCTTAATTTCCCTTTCTTCTGTCTTGCTGTTGGTGTAGAGAAATGCAACTGATTTCTGTGCATTGATTTTATATCCTGACACTTTACTGAATTCCTGTATAAGTTCTAGCAGTTTTGGAGTGGAGTCTTTTGGGTTTTCCACATAGAGTATCATATCATCTGCGAAGAGTGATAATTTGACTTCTTCTTTGCCGATTTGGATGCCTTTAATTTCCTTTTGTTGTCTGATTGCTGAGGCTAGGACCTCTAGTACTATGTTGAATAGCAGTGGTGATAATGGACATCCCTGCCATGTTCCTGACTTTAGCGGAAAAGCTTTCAGTTTTTCTCCATTGAGAATGATATTTGCGGTGGGTTTTTCATAGATGGCTTTGATGATATTGAGGTATGTGCCCGCTATCCCTACACTTTGAAGAGTTTTGATCAGGAAGGGATGTTGTACTTTGTCAAATGCTTTTTCAGCATCTATTGAGAGTATCATATGGTTCTTGTTCTTACTTTTATTGATGTGTTGTATCACATTGACTGATTTGCGGATGTTGAACCAACCTTGCAGCCCTGGAGTAAATCCCACCTGGTCTTGGTGAATAATCTTTTTAATGTACTGTTGAATCCTATTGGCTAGTATTTTGTTGAGTATTTTTGCATCTGTGTTCATCAAGGATATTGGTCTATAGCTCTCTTTTTTGGTGGGATCCTTGTCTGGTTTTGGGATCAAGGTGATGCTGGCCTCATAAAATGAGTTTGGAAGTTTTCCTTTCATTTCTATTTTTTGGAACAGTTTTAGGAGAATAGGAATTAGTTCTTCTTTAAATGTTTGGTAGAATTCCCCTGGGAAGCCGTCTCGCCCTGGGCTTTTGTTTGTTTGGAGATTTTTAATGACTGTTTCAATCTCCTTACTGGTTATAGGTCTGTTCAGGCTTTCTATTTCTTCCTGGTTCAGTTGTGGTAGTTTTTATGTTTCTAGGAATGCATCCATTTCTTCCAGATTGTCAAATTTGTTGGCGTAGAGTTGCTCATAGTATGTTCTTATAATAGTTTGTATTTCTTTGGTGTTAGTTGTGATCTCTCCTCTTTCATTCATGATTTTATTTATTTGGGCCCTTTCTCTTTTCTTTTTGATAAGTCGGGCCAGGGGTTTATCAATTTTATTAATTCTTTCAAAGAACCAGCTCCTA
>NC_081569.1:95788912-95835841 GCF_022355385.1 Mustela nigripes
TCTATTGTTTTTTTGGTTTCTATTTCATTGATTTCTGCTCTGATCTTTATGATTTCTCTTCTCCTGCTAGGCTTAGGGTTTCTTTCTTGTTCTTTCTCCAGCTCCTTTAGGTGTAGGGTTAGATTGTGTACCTGAGACCTTTCTTGTTTCTTGAGAAAGGCTTGTACCGCTATATATTTTCCTCTCAGGACTGCCTTTGTTGTGTCCCACAGATTTTGAACCGTTGTATTTTCATTATCATTTGTTTCCATGATTTTTTTCAATTCTTCTTTAATTTCCCGGTGGACCCATTCATTCTTTAGAAGGATGCTGTTTAGTCTCCATGTATTTTGGTTCTTTTCAAACTTCTTTTTGTGGTTGAGTTCTAGCCTTAGAGCATTGTGGTCTGAAAATATGCAGGGAATGATCCCAATCTTTTGATACCGGTTGAGTCCTGATTTAGGACCGAGGATGTGATCTATTCTGGAGAATGTTCCATGTGCACTAGAGAAGAATGTGTATTCTGTTGCTTTGGGATGAAATGTTCTGAATATGTCTGTGATGTCCATCTGGTCCAGTGTGTCGTTAAGGCCTTTATTTCCTTGCTGATCTTTTGCTTGGATGATCTGTCCATTTCAGTGAGGGGAGTGTTAAAGTCCCCTACTATTATTGTATGATTGTTGATATGTTTCTTTGATTTTGTTATTAATTGGTTTATATAGTTGGCTGCTCCCACGTTGGGGGCATAGATATTTAAAATTGTTAAATCTTCTTGTTGGACAGACCCTTTGAGTATGATATAGTGTCCTTCCTCGTCTCTTATTATAGTCTTTGGCTTAAAATCTAATTGATCTGATATAAGGATTGCCACTCCTGCTTTCTTCTGATGTCCATTAGCATGGTAAATTCTTTTCCACCCCCTCACTTTAAATCTGGAGGTGTCTTCGGGCTTAAAATGAGTTTCTTGGAGGCAACATATAGATGGATTTTGTTTTTTTATCCATTCTGATACCCTGTGTCTTTTGACAGGGGCATTTAGCCCATTAACATTCAAGGTAACTATTGAGAGATATGAATTTAGTGCCATTGTTTTGCCTGTAAGGTGACTGTTACTGTATATGGTCTCTGTTCCTTTCTGATCTACCACTTGTAGGCTCTCTCTTTGCTTAGAGGACCCCTTTCAATATTTCCTGTAGAGCTGGTTTGGTGTTTGCAAATTCTTTCAGTTGTTGTTTGTCCTGGAAGCTTTTAATCTCTCCTTCTATTTTCAATGATAGCCTAGCTGGATATAGTATTCTGGGCTGCATGTTTTTCTCATTTAGTGCTCTGAAAATATCATGCCAGCTCTTTCTGGCCTGCCAGGTCTCTGTGGATAAGTCAGCTGCCAATCTAATATTTTTACCATTGTGTGTTACAGACTTCTTTTCCCGGGCTGCTTTCAGGATTTTCTCTTTGTCATTGAGACTTGTAAATTTTACTATTAGGTGACGGGGTGTGGGCCTATTCTTATTGATTTTGAGGGGCATTCTCTGAACCTCCTGAATTTTGATGCTCGTTCCCTTTGCCATATTGGGGAAATTCTCCCCAATAATTCTCTCCAGTATACCTTCTGCTCCCCTCTCACTTTCTTCTTCTTCTGGAATCCCAATTATTCTAATGTTGTTTCGTCTTATGGTGTCACTTATCTCTCGAATTCTCCCCTCGTGGTCCAGTAGCTGTTTGTCCCTCTTTTGCTCAGCTTCTTTATTCTCTGTCATTTGGTCTTCTATATCACTAATTCTTTCTTCTGCCTCATTTATCCTAGCAGTGAGAGCCTCCATTTTTGTTTGCACCTCATTAATAGCTTTTTTGATTTCAACTTGGTTAGATTTTAGTTCTTTTATTTCTCCAGAAAGGGCTTTTATATCTCTCGAGAGGGTTTCTCTAATATCTTCCATGCCTTTTTCGAGCCCGGCTAGAACCTTGAGAATTGTCATTCTGAACTCTAGATCTGACATATCACCAATGTCTGTATTGATTAGGTCCCTAGCCTTCGGTACTGCCTCTTGTTCTTTTTTTTGAGTTGGATTTTTCCGTCTTGTCATTTTGTCCTGAGAAGAGTATATGAAGGGGCAAGTAAAATACTAAAAGGGTGGCAACAACCCCAGGAAAATATGCTTTAACCAAATTAGAAGAGATCCCAAATCGTGAGGGGGGAGAAAGGGGATAAAAAGAGGTTCAAAAAGGAAGAAAGAAAGAAAAAAAGGAAAAAAGAAAAAAAAAAGAAAAGAATTTAAAAGAAAAGAAAACACCTAAGAAAAATAATAAAAAGAAAAAATATATATGTTAGATAAACTAGTAAAAAATCGTTAAAAAAGAAAAAGGTAACAGTTAAAAAAAAATTTACCCAAAGGCGAGAAAAAAAAAAAACAAAAAATCAAAAAGAAAGAAATTAAGTTAACCGCAAGACTAAAAAAAAAAATCACAAGGAAAAAGCCATGAGTTCCGTGCTTTGCTTTCTCGTCCTCTAGAATTCTGGTGCTCTCCTTGGTATTGAAACCGCACTCTTTGGTAGGTGAACTTGGTCTCGGCTGGATTTCTTGTTGATCTTCTGGGGGAGGGGCTTGTTGTAGTGATTCTCAAGTGTCTTTGCCCCAGGCGGAATTGCACCGCCCTTACCCGGGGGCCGGGGTGAGTAATCCGCTTGGGTTTGCTTTCAGGAGCTTTTGTTCCCTGAGCGCTTTCCATAGAGTTCCGGAGGATGGGAATACAAATGGCGGCCTCCTGGTCTCCGGCCTGGAGGAGCCGAGAGCCCAGGGCCCCACTCCTCAGCGCGCGCTCAGAGAACCGCACCCAGTTACTCCCGTCTGCCTGACCTCCGGCCGCGCTCCGAGCTCACCAAGCCTGCAACCGGTTCAAGGTCACCCCGAGCTGCGAGCTTACTGTCGGCTCTGTCTCTGTAGCCGGCTTTCCCGTTCCAATACCCGCAAGCTCTGCGACACTCAGACACCCCCGATCCTTCTGTGACCCTGCGGGATCTGAGGCCACGCTGACCCCGCGTGGGCTTCGCCCTGGGTAGCCTCTGGAGCGATGTCCCTCAGCTGAACAGACTTTTAAAAGTCCTGATTTTGTGCTCCGTTGCTCCGCCGCTTCCCGGGAGCCGGCCCCTCCCCCCGGGGTCTATCTTCCTGTCGCTTTGGATTCACTTCTCCGCCGGTCCTACCTTTCAGAAAGTGGTTGTTTTTCTGTTTCCAGAATTGCTGTTCTTCTTCTCTTCGATCTCCGATGGATTTTCAGGTGTTTGCAATCTTTAGATAAGCTATCTAGCTGATCTCCGGCTAGCTGAAGTAGTCTCAGCCAGCTACTTCTCCGCCATCTTGACTCCTCCTCCTAAATAAAATATTTAAAAAAAATAAAAGTAAAACAAGATCTTTTAAAAAATTTAAAAATTAAAAAAATTAAGTACAAGTTATGAAGGTGCCAGTGCTAAAAGTTACAATATAAATTGGCTTCTCGACACTTTTTCTATAGCTGAAACTATCTCACTTGTAATATTATTAATGGTTTCTTTTTAATAGGTGAATTATCATATAATTTATCATCTCTCTAACAGTGTCACCATTTAATACTTTTTAAAATCTTGAAATTGAAGGTTAAAATGGAATCCTCAGTACTTAGGCTTATAAAGATAAAAAATAATAGCTTGCAACTAACAATGCTTTTCAAGCATGTTCTAATTCTTCAAATTCAAATTTTCATTATTAAAAATCCTATATACAAAGCAATAGAAAAGTGTGCAGCAAAACCCATGAAAATTCTCATCAGTGATAATACTTCAACCATTTTGATAACCCAATAGTTGAAACACACAGTTCTAAGTATTAGGAAAACAGAAATAACAAAGCAGATAAAAAATTTCACTGCCCTCACAGATCTGTATTTTACTAGATTATATAAGCAATAAACAAAATATATAGTGGTGTGTGTGTGTGTGTGTGTGTGTGTGTGTGTGTGTGTAATTTAATGCATTGGTAATTTCTAAAGAGACAAGGTAGGGAAGTAGGATAAAACAGGTTTTAGAGACATATATGCAATATTAGGGATAGAAGTTCTCCCTGTGAAGTTTGGATCTGAGAAGAAACTTGAGGGGTACCTGGGTGGCTCAGTGGGTTAAAGCCTCTGCCTTCAGCTCAGGTCATGATCCCAGAGTCCTGGGATTGAGGTCCACATCAGACTCTCCACTCAGCGGGGAGCCTGCTTCCCTTCCTCTCTCTCTGTCTGCCTCTCTGCCTACTTGTGATATCTCTGTCAAATAAATAAATAAAAATTAAAAAATCTTAAAAAAAAAAAAAGAAAAGAAACTTGAGTGACAGAATCATATGGGTATCTGGAAGAAATGGACTTCAGCAAAGGGAATATATAGCACATGCAAAGTCCCAGAGACAGGAGCAGGCTTGGTTTATTTAGCAGTTAAAATGTTAATATGATTTGGAGTAGAGTGAGCCGAGGGGACAATAATCAAAAGATAAGTCAGGATTGTGCCTATCATATTCATAGGGCATGTTATGTTATAATAAGAGGGCTTTTTTGGTTTCCTTTTTGTTTTTATTGACTTTACTTTTTAGAGCACTTTAAGGTTCACAGAAAAATTGAAAGGAAGATATAAAGATTTCCATATATCCCCTGACCTCAAATATGCATAGCCTCCCTTATTACCAATCTCCCCTGCCAGAATGGTACATTTGTTGCAATTGATGACTCTAAATGGACACATCACTATCACCCTCAAATCCATAATCACACATAGTTCATTATGGTTCACTCTTAGTGTTGTACATTTTATGGGTTTGGACAGATATATGATGACATGTACCCAGAATTTTTATATCATGTGGAGTAGTTTCACTGTCCTAAAAATCCTCTGTGATAATTGGAATTTTTACGTGAACAAATTGGAATACTATGACATACTGAATTGTTTAGACTCTCCCATCCCAGCCTTAGCCAGAAACATACAGTTATGCAAGCCATACTTTCCTAATACAGATTATTCATGTATGCATGAATCTCAGTTCTTACAAGAAAGGTAAGGATTTGAATAGATATTACCAGTATTGGTTATTGTAACTTTTTCTAGATATGCTGAATGTTTGTCATTAAGAATCTAGAAAACATGGGAGTTGGGGCACCAGAGTGTGAAAAAAAATACCCAAGACTGTCAACAAAATAACCTGTGGTTTTACCTATAAATTTAGGTAAAGAATTAATAAATAATGTTTGTTTCATTGCAATGTCATCTATAAGAACTACATTACTATCCTATAAGATTATACATAATTTTTCTGAATTCACTGTAACTATTGTAGAAGCTGTTGTTTAACGAAAAAGCAACCTGTTTAAGAGGCTTTAAGTGTGATTTATTTCAACATTTATCAAAAATATACCTAATATCAATCTTATGATTACTCAATTCTTTTACAACATAAATGTTATGGGTAAATCTTTGAGGTAGTGCTCACAGGAATAAGAGAAAATTATCCAACAATTTCAACAAGAAGCACATTATTTTGCTTTTGTGGAATAATGGGAATAATACTAAGAAACACTGTAAAGGAAACATACTAGTTTAAGTAGTTAGTTTTTCTATCAGCGAGAGAAATATATTTTTCCTATGTATTTCTTAGCTTCTAGATAATATTCCATTACAAATAAAGTACATGAAATATTATTTGAAGGAAAATGTATATTTTCTGCCTCTTGAATTTTGATTAATATGGAGGTAAAAATAGATAGAAAAGGTGGAGAAGATAAGGTAATTTATTGTTAGTGAAATATTCTCCAAAGGATTTAAGAAGGTAAAGCATAGATCTTGTTATAATCCCTAGCAATCATTTTCTCTGGCAGGTCGATTTGGAACCTGGCTTAAGATAGGAAAATTAGTGGCACCTGGGTGGCTCAGTCGTTAAGCATCTGCCTTCAGCTTAGATCATGATCCCAGGGTGCTGGGATTGAGCCCTGCATTGGGTTCCGTGCTCAGCACGAAGCCTGCTTCTCCCTCTCCCACTCCCCCTGCTTGTGTTCCTTCTCTCCATGTGTATTTCTCTGTTAAGTAAATAAATAAAATCTTTTTTAAAAAGATAGGAAAACTATTTGAAAATAATACTAAAATGTGTGAAATATTAAACATTAAATGGTAAAAGAAATGAATGGGATAAGAACTGTATCAAAGGACCACACAAATATTTTGGGTCTGAATATGTGGAGCAAAATCAGAGAAATCAGAGGGATGAAGAGGTGATTTATAAAGCTATATTCAAAATGAATTCTTCAGGGGCACTTCAGTTGGTTAAGCATCTGATTCATGTTTTCAGCTCAGGTCATGATATCAGGGTCATGAGATGGAGCTCTGCATCATGCTCCACGCTCAGTACAGAGTCTGCTTGAAATTCTCTCTCCTCCCCCTCTGCCCCTTCCTAGGCTTGCATACTCTCTCTTTTTCTAAAATAAATAATCTTAAAAAATGAATTCTTCAAAAAATAAATTCACATATGAAGTGTAAATTATTCTATTCACTGATCATCCCTGGTGAAGTGATAACTGTTCTAGTAGCCTAATCACTACCTCTGCTGCTCCTGAGTATCAAAGGTCATTAAAACACTGTCTGGGGAAATTCAAGTTCTACAAAATCAGTTCTGATTCCAAGTCTCTCTGAAGCTTTTTCAGCATTATTCTATTCAAATATAAAGCATTTGTACTTATGAATATTACATCACCATTTGTCCATTTTCTTTAGATATAGATGACTGACAGGTTATTTTGTAATTTTTTATATTTCTTCTGCCCCTGATTTTCACCATGGTAGGTCTTCCTTTCCTTTGGTCATTTTGTTCCCTCAATCTACTGTTAAAATCTGTCAGTCCACCCCCCCTTTTTTTTTCATTTTATTTTATTTTATTGCCTTTCAGTGTTCCAGCATTCATTGTCTATGCACCACACCCAGTGTTCCATGCAACATGTGTCCTCCTTAGTACCCATCACGAGGCTCACCCAACGCCCCATCCCCCTCCCCTCCAAAACCCTCAGTTTGTTTCTCAGAGTCCACAGTCTATCATGATTTGTATCCCCCTCTGATTCCCCCAACTCACTTCTCTCCATCAACCAGTGTCCTCTGTGTATAAAACTACTATGTGCATAGAAAAGTATGTAATTCTTTTTGACCCATTTATATCAAAATATAGAAATATTGCCTGAAATTAGCAAATACAGAATAACCTTAACTCTAATAAGAATGAGGAGACTCATAACTGCCATCCAAGAAACAGCATGCTCTTAGGGGTCAGTGAGACCTTTGGAGTAAATGTTACCAATCGGGAAATCTTTCCAAACATAGTGTAGATTTAGTCTGTTAATTTATAATAGGTATTTAATATTCCAATAGATTTTGAGGCATGAAGTCCAAAGATCTGAGGAGCAATAATTTCTTATGCTAAAAATACTTAGGATATTTTTTAGTTAGATTCACGGTCTTTAATTTCTAAAGTAAACTCATAATCTGTAGAGAATCTTATTGATTCCTCTAGAAGGAAGCTTTGAATCTTAATTTAAGATTTAAGGATTAAATTCATAATTTAAGAAAGCTTAAAATCCAACTCTTTATAAGATTCACTTAATCCCAAACAAGTGATCAAAGTAATGTTCAAAGATATTCCAGTCTGCCTTCTCCTCAAGGAGCAATAATTTATATAACCCAGTTAAATTTTCCTCTCATTTGTGGACTTAAGTACCACCTTTAGCTAGATTTCAAAAGCTACAACTATGGGCAGCTGGCATTTCTTCTTAATAGAGGATTCGTTTATTTTCCAAACCTAACTGAACACTGTGCTAAAGGGTGGGTATGTGAGATTAAAAAAAAAAAAAAAAAGACTTCAGTTTTGAGCATATATTCTTCACTGCTGTCTGTCTTAGTAACTTAACTTACATTATCTCCAGTTCTTACAATGCTTTGGTGTAGGTATTATCACTCCCAGTTTATTAGTGGAAAAAGGGGTAAATGATTAGCTTGTGGCTCTATAGTTAGCAAATAACAGAGCTTGTATTCAAAGTGTTAATTTTTTTTTTTTAAATACTGCTCCCTCTAATCACTTCTCAGCATCCCACTATCTCAGAGTTTGTAGAATTCAGTGTGTTTTTACATAAATTTGAGCAACATAATGACTTAACATGTAACATTTGTATAATATGAGATACATAAATATTTTAATTTAATCTATTGTTTGTTTTCTGGGTTTTACCAGGAGCTTCTATTAGTTCAATATGTGGTCCTTACTTACAAACGTTTATGATTTACCTTTTGTTTCTGGGTCACTAAGATATGTTCCTCCTTTTTCTTCTAAGTTCATATTTTACCTTTCACATTTAGGTGCTTAATATATATAAATTCTACCTTTCTAAATGATGATAGGTACTCAGATTTGTTTTTCTTTTCATACAATATAGCCAATTTTCCCCAAATTATGCAATGAACATTCTTTCCTTTTTTAGTCAGTTGTTAATTTTTATCACTTTAAGTTCCATATATATGGGATTCTATCTGTGTTGACTATTATATTACATTGGTCTTATTTTTTTCTTTTTTATGATTAATGTATGGTGTTTGTTTGCTTAACTAAGATCCTGGAAAGCCAACTTAGTTCTCTTTCCTCAGATTCCTTATCTATCTATCATCTATCAATCATCATCTATCTATCTACCTCTCTATCATTTATCATCTATGTATCTAGCATCTATTATCTATTAATACACCTATTTATTTATTAAAGATTTTATTTATTTTTTGGGGAGAGAGAGAGAATGAGAGAGCAAAGGAGGAAAGTAAGGGGAAGAAGAAGACTCGTTGCAGGGCAGGAAGCCCGATATGGGGCTCAATTCCAGGACCCTGCGGTCATGACCCAAATAGAATGCAGATGCCTAACTGAGTCACCCAGGCACTGTTCTTAGATCTTCATTTAAAAAATCTTACTTAGGTGCACCTGGGTGGCTCAGTAGGTTAGGCCTCTGCCTTTGGCTCAGGTCATGGTCTCAGGGTCCTGGGATCAAGCTCCGCATCAGAATCTCTGCTCAACAGGGAGCCTGATTTTCCCCCTCTCTCTCTGCCTGCCTCTCTGCCTACTTGTGATCTCTCTCTCTGTCAAATAAATAAATAAAATCTTAATTTTTTTTTTTTAAATCTTACTTAGCTCTTTGTGGACTTTCATTTTTCACACATTCTTTTAGAATAAATTTCTTAAACTATTCAAAAGATTAGTGCAATTTTAAAAAGATTTATTTATTTATTTATTTATTTGGCAGACAGAGATCACAAGTAGGCAGAGAGGCAGGTAGAGAGAGAGAGAAGAGGAAGCAGGCTCCCCGCTGAGTGGAGAGCCCGATGCAGGGCTCAATCCCGGGACCCTGAGATCAAGACCTGAGCCGAAGGCAGAGGCTTAACCCACTGAGATACCCAGGGCCCCGATTAGTGCAATTTTAATAGGATAGTTTGAGTTTATGGATAAAATGGAAGAAAACTGACATATTTGTATTATGATGCCATCCCTTGTGAGGGTATAGATTATCCCTTAACTTACGCAGATTATCTTCTCTGTTAGAAGACTTTCAGTTTTTTCCATAGTCTTCCATTTCTGGATTATTTTTCCTAGATATGTCTTTAATTTCATTCTCTTTCTCATTTTATAGTTGTTAATTTAGAACAACAGAAAACTCCTGAGTTTTGTGGATGAATTTTTATATACAGCAAGAATGGAAGCTCAAATTAACCAAGTTCAGTAAACGCACTCTAAGTGAACACCAGCTTTGAACCTTGTTAGCTTCCCTGGGTTACCACATTCCCTTTATTTTCATCCTCTTGGGAATGCTTAGTGATATAACTAGGAAATTATTTCTATACCTTATTATTCTTTATTTTTAGTTGTTTTCAGTCATGTTTTTCAGAATGCTTAATTCACCATATTGCCTGAAATGAAAGTTAAGGAAGTTTTTCTTTAAGTTTTGTTAAATTCTGTTTTTTTTCCTATTTCTTAAGTTTCTTCTCCTTTTAAAATATTATTTCCTTCTTTTTTATATTCTTTTATCCAGAATTTCTGAGCTAAATACCAACCTCCTTTATAGGTAGTCTTTCTTCTTCTATTAAATGTACAAGAATTAAATTTTCCTCTCAGTTTACCACAACTCTAAATTTTAATATATAGCATTTTATCTGTACTTTATTTTAAAATATTCAAAATATTTGTTTCACCTATGATTTTAATTTTTTTTTTTACTTCAGAATATAAGTGCATTGTGCTTAGGAATTGTATCCTATATTAATTCCTTAGAATTTTAAATTTTCCTTGTTCCAATAAGCAATTAATTAACGGAGATGATCATTTGAGATAATTTGAGGGGGGGAAATGATTCTTTATTTTAATTGTATACTATGTACTGGTCACCATTTCAGCATAGGAATTCAATATTAAAGATAATGACCAATCCTAAAAGGAGATTATATCCTAGTGAAGGAGAGAGAAAAAGGTGATAAACAACTAAAATCAAAGTCAAAGTGATACATGTACTGAAGAAAATGAAGCATGATAAAGAAGATAGTCACGGCTTGTATTCATATATTCAAGAATATTTTGGGGGCGCCTGGGTGGTTCAGTTGGTTAAATGACTGCCTTTATCTCAGGTCATGATCCCAGAGTCCTGGGATCGAGTCCCACATCAGACTCCCAGCTCCATGGGGAGTCTGCTTCTCCCTCTGACCTCCCCTCTCATGCTGTCTTTCTCTCTCTCTCTCAAATAAATAAAAGCTTTAAAAAAAAAGAAGAATATTTTGTTAAGTTAGAAAAATCTCCCAGTTTTAAGACTTGACAAGTTTTTCCTTGTTTTTTGTTTGTTTGTTTTTGTTTTTGAGAAAGAGAGAGAGATAGGGAGAGAGAGAGAGAGAGCAGAGCAAGGAGGGGCAGAGAGAGAAGCAGGCTTCCTTCTAAACAGGGAGTCCAATATGGGGCTTAATTCTGGCACTGTGGGATCAAGATCTGAGCTGAAGGGAGATGCTTAACCAATTCATCCACCCAGGTGTCCCTCCTTGTTTTTTTGTTATAATTTTGCACTAATATATTTGAGGCAATAAATTTGCTAGGTTCATATGTGTTATATCATATATTCTTGGTAGATTAATCTGTTTAATATTATGTGATCCTATAAATTATTTTTGTAACAATATTTGTCTGATGTTAATATTTACTTGGTTAAGTATTTGCATGGTGTAACAATTTTATTCTTTTTTAAAATTTTATGTTCAGTGTATATCTCTCTTTTTTTGATTTTTGAAATATAATTGCATAAGGTTTGCCTGAAGTAAGTTTAATTCCTCTGTATTTACTGGGTTAGTTAATTCTGGAATGTTTTTTGCAATTTATCATTATAAGTTTTTCCTTGAAAATCTATTTTTACCCCATTTTCCTTTGGTTTGACAATTTTTAAAATTATTTTTCTTTCATACCAATTTCATCTGCAATTGTGATTAAAATAATATGCTTATATTATCTTAACTGTTGCTTTGACTTTTTTTTTTTTTTTACTTTAAATTCAAGTTAGCTAACATACAGTGTAGTACTGCTTTTAAGAGTAGAATTTAGTGATTCATCACTTACATACATATTAACACCCAGGGCTCATCCCAGCAAGTGCCCTCCTCAGTGCTCATCACCCATTTGGTGCATCCTCACCCTTCCCCTATGTTCATCTGTTCTGTTTCTTTAAAAAAAAAAAAAAGATTTTATTTATTATTTGACACAGAGAGAGTGCAAGCAGACAGAGCACCTGTTTTGTTTCTTAAATTCTGCATATGAGTGAAATCATATGCTATTTGTCTTTTTCTGAGTGACAGATTTTGTGTAGCATGATACACTTCAGTTCCATCCACATTGTAGAAATGGCAAGATTTCATGCTTTCTGAAGACTGAGTAATATTCCATTACTTATATTCCATTATATATATATTTTATTCTTTATCTATTCATCAGTTAATGGACATTTGGGCTCTTTCCATAGTTTGGCTATTGTTGATAATGTTGCTGTAAACATTGGCATATATATGTCCCCTCAAATCTGTATGTATCCTGTGGGTAAATATCTAGTATTGCGATTCCTGGGTTGTAGGGTAGTTATATTTGTAACATTTTGAGGGACCTCCATACTGTCTTCCAGACTGCTGTACCATGCTGCATTCCCACCAACAGTGTAAGAAGGTTCCTCTTTCTTGCATCCTCACCCACATCTGTTGTTTCCTGAGATGTTAATTTCAGCCATTTTGACAGGTGTGAGGTGGTATCTCATTATGGTTTTGATTTGTATTTTCCTGTTGACGAGTGGTGTTGAGCATTTTTTCATATATCTGTTTGCCATTTGCATGCTTCTTTGGGCAAATGTGTGTTCATGTTTTCTGTCCATTTCCTAACTGGATAATTTTTGGGGGGAGGTATTGAATTTAATGAGTTCTTTATAGATTCAGGATGCTTGCCCTTTATCCAATATGGTCATTTACATACAATGTCTTATCCCATTCCCATTGATTGCCTTTTAGTTTAGTTGATTGTTTCCTTTGCTGTGCAGAAGTTTTTATCTTGATGAGGTCCCAATAGTTCATTTTTGCTTTTCTGAAGATGTGTCTAGTAAGAAGTTGCTGCAGCTGAGGTCAAAGAGGTTCGTGCCTGTGTTTTCCTCTAGGATTTTGACAGTTTTCTGTCTTACATTTAGGCCTTTGATCCATTTTCTTTCTTTCTTTTCTTTTCTTTTTTTCTTTTGTGTGTGTGTGTGTGTGTGTGTGTGTGTGTGTGTCTATGGTGTAAGAAAGTGGTCCAGTTTCATTTTTCTGCACATCGCTCTGTAGTTTTCCCAACAATATTTATGAAGAGACTGACTGTGTTTTTTCCATTGAATATTCTTTCCAGCTTTGTCAAAGATTAATTGATCATAGAGTTGAGGGTCCATTTCTGGGTTCTCTGTTTGTTCCATTGACCTGTATGTTTGTTTCTGTGCCAGTACCATACTGTTGTGAAGATTACAGCTTTGTAATACATCTTGAAGTCTGGGATTGTAATACCTCCTGCTTTGGCTTTCTTTTCCAATGTTACTTTGGCTGTTTGGGTTCTTTTCTGGTTCCATATGAATATTAGGGTTGCTTGTTTTAGTTCTGAGAAAAATGATAGTGTTATTTTGGTAAGATTGCATAGGGTGTTATAGACATTTTAATGATATTTGTTCTTCTAATCCATGAGCATGGAATGTTTTTCCATTTCATTGTGTTTTCTTCAATTTCTTTCAAAAGTAATCTATAGTTTCCAACATATGGATCTTTTACCTCTTTGTTTAGGTTTATTCCTAGATATCTTACCGTTTTTGGTGCAGTTGTAAATGGGATTGCTTGCTTGATTTCTCTTTCTGCTGCTTCATTATTGTTGTATAGAAATAAAACAGATCTCTGTATGTTTATTTTTTAACCTGTGACATGGTGAATTCATGTATCACTTCTAACAATTTTTTTAGTGGAGACGTTCAGGTTTTCTAGATAGAATATCTTGCTGTCTGCAAAGAGTGAAAGTCTGCCTTCTTCCTTGCCAATCTGTATGTCTTTTACTTCTCTATGTTGTCTGATTGCTAGGCTAGGACTTTAGTACTATGTTGAACAACAGTGGTAAGAGTGGACATTCCTGCCATGTTCCTGATCTTAAGAGAAAAGCTTCACGTTTTTTCCCATTGAGGATATTAGCTGCGGGTGTTTAGTATATGGTCTTTATGAGGTTGAGGTATGTTCCTTCCATCTCTGTTTTTTTTAGGGTTTTTATCAAGAAAGTATGCTCCATTTTGTCAAATACTTTTTCTGCATATATTAGAGGATCATATGGGTCTTACCTTTCTTTTATTAATGTAGTATATCACATTAATGAATTTGTAGATACCCAACTACCCCTCAGCCCTGGAATAAATCCCCTTTGATCATGGTGATAAGCCTTTTAATGTACTGTTGAATCCTATCAGCTAGTATCTTGGTAAGAATTTTTGCATCCATGTTCATTAGGGGTATTGGTCTGTCAGTCTCCTTTTTAGTGGGGTCTTTTTCTAGTTTTGGAATCAGGATAAAGCTGGCCTCATAGAATGAGTTTGGAAGTTTCCCTTCCATTTCTATTTTTTGGAACAGCTTCAGAAGAATAGGTGTTAATTCTTCTTTAAATGTTTGTTAGAATTCCCCAGAGAAGACATCTAGCCCTGGACTCTTTGTTGGAAGATTTTTGATGACTGTTTCTATTTCTTTGCTGCTTTGGGCCTATTCAAATTTTTTATTTCCTCCTGTTTCTGTTTTGGTAGTCTATATATTTCTAAGAATTTATCCATTTCTTCTACATTGCCCAATTTATTGGCATATAATTGCTCATAATATTCCCTTATAATTGTTTGTATTTCTGTGGTGTTGGTTGTGATCTCTCCTCTTTCATCTGTGATTTTATTTATTTGGTTATTCTCTTTTCTTTTTGATAAGTCTGGCCAGGGGATTATCAATTTTATTATTTCCTTTCAAAGGACTATCTCCTAGTTTTGTTGATCTGTTCTACTATTTTTTTTCATTTCTATATCATTTTTACTGCTCTAATCTTATTTCTCTTCTTTTGCTGGTATTATGCTTTATTTGCTGTTGTTTTTCTAGCTCCTTTTAGGTGTAAGGTGTAAGGTTGTATATTTGAGACTTTTCTTGCTTCTTAAGGTAGGCTTGTATGGCTATATATTTGCCTTTTATGACAGCCTTTGCTGCATTCCAAAGGTTTTGAACTGTCTTATTTTTATTTTTATTTGCTTCCCTGTATTATTTTATTTCTTCCTTAATTTCCTGGTTAACACATTCATTCTTCAGTAGGATGTTTTTTGAATCTCCATGTATTCATGGCCTTTCAGAATTTTTTCTTGCAGTTGGCTTAAGTTTCATAGCATTGTGGTCTGAAAATACCCATGGAATGATCTCAGGCTTTCGGTACTGGTTGAGGCCTGATTTGTGACCCAGTATGTAATCTGTTCTGGAGAATGTTCCATGTGCACTTGAAAAGAATGTGTATTCTGCTACTTTAGGATGAAATGCTCTGAATATATCTGTTAAGTCTATTTGGTCCAGTGTCATTCAAAATCATTGTTTCCTTGTTGATCTGCTTCGATGATCTGTCCATTGCTGTGAGTGGGGTGTAAAAGTCCCCTCCTGTTGCTGTATTATAATCAGTGAGGTTTTTAGGTTTCTTATTAATTGGCTTATATGCTTTGCATCTCCCATTAGTGGCATAAATATTTATAATTGTTAGATCTTCTTGTTGGGTAGATCCTGTATTATGATATAGGGCTCTTTTTCATCTCTTATTGCAGTCTTTGGCTTAAAATATACTTTGCCTGATATGAGGATTGTTATTCCACCTTTCTTTTGATGTCCATTAGTATGATAAGTGGTTCTCCACCCCCCTCACTTTCAGTCTGGTGGTGTCTTTTGGTCTAGTGTGAGTTTCTTATAAGCAGTATGTTAATGGGTCTTATTTTTTAATCAATTCTGATACCTTATGTCTTTGATTGGAGCAATTAGTCCATTTACATTCAGAGTAATACTGATAGATAAGAATTTCATGCCATTGTATTACCTTTAAATTTCTTGTTCCTATAGATTATCTCTGTTCCTTTTTTGTTACTTTTGTTCTCTCATGCCCACTGAAAGGGTCTCCTTTAATATTTCTTGCAGAACTAGTTCAGTGTTCACTAAGTCCTTTAGTTTTTCCTTGCTTGGAAATTCTTTATCTCTCTTTCTACTCTGAATGACAGCCTTGCTTGGATATAGTATTCTTGCCTGCATATTTTTCCCTTTCTGCACATTGAATATATCATGCCACTCTTTTCTGGCCTGCCATGTTTCTGTGGAGAGATCTGCTGCTAAACTTGTGTGTTTTCCCTTGCAGGTTAAGGATATTTTCTCTCTGGGTGCTTTCAGAATTCTCTCTTTATCCTTGTATTTTGCAAGTTGCACTATGATATGTCTTGGTGTTGACACGTTTTTATTGATTTTGTGGGGAGTTCTCTATGCCTCTTTGACTGGTGTATGCTATGCACATTCTGTTGTTTTCTTTTGGCTACTCTCTCCCACAGCTCAGTTCTTTGCAGAGTTCCTCCTTGCTTGCAGTGGGGAGTGCTTGGACCTTTAATTAGATATGCTTTGATTTGAGTATTAATATAAACCTGATTCAAACAAACAAACAAACAAACAAAAAACTGTAAACCCACGTCCAAAGAAAAATAAAGAAATAAGGAAAAGAAATGGAAAAAATAAAAAGAAGAAGAAGAAGAAAAAGAAGACGAAGACTGACCAAAAATCAAGAAAAGGAAAGAAGGCAACCAACCAACCAACCAAAAACTATAGGCCTGATACCAAAGAAAAAAGAAAATAATAAATACATAAATAAATAAATAAATAGCTAAATATAAAATAAAATAAAATAAATTAAATGCTTTATCTGTTTCTACCAGAACTAAAGCCCACACTTTGGAGCACTCTGGAATCAGTACACCTAGTACATGTGAAGTGGCTATGTTGGTCTTCTGAGAGATAGGCATGCCCATTACCTTGGCTCATAGTCAGACCTGCACTAGTAAAAATGCCCCTGCCAGGTGCAGGGGACAGGGTTTGGTGTAAGCAGCCCCAGTCTCCACTGGGGATGCTATTTTACTCACTTAAGTCTGACTATGCTGAAGGGTGGAGGGGGGAGGGGTTGGAAGATGGCTTCACCCACCTTTTTGGCCTTTTTGACCCACCTTTTTGGTAAGTCATGGCCACTGTTGTTCAGAAAAGTGAATAATCTCTCCTCCTGTATCCCAGACTTTTATCAGATTCCCACCCTCAGCCTGTCTGTGCCAGGGATGCTGTCATGCCTGGTGCCAAAATTCTCCTGTTTTATCTCCAGCTAGCTGCTGGGATTAAAAACCCCAAATCTTAAAGGACACAACAAGGTGGGGACCTGCTCTCCTCCCTCAGAGGAGAGCTTCATGGTGCTGTGCCCAGCTCCATTCTGTCCCAGAAAAGCAGTGGCATGGCTGCGTAGGTGCCTGGAGTCTATGGTGGAGCCCAGTGAAAAGCTGTGACCAGGTTATCTGTCCTCTGTGTACACCTCTGTCCCCTGCTGTTGAACAGTTGCTCAATGGAACCCAGCAGGCCCTTTGTCTTTGGAAAGGTAATATACCTTCTTCCAAATGTACTCCAGGAAGGGGAGCATTCTCTCCCAGCACAACCCAGGGGATCCCCACACCACAGCATCTTCCATGAACCCTGTCTGCTTCTCTTTCTCCTGCTCTTTCCCTCTCTCCCTCACTTCTCTGTGTGAAAAGTGCTTCCTCCCTTCTGCAGCACCACAGCTGTTGCATCCCAAGCTTGCATCTGCCACATTCTCTCCCTCCAATTGTGTAGATTGTTTTCTTAATCCTCAGATAAGTTTCCTTGTTGTTCAAAATTATTTCATGTTGATGTAGTTGTATTCAGGGAGAAGCAAGCTCAGGGTCTTCCTACTAGTCTGCTATCTTAACTTCTCCCGCAGTCTTACATTTTTAATACATATTTTAATAAATTCTAAATTCAATTAATATTTTTATTCTCATAAGTCAGATGGTTTTATAAATTGCCAACCTTTTCTTCTTACATTATTTTTATCTAGTATTTTAGGCTCAACTAATTTTTAACACATCATCACATTTCATGTCTATATGGGTCTGTGTAGGAATGGGAGTGATTGATGCAGACGAAGTAAAAAACCGCTATGTATCATGAATGTGGAATAGGCTGTGGATAGTAGTCCACATTTTCCTTAGAAAATAAACCCTTGCTCTACTTCATGCTAAACAGAAGACTCAGCCTAGTATCAGCTAGAAGCAGTAGTGGTGGAGATAATAGGGACAAGGAGAGATAGTTGGAGGTAATGCCTTGCATGGTTGGCAAGCAAATCCTGAGTCTCCAGCTATGCTGAATTCTAGGAAATAGGCAAGCCCTGGAAGAATGCATTGGTGGTATGGAAATATTCACTGAGAGGCAGGTACTGGCTAAGGAAGTAATTAGTCCCAGGCTGTCACACTAGAATTTTTTATCTTTAAGTTTGTTCCTCTCTTCCCTAAATTCACTTTGGTAAGTACAAACTGCACTTATCTGTGCTTTCCTGTCTTCCTTCTAGTTCACACTGAAAGGCAAATCAGCAGAAATTTTATGTGAAAGTTCACTTTTTATTCATATCAAAAACTGTTTATTGAAAATATACGATAAAGTTTACCTTGGTGGCTCAGTCAGTTAAGTGGCTGCCTTCGGCTCAGGTCATGATCCCAGGGTCCTGTGAGTGCTGCATCAGGATCCCTGCTCACTGGGGAGTCTGCTTCTCCCTCTGTCTGCCACTCCTTCCTGCTTGTGCTCTGTATCTCTCTCTCTCTCTCTGACAAATAAATTTAAGAAAAAAAATCTTAAAAAAAAAAAGAAAATATACTGTGGGCTAGATACTCTTTTCAGGTGCATGGAACACATTAGTGAATAGAACATCAAAGGTTTATGTCTTACAGAGCTTCTACATTAGAAAAGAGGAATAAAGTAAATAGTATATATATATATATATAGTTATTCAGTAAATAATATAGTTTGCTAGAAGATGAAAAGAGAAAAATGCAGAACAGAATAGGAGGATAGGAAGTATGGAATTCCAGGTAGGAAATAAGAAGAGGGAAGCAGGTTATTAATGGCATCCCAAGCACAAGAAGATGACAGAATAATGTTGCAAAGTCTGTTAAAATTTTGAATTGTTCATCACATTAAAAGTTTATATAAACTTAAGGGTAAATAAAATCTTAATACTGACTAAGCTTTATTGAAGATCTCTTGGGAGATGTACTTTAGCAGAATTGGAAATTGTTATGAATTGAATTGTGTTCTCCTTCCCAAAATTCATATGTTGAAGCCCTAAACCCCAAAGTAGCTGTGTTTTGAAATCAAGGCTTTAGAGAGGTAATTAGAGTTAAATGAAGTCACAAGGGTTGGGCCATAATCCAACAGGACTCATGTCCTTATAAGAAGAGAAGCAGACACCAGGTATTGCATGCACACAGAAAAGAGGTTATGTTAGAACCTCTTTTGTTAGAAACTTTTGTGTTAGAACACGACAAGAAAGCAGTAGTCTACTAGCCAGTAAAAGAAGCCACACTGGAAATCAACCCTGATGATGTCTTCATTTCAGACTTCTAGCCTCCAGACCTATGAGAAAATAAATTTCTCTTAATTTAAGTAAACTCTTTTTGTTATGGTAGCTCTAGTAGACTAATACAGAAATGTTCCCAGGAGAAAATACATATGGGAGATAATTGTGAGTGAATATTCTGTTAAACTTATTATTATTTTAAATACACAGTGATTGAAACATTAAAAATATATCAACCAACAAGAATGGCTAAAATAAAACAGATGGAAACCACCAAAGGTTGGCAAGAATTTGACGTAACAAATGCTCATACAAGGCTGCAAGATTTTTATTTGTACCACATTGGAAAACTATCAGAATCTACTGAAGTTGAATATGTGCATATGTTTCGATTCAGCAATTCATATCTAGTTATATCCCTAAAGAAATGAGTGTATACTCACCAAAGACATGTGTAAGAATGCTCATAGAGGCTTTATTCATAATAGCCATAAACTGGGAAAAAATAAACCAAGTGTCCATTAATAGTGGAATGGATAAATAACTATAGTAATTTAACACAATAGAATTGCTTATATTTTAATATAATAATTGTTAATAATTGTTTATATATTTTTTAAAGATTTTATTTATTTGACAGACAAGAGATCACAAGTAGGGAGAGAGGCAGGCAGAGAGGTTGGGGGAAGGCAGGCTCCCTGCTGAGCAGAGAGCCCGATGTAGGGCTCGATCCCAGGATACTGGGATCATGATCTGAGCCGAAGGCAGAGGCTTTAACCCACTGAGCTACCCAGGCACCCCAATAATTGTTTATATTTTAAACATCCAAAAAAATATATTTAAAATTACCATTACTCGGGCACCTGGGTGGCTCAGTGGGTTAAGCCTCTGCCTTCGGCTCAGGTCATGATCTCAGCGTCCTGGGATCAAGTCCTGCATCGGGCTCTCTGCTCAGCAGGAAGCCCACTCCCTCCCTTTTCTCTCTCTCTGCCTGACTTCCTGCCTACTTGTGATCTCTCTCGGTCAAATAAATAAATAAAATCTTTAAAAAAAATTACCATTACTCATCATTTCTTCTAGAAGAACTTGTTTTCAATCTTATTACATATTTTTTAAACTAAAGAGTCCCCTCTTTCAGCCACCAGGCTTCTACAATCTCTAAATTGTTTTTCACTAGATTTGGGAAATTTTCAACCATTATTTTTCCTAATACTTTCTGCAGCATTACCTCTTCTTCTTCCAGATCTTAAATTTTATGTATGCTAGACAATTTGACATTGTTCTACATGCCCATAAGGTTCTGTTCTTTTTTCTCTAACCTGTATTTTATCTGTTTTTCACAAGGAAAAATTTCTAGTTATCTTTTCTCAATATTGTTATCTTTCTATGCAATCTCAAGTGGATGTGAAGGTTATCTAGGATATTTTAAAATTTTAATGATTATAGTTTTCAGTTATGGAAATTCCATTTTTGAAGTTTTCATTTATTTTGTGAAAGTCCCCATTTGTTCATTTATTATACTTGTATTTTACTTTAATCATTGAAAAAAGTGTTTTTTGTGGACATTGCTGCTATGAACATTGGGGTGCATGTGTCCCTTCTTTTCACTACATCTGTATCTTTTGGGTAAATACCTAGTAGTGATGTCCTTCAAAAGATGATGGATAAAGAAGATGTGGCTCATATATACAGTGGGATATTACTCAACCATCAGAAAGGATGAAAACCCACCATTTGTATTGACATGGAAGGAACTGGAGGAGGTTATGCTAAATGAAATAAGTCAAGGAGAGCAAGACAATTTTCATATGGTTTCACTCATTTGTGGAACATAAGGAGGAGCATGGAGGACCATAGGGGAAGGGAAGGAAAACTGAATGGGAAGAGATCAGAGAGGGAGACAAACCATGAGAGACTCTGGACTCCAGGAAAACAAACTAAGGGTTACAGAATGGAGGGGGATGGGGGATGGGGTAGCCAGGTGATGGGTATTAAGGAGGACAGATGTTGTGATGAGCAATGAGTTGTGTATAACACAACTAATGAATCGTTGAACACAAAATAAAAAACCAATGATGTATATGTTGGCTAACTGAACAAAATAAGAAAAGAAAAATTGTTTTTTAATTCTTAACCATGTTTATAATACTGTTTTATGTTATACCTGTGTCTGCAAAATCGAATACCACATCATCTCAGGATGATTTTGAGTGGCTGCATTTTCTCTTGACCATTCTTTATTGCATTTGTGGTAAATGGCAACTCCAAGGACTTTCTGAAGTATGCTGTATCCACAGTTCCTATAACAGTATCTGATGTAGCCCTTCAGTAAATATCTGTTAAAAGTGAAAAAATGAATATATATATGCATAACTTTGAAGATATAAGTTTGTAGATATTTGTCATTGTAGGGTGAAATATAGTTTCTGTTAAGTACCATAAAATTCTTAGAAGGGAGGAACCTGTAGAAATCCAAGCAAGTCTCAAAACAATCAGACAAGCAAAAGGAATAAATATATAGTTTATATATAGAATCTTTATTTTGATTATTTTTTCTCAAATTCCTACTAAAAATTCAGGAAAAGGAAGAGTATTATCAAGCATTCCTCTTTGTCTGAATAAAGCACTAGATTTTTATGTTTAGCCTGTGCGTGTGCATGTAATATACTAACGGTGCTAAATAAAGCCAATAATTTTTATTTACTTTTAAGTATAAAAGCTTTATTTAATCATGTCTCACTCTACCAGCCAAACAGATGGCCAAGGCACTCTTTATTCCTGCTTGTTCTTTGTTGTTTTCACACCCAATGTCCCAGAACATTAGTTATCCTCCTAAGAACAACTAGACAGCTACTCTTCCCTTGTTCATTCTTTATCAGCAAACTCCCTCCTCATTGTATCTTTTCTCTTCCCTTTAGAATAGAAGCAAATGTTGGTATTTTGGCTTTTTCTTTTCTTTCTCTGTAGTCCTACCCCTTGTTTCAGGAAAATCATGCAACAGAAGACATGTTCTGTTCAGAAGACATGATATGCCATAACACAGCTTTAATATCTATTAATCAAAAATCACCCGTCATTATTAGAAATACACAGTAAATGTATCTACTCATATTTTTATTGCCTATCCAATCAGCAATTTTATAGTGTCAATTAATCTTTTGAAATTGTGCCAAAGGATATGCCCAATATGAACATAATGAGAATTAAGTAATATTCTTGTCTTTGTTGCCAATTTAAAGAATAAAAGTTTACATTAAAGGTAGAAGTTTCTTTATTAGTTTACTGAAAGGAAAATACCAGAATCTACTACTAAAGTAGTAGATGGAATTGCATCTACTACTTTACATAATAACTGATATTTAGCTTTCAGATTACTGACACTTTTTCTAGTTTTCTCTTTAGTGGTCTCCATTTAGGATAAAACAAATATTAAGAATGTGCTTTTGGGGCACCTGGGTGGCTCAGTGGTTTAAGCCTCTGTCTTCATCAGGTCATGATCTCAGTGTCCTGGGATCGAGCCCCACATAGGGCTCTCTGATCAGCAGGGAGCCTGCCTCCCCCTTTCTTTCTGCCTGCCTCTCTGTCTACTTGTGATTTCTGTCTGTCAAATAAATAAATAAAATCTTAAAAAAAAAAAAGAATGTGCTTTCATTTATAAAAAATAGTATCAAAACCACATTGAGATACCACCTTACACCAGTTAGAATGGCCAAATTAACAAGACAGTAAACAAGTGTTGGAGAGGTTGTGGAGAAAGGGAAACCCTCTTACGCTGTTGGTGGGAATGCAAGTTGGTGTAGCCACTTTGGAAAACAGTGTGGAGATTCCTTAAGAAATTCAAAACAGAGCTACCTTGTGACCCTGAAATTGGGGTATCTTTACCCCAAAGATACAGATGTAGTGAAAAGAAGGTCCATCTGTACCCCAATGTTCATAGCAGCAATGACCACAATCACCAAACTATGGAAAGAACCAAGATGCCCTTCAACAGATGAATGGATATAGAAGATATGGTCCATATATACAATGGTGTATTATGCCTCCATCAAAAAGGATGAATACCCAACTTCTGTATCAGCGTGGATGAGACTTGAAGAGATTATGCTGAGTGAAATAAGTCAAGCAGAGAGAGTCAGTTATCATATGGTTTCACTTACTTGTGGAGTATAAGGAATAAAACAGAGGACATGGGGAGAAATAGAGGAGAAGTGAAATGGGGGAAATTGGAGGGGGAGAAAAACCATGAGACTGCGGACTCTGAGAAACAAACTGAGGGTTTTGGAGGGGAGGAAGCTAAGGAGTTGGGTGGGTTTTATGGAAGACATGTATTGCATAGAGCATTGGGTGTGGTGCATAAACAATGAATTCTGGAACACTGAAAATAAATAAAATGAAAAAAATAAATAAATTTTTTTAAAAGTACGATGGGTGAATTTTTAGTCAAAACTGATAGTTAACTTTATACGATAATGGTGAACACGTGTTTCTAATGAGCCACCAACGATGTCTTCTGACTACAATTTTAAAAAACAAAACAAAAACAATATAAAGGCGTGCTTAGTAAAAAGTTGCAATAAAAATGCAAATAGGTCTATTCAGGGATCAATACTTTGATTGCTATTCTAAGGCACCCTGTTCTATGCCTACAATATTTGGCTAAATATCTATTATATAGAGGGCTCACAGGTCCCTGAGTGGCTCAGTTAGTTAAGCCTCTGCCTTTGGCTCAGGTCATGATCTTTGGGTCCTGGGATCAAGCCCCATGTAGTGCTCCCTGCTCAGTAAGAAGGCTTCTTCTATCACTCCCTTTGTCCCTCCCCCCGCACTCATATTCTCACTCTCTCTCTCAAATAAATAAAATATTTAAAAATAAATTAATAGGGGCGCCTGGGTGGCTCAGTAGGTTAAGCCGCTGCCTTCAGCTCGGGTCATGATCTCAGGGTCCTGGAATCGAGTCCCACATCAGGCTCTCTGCTCAGCAGGAAGCCTGCTTCCCGCTCTCTCTCTCTCTGCCAGTCTCTCTACCTACCTGTGATCTCTCTCTGTCAAATAAATAAATAAAATCTTAAAAAAAAATTAATAAATAAGAAACTTGCTTAGGTGGCAAACAGAAAAACTTCTGTCTACAAGTCTTGCTAATTAATTATGTAATAATGTCAGAACCACTGAAGCCATATGTTACCTGGTAAATGGTTTTATGATGCTCAAGGTACCCAATAAATATATTCTAAGCATGGAGTAATTAAAGTGATCCATTATAAAACTGCAGACTTATATATGTATGGCTTTTATTTTTATTTTTTATTTTTTTTAAGATTTTATTTATTTATTTGACAGAGAGAGATCACAAGTAGACAGAGAGGCATTTATTTTTAAAATATATGTGCACAGTCTTGAGTGATCATCAGTGAGGGCATCATTGTGACTTACTATTGCTTTGAATATACCTCAGTAAAGCTAACTCAGTCCTTAGTCCATAAATCACGCTATAAAATAACCTCATGAGAGAGTCATCTGAGTCTCCTCAGTTTTTCATTTTTCTACCATACTCAACTATTTCTAGCCTCTGGTGGTTTCCTTGTCAAGATATTTAGGATGGTGTTCCGGGATGTACAAGTGTTATTTTATTTTTTAGGCTCTCTGCATCTCCTTTAGGATGTATGATACAATTTAGTAGTGGAAATATGAGAAAATAACTTAATTTGTAAACTACTTTTGAAAGGTGAAGGAAATAAATGTGAATCTTCTGGGGTTTTTGTTTGTTTGTTTGTTTTGTTTTGTTTTGTCCCCCCCCCCCAGCATTATTACAACCTCTGGACGCTAGAAAATACAGTAGAATATTTTTGTAGCTCTAGTCATTGCAACACAGTTTTGTTTAGAGAGTATGTTTAAGAGCATGGTCTCATCTATAGATCTCAGAATTAAGCCTTGACCAGCAGCCTGAATTCCTGTTTTCAACTTCTGGTTACAAACATGAAGCTTTTCCAAAATCTGCAGTGGAGTCCAGAAATAGCCTGATGTGTTCATAAAGTGTCTAACTCTATCCCTGCTGCTTACCAAACATCTCATTACTCTAAATATTTTGGGTCTTTTGTGTCTTGCTGTTCCCTATTATTCATGGAAAAAAGACAGTCTTGATCTCT
This sequence comes from Mustela nigripes, assembly GCF_022355385.1. Classification (NCBI taxonomy): domain Eukaryota; kingdom Metazoa; phylum Chordata; class Mammalia; order Carnivora; family Mustelidae; genus Mustela; species Mustela nigripes. Next base: position 95,814,291 of record NC_081569.1, read on the forward strand.
ACTATCTCTAATTCAATGAAAGTCCTTTGTAAGATGTCACTGACATGAAGAATAAATTTAAACATGTTATATTGAAATGCTAATAAATCTTGAGTTTCAGTCATGTATTTATTATGTAAGCCAGAGATGATAAATTACTTTAATGCATAAACACAAACACACACACACACTTTTAATGTGCTTGTGTGTGCTGTTTTCCTCAAATTCTATGGGTAGTCAGTTTATATCACATTTTCTGATGTTAATCCAAGACATTTCAGAAATATCTGAAACACAGTATAAGAACCTTATATTGAGATTAATTTTATAGTTCCATATGAAAAATTTAATTATATATTTATGAAGACTGGATTAAAATGCCATGAAAACCTCTGGGCCCTTCTCAGCCTTTGAATGTTCTTTCACTTCATCCATTAAAAATCCTTAACATGTGTCCGGTTCTATTGTTCAGACATCAGAGTTCTCAACTATCCTAGAACTTGTCTGCATGCTTGGGCTTGCATATCCTCTCTGTACCCAAACTATGGAAATTTAATGAAGGTTGGATCTTCACTTCTTTTGATCACATAATATGCGATGTATTTTGGAGGGGTTAGAAAACACACTTAATATCAAGCTCTTTTCTGTAATTAAATCAAAGTCTAAATGGACCATGTGCAAACCTCCTTACATTGCATTATCTCTCAGTGTATGGCTCAGAAAATGGCAAAACAATTCAGAGTTTGAGATTTTTTTTTTCTTTGTCTGATTCTGAGAGCCAAAAAATCACCCGTGTTTTCTTGTGGAGTCTTGGATCTCATAATCCTCAAAGTCTACTACTATCTGCTTAGTCTTTTGATTTTACAAGCCTCTTGGTTGATTGGACATTCTTTCTTTCCCATAAATGCCAATTCTATTATTTATCTTCATGAGGATTTAGAGATTACCTATCCCATATTGGAAATTTAGGCTCACAGATAACAGTGTGACTTTGTGGAATTAATACATATCTTCAAGATAAGAATTAGAACTAGAATTTATACCTTCCAACTCCCAGCCCAATGTTTATTTTGCATACATGTCTTCAGTCAATCTTTAGCAGGTGTGTTCAGTACTCCCTTGACCAACTTTAAAGCTATTAAAAACATAATAATATGACAAAGCAATACAGTATGATATATTAGGTAAAATACTGGACACCTTTCAATGACAATCATATCCTAATCCTTAACAACTGTAAATGTATTCTGTTACATGCCTGTAAAAGTTAAGGTTGCATATGGAATTGGTGGTGCTCATTAGCAGACTTTAAAATAAAGAGATTACACTGGATTATACAGATAAACTCAATATTGTTACAAGGATCCTTTAAATGCAGAGGAGCGAGCCAGAGAGAGATTTAAAGATACTATGCTGAGACGCTTGGGTGGCTTAGTTGGTTAAACCACAGTCTTCAGTTCAGGTCATGATCCCAGGGTCCTGGGATTGAGTCCCACATAGGGCTCCTTGCTCAGTGGGGAGCCGGCTTCTCTCTCTGTCTCCACCTACAAATCTGCCTGCTTGTTCTCTCTCTCTCTCTCTCTAGCAAATAAATAAACAAATAAAATCTTTTTTAAAAAATAAATATACTATGTTGCTAATTTTAAAGATGGAGGAAGGGACCACAAGCCAAGAAAAATGAGAAGTCTCTGAAACCTGGAAAAGACAAGAAAACAGATTATACTCTAGAGCCTCCAGAAGGAGTACAATACTGTTGACAATTTAGTTTTTGCTCAATGAGACCCATTTCAGACTTCTGACCTCCAGAATTTAAGATAATGAAGTCTGTATCGTATTAAGCCGTTAAGTTTTGGCAATATGTTATAGCTGCGGTAAGAAACTAATACACCTAATGTTAATGAGACAAAGGGAAAACATTTCTCCAAATAAGCATTATATGGAAAATACTGTGAGCTATACTGTGATAACATATTTATTTTTTTCATCTTGGGAGTAAAAATATGTACCATTTCTCCAGTCTTGGGATTTGCAGGATAAATGAATACCATAAATGACTCCTTGGTATGGGGTCATTTCATTTTTGAGCCTTCAGGTGTACATATATTAGTTGCTCTGGAGAACAGTAACAGTTTTATTCTTTTATAGGTGTTACAAGAATAATTATAAATTCCATAAGGCCACACACACTATGAAGGTGTTACCTCACTATTCTGTGTCAGGGTGGCTTTAATGATTAACAAGGACAAAAGTCCAAATTTAGTTATCTACACCTCTGCTACACATGAAGCAAGAGGTGAAGATTAATATTTGTAGTTATGCTCTTCATGTGTACATATAACTGTATACATATAACTGTATACTTTTTCTGTTAATACAGGTATTTTTTTCCTGTTAATACAGGAATAAAATAAAATACATTCCCAATTTAGAGAAAGATAAAGTTCCTCTGTAACCAAGTCCAATCCAATATTTACCATTAAACATTATTTTTTCTTTTCTTCCCTCCCCACTTATCTCTTTCCCTTTCTTTCTGTTTATCTATCTAATTTCTTTCTTTCCCACCAGCCTGATTTATTGTTTTTCTACCAGTCAGGTGATCAGTTATTCTATTTAAACATTTTCCTTTTATTTTCACTCCCCAGAATCATACATATAAGCCTATTTCCAAAGTCTTCAGAACTATTGTTTTTTTTTAATATTTTTTAAAGATTTTATTTATTTATTTGACAGTGAGAAAGAGAGAGATCACAAGTAGGCAGAGAGGTAGGTAGAGAGAGAGAAAGGGAAGCAGGCTCCTCGCTGAGCAGAGAGGCCTGATGCGGGGCTCAATCCCCGGACCCTGAGATCATGACCTGAAATACAGGCAGAGGCTTAACCCACTGAGCGACCCAGGCACCCCAGAACTATTGTTTTTAATACTAAGCATACCAAGGGGTCATTTATGGTATTCATTTATCCTGCAAATCCCAAGACTGGAGAAATGGTACATATTTTTACTCCCACAATGAAAAAAATAAATATGTTATCACAGTATAGCTCACAGTATTTTCCATATAATGCTTATTTGGAGAACTGGACTCTAAGCTTCCATTAAATTAAGCCATTACATTAACTTGCTGACACTAATTAGATTCAGAGAAAGCATACAATCAAAAAATATGCAAATAACCAATATGAATAGAGTAGAAAATAAAACATGAAAACGTGTGTTTCACAGAAAAATTCTCTTAGAAAGGACTTATAATTCCCCTTATACTTGAAAATAAATCTTAAAATTAACAATGTAATATAAATATAATAAAATAAAATTAAGTTCTTTAAGTCATGTAAGTATAAACATTCTCTATGGCAGGTTAATAAATTCCTCTAGGACAGAACCCTAAAAATGAATGTTTTATTCTCATCATGGCTTTCCTATATGTATTTATTATGAATTATAAATTGAATTTTTTTTTATTAGCTCATGAATGGATTTAAAGAGCAAAACATGCAAATTTTCTTTTGTTTTATGTAGTATTTTTTTCAGGGAAGGCTACATAAATTTTCATGTTGCATAATTTGCTTCAATAATAGTATTTTATAGGCATTTGCATAGCCACATAAATTCAAATACATATCACTTAAATTATAATAAACAGACAAAACAATGAAAATACTAAATAAATGCTGAAAAAGTTAAGTGAAAATATCCCCATATGATATTATATCTACTATTATACTACCCTGGGAAAAATCTTCAATTATTACAAATTTTAGGCAAACCTATGATACTCTGAATTATGAGTCTATTGATAATACATTTGATAATTAAGGACTTTCACCATAAATACATCTTTTATTTATATATATTTATTACTGTTTATAAAATAATATTCCAAAAATCAGTTAATTTGAATGAATTAACAGTGGAAAAAAATTATCTTTCTGTACTTCACAATATTACTTTTAGCTAAGAATATTTAACTATAATTCAAAGTTTATTGGTATCAAGGAGGGCACGTATTGCATGGAGCACTGCGTGTTATATGCAAACACTGAATCGTGGAATACTACATCAAAAACTAATAATGTACTGTATGGTGACTAACATAACATAATAAAAAAAGTTTATAATATTGTTTTTTTAATTTTGCTTATAAAATGTAACAGATGTCTCCTTAGAAAAATTTCTGTATCTTAAGAAACAAGATTATCATTCAAAAGATTTTTCTCTCACTATAAATATTTTCTCACATTAAATTTCAACTTATATATATTTTCAAATAATATTTGTATCAGAAATAGTAGTCAATAAACTAAAAGGATTTACAAAATTTATCTAATCATGTATATGAGGAAATAAACCCACAAAAACTGAGTGGCTTGCAGAGTCAATAATGGAAGCCGCTAATTGCTCTTACAATGTTGTTCCCACAAAATGTTAATCTTTCCTGAATTGAACAAATGTTTGTTCAAAGGAATGAACATTTGAAATTTAGTTCTAGCACAAACTGTATAGATTTTCAGCAAGTCATTAAAATTATCTGAACTCCCCCTGGGGATAAAAATATATGTTTATCAAAAATAAAAAATTAAAAAAAAATTATCTGAACTCAATTGTATACCCAATGATATGCTGATTAAGCAAGTAGATCTGAGTGGCACACAGGATAGAGTATAGTGTATGCTGTGATGTACTTCCCAGATGTCATCTTTTAGAATCAAGGCATTCAGCCTCCAGTGGCCAGAAGTATTGTCAGGTAAAAGTTCACATCTGAATCCTTTCCCAACAATGCCTTTAGCTAAGGTGGCTGCTTCACCAGGTTATGCCCCTGTTTGAGGGCATCTTGTCTCCAATGACAGATACAGGAATTACAAAAACCTAGTTCTTCTGTATCAGTTGGGTACATTTCATGAAAGGTAGATCAAACTAAATATTCTCTGTCGGATTGTCTAAAGTATTTGTTGCAACAGCATATTGGTTCAAATTCTTCCTAATCATGCTTCCACCGCCCTTTTATAAGATTTCTTTCCTGAAACTATTGCTCAATAATCTATCTGAAAATGATGTTTCAGATTTTTTTTCCTATAAAAAAGAAAACTGACCTACAACAGAATATAAATTGGTCAATACTATTTTTAGAGGGAAATTTTTAGCATTAAAATGTAAATGCTTTCAACCATGATCTGCTAGTATCACTTTCATGAATGTAAAATATACATTTCCTGTAGGTATATATACACTTCTTATATGTACACACACACAAATATATATATATATATATATTCTTATATGTATATGTACACTTATATGTACACATATACTTCTTATATGTACACAAAGAGATGAAAACAAATATACTTATTAAAAATTAAATTTAGTACTTTAAAACAGAAATCCTAATGACTATCAATAAGGGAAGATATAAATAATGATTTAAAAGAAATCAGCATTATGGTGAACTTCAGCTCCTCAAAATGAACATAATATGTCAAATTTCTGATCTGAACATGAGAATGTCATTCAAAAATAAGCAAAACCTAAGTAAATAAGTTATAAAGTTATATTGGAAGATTAAAAATATTATTGATTAGAGTTGAATTTATCAATGAAAACCATGTTGATCAATGCTTGGAAGGATATACATAATGCTATCTTACTATATTTCCTTTACGTCTAGATGAGGAATCTGAGTTCTTTTGTAAGTAAGGAAAAGAAGAGAGGTTTGAGGTCTTAGAATCACTTATAACTGGATTTGAATCCAAGCTAAGATGTGTGCCATTGGATAAATGAGTAATTTTTTTAAGGATTTTATTTATTTGAGAAAAAGAGAAACAAGCAAGGCAGCAGCAGGTGGAGGGAGAGGGAGAAGCAGGCTTCCCTGCTCAGCAGGGAGCTGTATATGGGGCTTGATCCCAGGATCATGACCCAACCTGAAGGCAGACACCCAGGTAAGCCCAAATGAGTAACTTTTTTGAGCTGTACCTAAGAGTATTGTTTTGCTGATTAAGTTTTATAAGACTAGGTTAAACTTTAACTGAGCACCATACTCTTGGAAAATAGTGCAGGGTTAAGAAAGATGATCCCTCTCTTCTCATTTACTCATCTATCCTATAGAATAATATCCCTGTCACTCTCTTGAATGCTCTCATCAAGGAAGTAAGTGTCCTTATTAGCTCTAATAGATCCTTTCAAATCATTATCTTTTGTTTTTGTTTATTATTTTAAGCAAGTTTCATTTCCTTTTCTCTATTATAGATATTTCTTACTTTTCCCATTCCATCTGACTTTGTTATTTTTCCTAGATCCAAAGAACCATCAAGTAACTTTCAGGGGTAAAATTTTAGTGTCCCAAAGAGTCTGTATCTACCTAAGGAAAAAATAAGCCAAAGGCATTCTAAAACCACAAAGGTACAAAGGTGGAAAAATATATTATGTAAATATTCATTAAATTACAAATGTCTGATGTATTATAGTGAAGACAAAAACTAAGGAAAAATAAGGAATGTTTTGGCAGAAAAGGTTTTATGCTAGACAATTATGATCAATTATATTATTTATTCAGGATTATTATTTTGTCTTCCTTTTCATGCCATACTTTCATGTAGAAAGAGGGTGCTTTTCTTTTGAACTTTGGCTTGGTCAGATGACTTCCTTTGGCAAATAAAACTTAACCTGATATATGCAATATCCAGGCAGAATTTTTTTTTAAAAGATTTTATTTATTTATTCATGAGAGAGACAGTGTGGAAGAAAAAGAGAGAGGCAGAGGGAGAAACAGGCTTTCCATGGAGCAGAGAGCCTCATGTGGGACTTGATCCCAGAACCCTGGGATCATGACCTGAGTCCAAGGCAGACTCTTAACTAACTAAATCACCCAAGCGCCCTCCAAACAAAAATTTTATTTGCACTTTTATGGTTTGGTGGTTTGTCTCTGTCCATATATATATATATATATATATTTTTGTCTCTGTTCTCTTACTTTCACCATGTGAACATGCATACCTGATGGATGCATACCTGATGGTGCTTACTTCTCTAGTGAGGGTTTCAAATTTAGAAGACATGGAAGTGAACTTTTCTAAGTACAGTTGAGCCCTGACAACTTAGTCCAACTACAGCCAAACATATATAAATATATATATATATATTTGGATGCATATTAATATATTAATACAATAAAAAGTACATGTACAACTGAATACATAGGAACATATATGTGATATATATGCAATATATAAGGATCTATATGTAACCTATATGGTTATATATATATATATATATATGTTTGTACATACACACAGATTAATAGATATATATGTACATGTGTATATGTATTACATGTGTATATAATTGTAGATATAGATATAAATGATATAGATACAGATAGAGATATAGGTATAGATATAAATTGGTCCAGTTTGTTTTGTCCAGCTTGAGGATTATCTTACTTGAGTCAAATGCTTCCCTAAAGGATTAGCTGTGGATAGCAGCAAATATGGTTACTTTCAAGGCAGGCCAACTTCTTTTTGAAGATAGTAGGTAAATATTATAATAAATGTCTATGTCTAAGCCCTACATCTTAAAAATTATAAGATATAGCTCTAAAATATCTATAAGCAAAAATCCTAGCATTGCATATATTAAATTGGAAAAAATAAAATACATTGAAAGCATTCAATTTATAATGTTTGACAAATAAAACAAAACCAATATAAGGAAAGAATAAAAACACCAGTGATCTAAAACCACAGGCAGTTAAGAATTGAGAAAAAGCTTAAAGATTTTTCTTCAAGAATAATAATAAGTAAGTATCACCTGCTCTGGAAATTTTAACTGAATAAAGAACAAAAAACAGGAAATAAACATAACTAGATTCTTTTCAAGTGCTGGGTAGGTTAAAAATATAAGAAATAGAGTTAAAATAAATGATACAACAAATTTGACATTCCATTTGAATGGAGATTATCATAAAATATATGAATAAACACAATTTACTCATTATGTAATAAAGCCCTAAATAGACCAACGACTTTGGTGAATATTTTTAAATTAGCAAGGAATTACATCCACCAAGATTCTGGAACCAAATAATTTCATAGGATAGTTATTTGATGCTTTTATGAAATAACTAATCCTCAATTCATATAAGCTACTCTGAAGCATATAAGATGTAATCAACTCAATTCACTTTATGAAGGTAGCATATCCTTTATACTTAAACATTAGAAAAACAAAAAGGAAATCATAAAAGACAAATCACAGTTGAAGATATGGAGGGAAACATAAATAGGAACTCCCAAACTAGTCCATCTGATGATGAATTTCAATTTAGTAGGTTTTATCTCTATAATATTGGACAGTTAATTAAATCTAATAAATCTGATACCCAATTAGGCCCCATAAAATGGTTTATTTTATAATATACTAAAAATGATCAATAAAATTGAGTGAGTAGTTCCATTATAAATTCTTAAATAGGAACTCTTATAGGAAATATTTTATAAGTCACTTATCAAAAATAGCAGAATATATATTCTTCTCAAGTGCATATACAACACTCACTAATAGAGATGACATTCTAAAATATGTATCATTTGGGAAGTTTACACAGTATGAAAATAAAAATATAAAATATTAATTTCTGTAAATAAAATTCAATTGTACATCTATTGAGAGGATCATATGGTTCTTATCCTTTCTTTTATTAATGTGGTGTATCATGTTGATTGATTTATAAATATTGAACCACATTTACAGCTCAGGAATAAAGCCCACTTCATAGCGGTGAATGATTTTTTTTAATGTACTGCTGAATTTTGATTTGCTAGTATTTTGTTGAGAATTTTTATATCCATGCTCATCAGGGATATTGGCCTGTAATTCTCTTTTTTAGTGGGGACTTTGTCTGGTTTTGGAATGGAAGTAATCCTGGCCTCAGAGAATGAGTTTAGAAGATTTCCTTCCATTTCTATTTTTGGAAAAGTTTGGGAAGGATAGTAGTAACTCTTCTTTAAATGTTTGGTAGAATTCCTCTGGGAAGCCACCTGGCCCTGGACTTGGTTTATTTGGAGATTTTTGATTACTGTTTCAATTACTTTGCTGATTATCAGACTGTATCCGAAATCTATAAATAATTTATCAAACTCAATAACCAAAAAAACCCCAAATAATCCAGTTAAGAAATGGGCAGAAGACATGAATAGACATACAAGAAGACATACAGATGGCCAACAGACACATGAAAAGATGTTCAACATCACCCATCACCAGGGAAATACAAATCAAAACTACAATGAGATATCACCTCGCACCTGTCAGAATGGCCAAAATTAACATCTCAGGAAACAACAGATACTGTCAAGGATGTGGAGAAAGGGGAATCTTCTTACACTGCTGGTGGGAATGCAACCGGGTGCAAACAGTATGGAGGTTCCTCAAAAAGTTAAAAATAGAACTACCCTAAAACCCAGCAATTGCAATGTAGGTATTTACCCAAAGGATACAAAAATACAGATTCAAAAGGTATCTGCACCCTGATATTTATAGCAGCCTTATCAACAACAGCTAAACTATGTAAAGAGCTCAAATGCTCATTGGCTGACCAATGGATAAAGAGATTACATATATGTCATGGAATTTTACTCAGCCATGAGAAAAGAATGAAATTTTGCAAATTGCAATAATATGGATGGAGCTAGACTATATTACACTAAGCAAAATAAGTCAGTCAGAGAAAGACAAATACCATATGATTTCACTCATACGTGGAATTTAAGAAACAAAACAGATGGAGGTGGGGGTGGAGGGGAGAGAACAGGCAAACCATAAAAGAGACTCTTAACCATAAATAACAAACTGAGGGTTGCTGAAGGGGAGATGGGTGGGGGAATGGACTAGATGAGTGATGAGCATTAGAGAGAGCACTACCGGTGATGATCACTGGATATTATATGTAAGTGATGAATCACTAATTCCTATTCCTGAAACAAATATTACACTGTATGTTAATTAGAATTTAAATAAAAGCTTGAAACAAATAAACAAATTAAAAAGAATGTCAAGTTAACATTTGTTTAGAGATTATTTTTTCTTAGTCTTTATGAAGAACGTTTTTTGTAAAATTCTTCAAGGCTTAAAATAATTCAATTGTAATAAAATAATTTTTCTCATTCTGTGAGATACTCCAAATCAGAATTGGGTGGTTTTAACTGCCTGACTAGGTAGTTTTTGCATGAAGAAAACAAGATGCACTAAAAAGCCAAAGGAAATTCTACAATTGGAACAATGGAATCATGTCATCTTTTCTACAGAAACTAACATTTTGAGAAACAAACTGAGAATTAGTAAAGATGAGAAGCATGCAGCTGGATTGATATTTGGTACACCATAGGCAAGTTTTTCTACTGCTTACATGTATTTCTATCCAAAAATTCCAGAAATAACAAAGAATAAGGGTCCTAAGTAGTACTTTGAATATTTCGTGGTGATGATGTGGGAAGAATCACCACAATGAAGTAAAGAGAGGAAAGCAAAGAAAACAGATCACTGACTAAACTGTCACTTATGGAAACTACTGGCAGAAAAAGATAGAAAGTTACTTTGACAAGTAAATCATATGAATACCACTGTCTTCATCTTACATAAATAGATAAGAGCCCTTTTATTCCCCAACCATTCCTTCTCTCCTTTTTCTCTTTCCTTGATATTTTTCTTTTGATGTTTTTAAAAGTCATAATAAACAGGAAAAAATACAGAAATCCTCCAATGGCAAGGAAACTAACATTGCTGGTAATCATTAATAAAATGCAAAATAACAATAATATCACCTTTTGAGTTCTCAAAATGTGCTGGCACTAAGCTGGATGTGTTCCATATATTATCATAATTTGATCTTCATAAACAATTCTTGGTAGTATCAAGGAAGTCATTTTCAGAGACCCACAGGTAGCAATCCTGCATTGTCCCCCCCCAACTCAAACACTAATTGTCTTCTGACTTGTAGGCTCCACCTTTGCATGTCTAGGACAGATGACAAAAAAAGTTCCATATAGTGACTATTAGTTCCTGAACTACATTTTAATATATTCAGAATGACATCTCCTAAGCTGTCTTGCTCAGATAGGGAAGAATCCCGTGTCAAGGTGGTAGGCATCATTCCTTTCAGCCTACCATTTAGGCTTTTGGAAAGAACTAGACTAATTAATTCCCTAGGCACTTCACACCACCTCACTTGCTCTATCTATCTAATACTGCATTAGGAATTATGGAAGGGGGAAACCATCTTAGATTGGCTCTGACCCAGAAAATTTGTTCAGTGTTTTTCCTATTTTTCCTCAGGTATTTCACTGTAAAAAGAGCATCTGAATATGTAAATAATGCACTTCTGGGTTTACTTACCCAAATTTTGGTATACTCATTGTCACACTTTTAAGGCATAACACACAGAAAATAGGTCATATCACTAATAGTTATGTGGAATTTGTCTTTTCTAGGGTTATATCTCTTAAAACCAGGGATGATACTCAACATATTTAACAATTATATAGAGAAAGAAACAACCCAACACGGATACTACAGTGAATAGTGTAGTGCTAGAAAATTCCCGTGGGTAGTAGCAACGTCCTCAAAGTCTCCAGGAAGGAGTCATAATGAACAGATAGCACAAGGGACTCAGGGACTGGGGACAGGAACTTTGCATCAATCGATAGGAAATCATTTCAGTAGTTAAGAGGTGACATAGAAGATGATCAGCCCTGTCTTGAAACTACAAATTCTCCTTATTTTTGTAATTGACTTTCTCTAAATTTCCTATATACAGATTATTTTATTATTTTGCAATATTAAAAATAGTAAAAGACAAAAATCTCATTCAAATCACTGGGTCTGTAGCTTAAACAAATTAGTATCAATCAATCTCCTTTCATGATTGCATTTTGAAAATGTATTTGCTTCATGTCAGCATGCTATGAAATACAGGTGTCTAGGACAAATGGTTAACATAAAATGAAAAGAAATACATGCAAATAGAATTTCAGGTGTAGGCTGTGTAGGAAACTGTAGTTTGTGGTACTCTGAGAACAACTCGAAATAATCCTTCAAGTCTAGAAAATTCAGCTGACACCTCACTTCACCTCACCTCATGTCTATGTCAAGGTAAATTCTATTTTTGGGGTGTGTTTGGTTTATGTACTTAATGAAATCATTTACATTTTCCAATATAAAATAAGTACAGAATTAAGATACATTTTGTTGTTAAATAAGTTGTAACACAAATACTCTGCTTGAATATAACTAAACCACCTATTATTAGATTTAAATATATGATACACAAAAGATCTAAGATAATTTTTATTACTCCACATCTTAACATGGTTTCATTCTTTACATTGTGAATTAAACAATTGTATAGTATTCTCTTAAAGAGAATTCAATATAATAGTGTTGTAGCTCTCATGAAATGTAAAATGTGGGACAACAACATTTCAAAAAAGAAAAAAGAATGCATAAAAAGTAAAAGGAACTAAAATCTAACTTACTTAAACAAAAACAAATATGCCAGCCGGGTTTGGAGAGGGATAAAACTATATATGATCTCTAATTAAACCTCAATAGTGATATTCTTAGAAGAACTCCAGTCCCACTCTGAAATACAAAGGATGAATGTCAGTGGGTATAAAATTACCATTTACAACAAAATCTAAAGTTAATTCATGTTTTGGAAGGTGTTCAAATTAGTATGTTTGGGATGCTGCCGTTTGACTGTTATGACAGTGCCCCTACAAGTTTTCCAATAATTTACTGTATCATAATTTACAGCATCTTACTGCTGAAGAGACATTTCCTAATTTTTTAATTTGTGCTTTTGGAAGCTATGAAATTATTTATGGGATGGCTGCAATGGAATTAAATGATTTAATTAAATCTTTTTAATTGCTTAGAGGTGATCCTACAGTTAAAAAGTAATAGGTTGTAATTAATAATAAATTGATCGCACCATAATTGTTTTTATGTTTGTGGGTTTCCAAAGTATGAAGACTTTTGAAGACACAATGTAAGTTAGAACTTTACACACTAACATTTTCTAGGGGAAAAGCAAGAAAATCTAAGTCCAGCATTTATGGGGTCTCATTTAGTTGATTATCTTTAGACTCCTTCTGTATTAACTCCAGACTGTTTTTATCTTTGCAATATTGATCATATCAATGATATCAAATAAAATAATTGATGTATGAACAAGTTTAGGACAGCAAATCTTAAATAAGACTTATATTGAAAAACACAAAAAATAGTGCAAATCTCTGAGGTAGTCTATGAATTACTATTTAATACAATTTTTCAAAGAGATCCCCATTTTTTCTAACTGGATGATTAATGTTTCCTCAATCATTAAAATGTTGTTAAATGATAATGAAAAGTTCTTAGTAACTTTATCTTAAAACATTTTTCTTATCATCTAAATATAAACTAATTTCTATTTTATTTAACTATATTTGTTTTTTGAAAAAAAAAGTATTCTTTGAGAAGTTTCCTCAGGGTGAATGTAAGATGCAAAATATCAACTTCTACAACATTCCATCTCTACAGAAACATTTTATTCATACTATGAGATCTATAAGTTATATGAAATTTATTTCTCACCACTATAAACCCAGGACTTAGAACATTTTATCATACATGTGGATGCTCCTGAAACATTTCTTGAAAAATTAATAAATAAAAAGACAATACAATAAAAAGAAGTAAATACACTCTAAATTTAGAAGCATTTAAAAAATATTGGGACTCAAAAATATTGGGACCCTTCTATAAATAGCATTTTATCATTCTTCATAAAACAAAATAAAAAATTATCTTGTGAATCATGTAAACTATAAAAAATAAGTATTTCTTAAATATCTAAATGGATATACACAATGTATTAGTATTTTGAGTTGAAACATTCAAATCTGTTTCTATTATAATGGCTCTGACATTTCTCCTTATATGCAGAATAGATAGCATTAAGTGCTTTTTACAGAATTACCAACACTTTGTCTAAATGAGGAGATGAAATGTAATGGAAAGACATTAATGTCCATTTCTAATATTATGGTAAAATAAATGTCCTGAAAATGAATTCAAACCTAGAATTTTTTTTTCTAAATAAAACTCACACATTTTCTAAACAGTCAAGGGTCAAAAATAAGAGGATATAGAAAAGGAAAAGAATAAGTAGGTCATGAAATACTGATTTCTTGATATTGTTTGTCAGTTTTAAGAATCTAGAGCCTTGAGTTTTAGATGATACTCAAGACAGATATAAGGTGGGGAGTTAAAAATGAGATCATCACTTAAACCCAGGGACACTGGAAAGGACTACATATTCAGTAAAGGGTGCAATTTTGTCTACAGGAAAAAAGATGCTAAGAAAAATTTCCTAGGGGGCGCCTGGGTGGCTCAGTGGGCTAAAGCCTCTGCTTTCGGCTCAGGTCGTGATCCCAGGGTCGTGGGATCGAGCCCCACATCGGGCTCTCTGCTCGGTAGGGAACCTGCTTCTTCCTCCCTTCTCTCTCTGCCTGCCTCTCTGCCTACTTGTGATCTCTGTCTGTCAAATAAATAAATAAAATCTTAAAAAAAAAAATTTCCCAGGATTTGGGTGGAAATCTAAAGCATCTCCTTTAATAATCTGTAGCCAAAGGCTGGTCCTTGTGTAGCTCTTACTACCTGCTGGTTCAGGACACTCAAAGTTAGGAAATTAACTAAATGCATACCCCAGGTTAATAGAACCAAAAAATACCTGGCAAGAGAGAAAAGGGAAAAAGCAAAAACAAATATTCTAAAACAACAAATATAAAATGAAGCTATATATTAGTAATTTCATCATTTTTAAAAAATTTTATTCATTTATTTGACAGACAGAGATCTCAAGTAGGCAGAGAGGCAGGCAGAGAGAAAGAGGAGGGGAAGCAGGCTCCCTGCTGAGTAGAGAGCCCGATGCAATGCGGGGCTCCATCCCAGGACCCTGGGATCATGACCCAAGCTGAAGGCAGAGGCTTTAACCCACTGAGCCACCCAAGCGCCCCAGTAATTTCATCATTTAAATGAAATACATGGCTCTATTTTTATGTTTGACTGATGACAGCTTTTAAGCTTTACTCCTCCTTCCTTTCCTTTAACCACCCCCCCCCAAACTTGGCAAATATATAAGAAAGCCTGAATGTTCTCTTCTCTAGAACTGGCAAGTGTAACCCACAGGTGAAATCACTCGACCCATCCCATCTCCTAACCAGCATAAGAACATCAAGCCAAAAACATTTATTTCTCTCTCAATCCTTTTTTGAACCTGTTTGGGAGCTACCCTCTTCTCCCCAGAAGTCCTCATTATGTTAGTAATAAGCCTTTTCATAACATTTTGCAGTGTGTGTGTGTGTGTGTGTGTGTGTGTGTGTGTGATCATTAGTCTCAACAACTTTAGGTAGAGGTCAATTCTGAGGATATAAAAAATTAAAGAAAACAAACCAAATATGGCTTTTCACTGACCCAGACTTTCTCTTGATGAACAAATGACTAATTCACAAATTGCTTTAATATTGTTATTAAAGTTGATTTACTGGTCTATACTTTGTTACTCCATCTTCCTTTGAGAAACTTTTCCAGACTTTAAGGGGCTTCCTACTTTATATGATAAATTAAAGATGACCAAAATTCGTTCCTGAAATATCACCACACATATTCCTAGTATGCTTATAGGTAACAAGTTTAAGACATGTGAGTTGCACTCAAACCAGCTAGAAATGCCCCTATAACTTCTTACCTAGCAGTTTTTATCTTATCATAGGTGCTCATGGGCTCTAAAGTTCTGAAGGCTATATATGTAGCCTTTAACAGCAATGACTTTGTAGTACACTTGGCTTTTTAAGATGTTCTATCATTGGTTGTGTAAACTTGAACACTTTTCTTATCCTTTTGATCCTGAGTTTGTCTATAAAATTGATTTTTAATCTATGTCTTACAGGAATATTTTACAAATTTTTTTTTTAAGTTTTTGAAAACACTGAAGTTAACATAGAAATAATAGAATCCAAACCCAACTAACCCCTAACTAGTTTAAATCAATCTTCTTCATTTTACAGCCTAAAAAGAAATATACCTATTATTAAGCAAAATTCTATTTAGCTTTATCTTTCCTAAATGTAAATGAGATGCCTAACGTTCAATCAAAAATTATAAGGCAAACAGAAAAATCAGCAAAAAACAAAATAATAAATAGAACAGAATAAATAGAATCAGAGGGTACTCATTTTTAGGAACTATCAGATAGGTACTTAATAATGACAATGATTAACATGTTAATGAGTCTACTGAAAATGTAAATAACATGTGAACAGATAAAGAATTTCAAAAGAGAAATATAAACTAGAAGAATCAAAAGGAAATGCTAAAAATACACCAAAGAGCTGAATAACTTTTGAACATACTTATCAGTAGACTTATTACAAACATAAAAGAATCAATAAACTTGAGAACAGATGGAAAGATATCACCCAAAGTGAAACACAAACAAAGAGAGTGGAAAAGAAAAGCAGAAAGGAGATCCCAAGAACTGTTTGGACATCACATGGTAATATATTGGAATCTCAAACAGAGAAGAAAAGAACAGAGCAGAAAAAATATTTAATTATATAAGAGCTGGGAATTTTATGCAAATAATGAAATAATAGATGATTACAAATCCACGAAACACAGAGAACCTAAGCAGTTTAAATGAAACACATACAACATACACACACACACATGTGCGTGCATACGTGCACACACAGACACACACACACGTGCATTCATACACAGACACACTTAGGTACCTCATATTCAAACTTTAAAAAAACAAAAAAGATACAGGGAAAATTATTAAAGCAGCCAGAGAAAAAGACATATTCCATCCAGTGAGGCAAAGATAAAAGCACTTTTCTTCAGAAACAAATAAGTCAGAAACAATGAAGCAATATCTTTAAAGTACTGAGGATATCTATGCTTAGAGTAGATGTTAGACTGAAGATTTAACTTAGAGTTAAAAGACCATCCTTGATGTTCATCTGTCCCTGCCAGAGAGTACATCAAAAGGAGTCTTGTCTCTCTCCTAGAGTCAGAATGATGTTCATTTTTCAGTGGTTGCTAACCTTGTTTTGGGAACCTAGGGAGTCCTCTGCTGTCCTGCTCCAACCTCAGTCTTATGCAGGCCATGTGTGCGTAGGTCTCAATGTTGGAGATTTATTAATGTTCTTGTCCTTCTTCCTGTTAATCAAATTCTACCTTTTATCTGTGGTGGTCATTGTGTGGTCACAAGTTTATGTGTGGTGGTCATTGTGTGTTTCGTGTCCTGCCTACAGAGGAAAGAGATCTCTAATTGTACTAGATTAGAAACCTGAGCTCAGAAACATTTCTAGTCCCTCCTATAGGAATAGTTTTATGTATTTTCTGTTCTTCCCACAGCAGCAAGTCTTACCTGTGTCTTGAAATTGAGACTGTTCACTGCTTTTCCAATAGAGACTTAAGGTTTTTGACAGAGAAATGAAAGGTGGGGATGGAATGCGTGTGTGTGTGTGCATGCGTGCGTGCGTGTGTGTGTGTGTCGTTTTTACATTAGCAGTCATCTCTTCTACCTGCACTGAAAAAGGGGGTTTTCTTCAAATATTCCTTAGATATTGTTTTCATGATAATTCAACAGAAGTTATAAAGAAACAAACCTGTGAATAGGTGCAAACACCCCTTGTGTCTGCAGCTCCTAGAAATTCTATACCATCACAGCCCACAGTTGCCCTTAAGCAATTCATTAAAATTTCTGTTGACTTCTACTTGCCCTTTGTTATTGTCCTCATGCCATGATGACTATCCTCTAGCCACTACATGCCATTAACATTTCTCTGGATGTGATGATCAAATGTCTCCAGATACTGCCAAATATCCTCTTAACGGGAAAATCACCCTAGTTGAGAACCACTGTTCTAGTTGAATACCTATGAACAAGCTGTCTTGTTATTAATTTGTTTATGGCATATCTACCCTAGATATTTCAGTGGTATTTCAGGTATTAAAAAACATTAACCAATACATGGGCTATTATGAGGGGAGTCAAGAAGACTTCCTTAATCCAAATCAGTGTCCAAACTTTCACTCTCAGTAAGTCATTCTTCAGGACTCCATAGCCTTTTCTAAAAGGATCTCCTTTTAGGAGATCCCTGATAGTATACCAAAACCCCTGAAACTCACTATCAGATATTACATCTCCTATGTATACCATAAAAGAAGATGGGAGCTAGAATAGTAAGTCATTCATACAAAAAAAAATATAGTTTTTTTTCCACATACTAGAATGCATATGTGTATTGAAACTTCACATTTTGTTGTGAAAGCCTTTTACCTTGCTATGTGTTCTTGGCATATTGCCACATCTATTGATAGACATCCCAAATTTCTGTGGGGAATGTGGTTTCAAAAGCACTGTATAGACCATTATAAAGGCTAAGATTTATACAATATAAAAATGGGAGTACTAAATCAATGGAGAAATGAAACCAAACTATCAACTAGTTGATGAAACCAACAAACCGTCAATCAATTTTTTGGTTTTTTGCTTTTTTTTTTTTAATTGTTTATGGCAACATTGCCTTATAGCTGACTAGTGATGTGGTAAAAGTATTTGCAGTAAAATGCTTGTGGGAAAGATATGTATGGCAAAAATATCATACATGAGTAAAACAGACACAAGAGTTAGATTTTCTAATAGAAAAAGCAAGGGCCCACACTTTAAAAAGAAGAATTGTTTAAAGGTTGGGAGGTTGTCCTAATGCCAAGTTTGAGAACTTAATGGAGTGCAGACAGTCTAAAATTGGAAATACAATGCAGTCTGCATGTTACTTATGAGAATGTCACATTCTCATTTTTAAATTTAATTTCTGAAAGTAGGAAAAAATAAAGCTGTTTAATTTTTCCATATTGCCACATGTCTCAAATTTAAATTCTAATTATGTTTCCTGTGTTCACTAATATTTCCATATGCTTCTATGAATGTTCACTACTTTTCAGGAATCTCCAGAAAATATATAAATTATTTATAAATTCTACTAATTCAGTGAAGACTTCAGAGTCACTAGTAAAGTGACAAAATATAGTGGGTAAAGGTATTTCTGCCAAGTGATTTGGCCTTGATTTCTATGAAAGCATATGCAAATATACAGACTGCAGACAAGGAAAACTCTTTTAGGCCAAACCATTTCTGAATTAGAATTAATTCAATTATTCTAAAGCTTATTGTACAATTTATGGGTTATCTAGCCCTGTTTTATTTTTTCTTTCTGATCCTTGAATTTTGCCAAGTTTTCTGCTTATTATAATTCTTCCATAAAGTGCACCAGGGAAAAGAAAAAAAAAAGAAAAAATGCTGGATCAAAATATGGCTATTTATGGAAATCTATCTCGCTTAGGAAAAAAATGTAAAGTAGAGGGTGAAATATTTGCTAAAATTAAATTGAAAGATTATAAGTGGGGCTGAAGTGTATGTCCTTAATTATCTTAGAAAAGCAGGTGTAAATGTTTTTTGCTGTTTGCTGAGCTCCTTTTACAATTTAATTCTTTCTTTAACACTGTTTTCCCATATACAAACTTATAAGGAGCTTTAATTTTTTATTTTAAAGATTGATTGATTGATTTAAGTTGGGGGAGGGGTAGAGAGAGAGGGAGAGAGAGAGACTCTCAAGCAAATTCCCTTTTGTGTGTGGAGCCAGAGGCAAGGCTCAGTCCTGTGACCCTGAGATCACAACCTGAGCCAAAATCAAGCATCTGATGCTTAACTGACTGAGCCACCCAGGTGGCCCAACAAATTTTAAAGGAGCTTTAAAAACAAAAGACGTATAGTTACAGTTCCTGTGAGTGTAACACAAAACGGGTCCTGAAGCTTCACTCTTTTGTAATACCTCTTAAATATACATGAACAAACATACACAGATATGTGTGCACATTCATAAATATATACTGATCCATACACATGTACACATACACTTGTATATACTCATATGCTCATACATACACAAACATGCATACACACACACACACACTGGCCCCTTAAGAAAGGCCTTTGACCATCTGAGCAGAACTGTAGGACTGGATGCAGTTTGGAAATTATTGCTTTTAATCACAATGATTAGGTCATGAAACAAAGTTCCTTAATTTTGTAAGCATCAAAGAAGAGTAGCGGGTAGGAACATACACAAAAAGAATGAGTATCATAATCAGCTAAGGCAGAAAAAGAAATTAGTATGTTAAGTATAATGAAATACTTATTTATAATTATTACACAAATAAATGGACAGGAAGGGCAATTATTTGTTGCACAAATATTAGCATTTTGTTGCACAACTTAATTGCACATATTAATGTGGACATCTACAAGAAAATGAGAAATGGCCGAAGACAGGAATCCTCTACTACTTTCTGAAGGACCCAGGATGAATAACATATCCAGACCCAGACAGTTTGACTCCATCAGTAGCAGATAGGTTTGAGCAGAAGGTCATGGAGGAATACTCTTCCTCCTTCTCACTCCTCAGTTTAGTAAGACACTTTGTTGGAACTGAAATGTGACTTCGCTTTGTTTACCTACGTCACATTTTTTTTTCCTCTATGAGGACAAAGTGCTTTACCTATATTAAAGCAGATTTTTTCAAACACTAACTCTGTCAACTGCTGATAAACTTTTTTTTTAGTCTTTTTTTTATTATTAACATATAAGGTATTATTTGCCCCAGGGGTACAGGTCTGTGAATCATCAGGCTTACACACTTCACAGCACAAACCTTCCCTAATGTCCACAACCTAGCCACCCTCTCCATACCCCCTCTTCCCGACAACCTTCAGTTTGTTTTGTAAGATTAAGAATCTTTTATGGTTTTTCTCCCTCCTGATCCTATCTTGCTTCATTTTTCCCTTCCCTACCCCTGAAACTCCGCACTCTGCCTCTCAAATTCCTCATATCAGGGAGATCATGTGATAATTGTCTGCCTCTAATTGACTTATTTTGCTCAGCATAATACCCTCTAGTTCCATCCATGTCATTGCAATTGTCAATATTTCATTTCTTTTGATGGCTGCATAGTATTCAATTATGTATGTGTGTGTGTGTGTGTGTGTGTGTGTGTGTGTGTGTGTATACCAAATCTTTATCCATTCATCTGTTGATGAACATCTAGGTTCTTTCCATAGTTTGGCTATTGTGAACCTTGCTGCTATAAACATTGGGATGCACATGCCCCTTTGGATTACTACATCTGTAACTTTAGGGTAAATATCCAGTAGTGAGATTGCTGGGTTGTAGGGTAGTTCTATTTTCAAATTTTTGAGGAGCATCCATGCTGTTTTCCAGAATGGCTGCACCAGCTTGCATTCCCACCAACAGTATAGGAGGGTTCTCCTTTCTCCGCATCCTCGCCAGCATCTGTCATTTCCTGACTTGTTAATTTTAGCCATTCTGACTAGTGTGAGGTGATATCTCATTGTGGTTTTGATATGTATTTCCCTGATGCCGAGTGATGTGGAGCACTTTTTCATGTGTCTGTTG
>NC_081569.1:95835941-95849441 GCF_022355385.1 Mustela nigripes
ACTCGCCAGCATCTGTCATTTCCTGACTTGTTAATTTTAGCCATTCTGACTAGTGTGAGGTGATATCTCATTGTGGTTTTGATATGTATTTCCCTGATGCCGAGTGATGTGGAGCACTTTTTCATGTGTCTGTTGGCCATCTGGATGTCTTCTTTGCAGAAATGTCTCTTCATGTCCTCTGCCTATTTCTTAATTGGATTATTTGGTTTTTGGGTGTTGAGTTTGAAAAATTCTTTATATATTTTGGATACTAGCCCTTTATCTGATATGTTGTTTACAAATATCTTCTCCCATTCTGTCAGTTGTCTTTTGGTTTTGTTGACTGTTTCCTTTGTTGTGCAAAAACTTTTGATCTTGATGAAGTCCCAATAGTTCATTTTTGCCCTTGTTTCCCTTGCCTTTGGAGATGTTTCTAGGAAGAAGTTGCTGCAGCTGAGGTCGAAGAGGTTGCTGCCTGTGTTCTCCTCAAGGATTTTGAAGGATTCCTGTCTCACATTAAGGTCTTTCATCCATTTTGAGTGTATCTTTGTGTGTGGTGTAAGGAAATGATCCAGTTTCATTTTTCTGCATGAGGTTGTCTAAGTTTCCCAACACCATTTGTTGAAAAGACTGTCTTTTTTCCATTGGACATTCTTTCTTGCTTTGTCAAAGATTAGTTGACCATAGAGTTGAGGGTCTATTTCTAGGCTCTCTACTGATTCTCAATTGTTCCATTGATCTATGTGTCTGTTTTTGTGCTAGTACCATACTGTCCTGATGATGGCACCTTTGTAATAGAGCTTGAAGTCTGGAATTGTGATGCCGCCAACTTTGGCTTTCTTTTTCAACATTCCTCTGCCTATTTGGGGTCTCTTCTAGTTCCATAAAAATTTTAGGATCATTTGTTTCATTTCTTTGAAAAAAATTGATGGTATTTTGATAGGGTTTGCATTAAATGTGTAGTTTGCTTTAGGTGGCATAGACATTTCCACATTATTTGTTCTTTCAATCCACGAGCATGGAACATTTTTCCATTTCTTTGTGTCTTCCTCCATTTCTTTCATGAGTACTGTATCATTTATCATTTTCTGAGTACAGATTCTTTGCCTCTTTGGTTAGGTTTATTTCTAGGTATCTTATGGTTTTAGATACAATTGTAAATGGATTTGACTCCTTAATTTCTCTTCTGTCTTGCTGTTGGTTTATAGAAATGCAACTGATTTCTGTGCATTGATTTTATATCCTGACACTTTAATAAATTACTGTATGAGTTCTAGCAGATTTGGAGTGGAGTCTTTTGAGTTTTCCACATAAAGTATCATATCATCTGCAAAGAGTGATAATTTGACTTCTTCTTTGCTGATTTGGATGGCTTTAATTTCTTTTTGTTGTCTTATTGCTGAGGCTAGGACTTCTAGTTCTATGTTGAATAGCAGTGGTGATAATGGACGTCCCTGCCATATTCCTGACCTATCATATGGTAATTTCTTTTATTAATGTATTTTATCACATTGATTGATTTGCAGGTGTTGAACCAACATTGCAGCCCTGGAATAAATCCCACTTGGTCATGGTGAATAATCCTTTTAATGTACTGTTGGATCCTATTGGCTAGTATTTTGGTGAGAATTTTTGCATCTGTGTTCATCAAGGGTATTGGTCTGTCATTCTCCTTTTTTGTGGGGTCTTTGTCTTGGGACCAAGGCAATGCTGGCCTCATAAAATGTGTTTGGAAGTTTTCCTTCCATATCTATTTTTTGGAACAGTTTCAGGAAAATAGGTATTAATTCTTCCTTAAAGGTTTGGTAGAATTTCTCTGGGAAGCTGTCTGGCCCTGGGTCTTGTTTGTTGGGAGA
Source organism: Mustela nigripes (assembly GCF_022355385.1). Lineage (NCBI taxonomy): Eukaryota > Metazoa > Chordata > Mammalia > Carnivora > Mustelidae > Mustela > Mustela nigripes. The sequence goes on from NC_081569.1 coordinate 95,837,777, forward strand.
TTTTTGATGACTGCTTCAATCTCCTTACTGGTGATGGGTCCATTCAGGTTTTCTATTTCTTCTTGGCTCAGTTGTGGAATTTATGTGTCTCTAGAAATGCATGCATTTCTTCCAGATTGTCAAATTTGCTGGTATATGCTTGCTCATAATATGTACTTATAATTGTTTGTATTTCTTTGGTGTTGGTTGTGATCTCTCCTCTTTAATTAATTTGATAAGTGTGGCCAGAGGTTTATCAATCTTATTAATCCTTTCAAAGAACCAGCTCCTAGTTTCATTGATTTGTTCTACTGTTTTTTGTTTGTTTGTTTGTTTGTTTGTCTCTATTTCATTGATTTCTACTCTGATCTTTATTATTTCTCTTCTCCTGCTGGATTTAGGCTTTCTATGCTCTTCTTTCTCTAGTTCCTTTAGGTGTAGGGTTAGGTTGTGTACTTGAGACCTTTCTTGTTTCTTGAGAAAGGCTTGTATCACTATATACTTTCCTCTAAGGACTGCCTTTGCTGTTTCCCAAAGATTTTGAACAGTAGAGTTTTCATTCTCATTTATTTCCATGAATTTTTTCAATTCTTCTTTAACTACCTGGTTGACCCACTGATAAACTTTCTACATCAGTCAGGATGGTTTGGCTGCAAGTAAGAAAATACCCAAATGAAAGTACCTGTTTAAAGAAAAAGAAAAAAAAAAGGAACATAATGAGAAATTCAGAGTGTAAGAGTTTTATAATTGATCATGAGGGTAAGTCTATAAATTCATTCTTTTTAGTTTTGCAATTCACCCCCACATTCATCCATGAGTGTTCCTTGTATAGAAAGCTCTATGATTCCACATTTGTAGAAGTAACCATTATGAGGGAAAAATATATGGGTCTAACCCCTATAGGAATGTACCATTCAAAGTACCCTCCTCTCATGACCACTGTAATCTTCCCTCAGAAGAGGGATTTTGGGCCTTTCTGGATGTACATTTCCAAAAGGAGCTTGACACTTGTGGTTTCACCAACCCCACCCCAATTCCCCAGTGCTGACTTATTTTGTAAGTATTCTGTGATTTGCTAAGCTATTCTAAATTGTTCTGTCTTCTTTGTAGTTTCCAGAATGCTATGATCTCTTATTTTCTCTGATTTCTTACTGGTATAAGCCTTTTCTTTATTTTGTATTGCCATTTTCTGTGGAATTTTGGGAAGAAGGCAGGAAAAATACACAAAATCAATATGCTAGGTTAACTACAGGTAATGTTTATATGGTGTAGGCAAAAACGCTGTAGAACTTACCAGGGATAAATACCTAAAACATTTTTAAAAACATCAACAAATAGTACTAATATTATTTTAACTCACTTAGACTGTACTGCCATCAACTTTGACAATGCTGCTGCTGACATTTGATGAGAACAAGCAGTGATTTATGGTAGACTATGAAGGTAAAATAAGTTAGTGTTCATTAACTGGCAAAACTATAGGATAAGAGAGGCTGACAAAACAATTTGTATTGATAAATTGTTGTGTACTTATTTGCAAGGCTAGCATAAATTACCTTATTTCTCAAGGTGCAAACAATAGATAGCAGGAGACCATTAGATGTAATGCCAAGCAGAGGGCCAGCAGAGCAATACAGCATCCTCAGGGCTTATTGTACGAGCACCATTAATTTACATTTTCTAGTGTGTGGTCTCATGTCTAAGAAAACTCAAAAGTTCAGTTCCAATAATTTTCAATGATAAAATAGTAATTGTTGAAAGGGACAAGACTAAATGTCTTTGTGCTATTATTTAGGGAAAAAGTCCTTTAGGTTCATAAAATTAATGTATTTTCCTTTGAATTCTAATATAAGTAAAGAACAATCATTTTGAGAAGATATTTGTTCAGTCATCATTATTTTTCATTGATTGGCCTTAATTTTATTTTATTTTATTTTTTAAAATATTTTATTTATTTATTTATTTTTTTATTCATTTTACTTGACAGAGAGAGAGAGATCACAAGTAGGCAGAGAGGCAGGCAGAGACAGAGGGGGAAGCAGGCTCCCTGCTGAGCAGAGAGCCCAACTCGGGGCTCGATCCCAGGACACTGAGATCATGACCTGAGCCGAAGGCAGCGGCTTAATCCACTGAGCCACCCAGGCGCCCCTAAAGATTTTATTTATTTGACAGACAGAGATTACAAGTAGGCAGAGAAGCAGGCATCCACTGAGCAGAGAGCCCAATGCAGGGCTCGATCCCAGAACCCTGGGATCATCACCTGAGCTGAAGGCAGAGGCTTAACCCACTGAGCCATCCAGGTGCCACATTGACCCCAATTTTAAAACAGATTATTTTAGATGGGAAATTCATTATTTGTCAAGCTCAAATTTTAAAAAGGTTCAGTTAAGTAACTCTTTCTGCCAATTTCAGGAATGCTTGTATGTGGCAAAACATTAAAATGTTTGAAACACAAGGTTATTATAACTGTGGTTGAATGTGCTAATGGAAATTATAAGAATTAAAGTAATTCCCCCATATGTTAACACACAATCACAGAGTTATATGGGAGTTTGAACTTTATCATCAATTAGAAAATGAATATAGAATCTATTGCAGATTAGATTAAAAAGCAACTACTCAAACTTGAATATAAAAAGTATCCTTAATTTCATTCTGTAAAATAGTTCCATCATTCTGAACATGTTATTGATGAAACGTTTTAAATAAAATTACAAATTTCCATTTTATTTCTCAATCCTTTGATGCAAAAAAAGATAAAACATCTGGGTAGATAGGGAACACAGAACATTGGATGTCACACCCACTGAGTTTCATATTGAGATTTATGGTCTGTGTCTTGATTCTGTGGGAAGGCTGAATTCTATTCTAGTATTCTACTCTATGATTAATTCTTTATATATGCTCTATAGCCTACATTTTCTCCACACTCTCCAAGTCTCCCCAACAGGTCCCATTCAAGTCATGTAGGCCATTCTTTCTTCTTTTAGCAGTTGGCATCTACCTCAGTTTAAAACATAGTAAATTCAACTGTCATTTCAAAGTACAACCAAAAATATGCTCCAAATAATGATTAAAAATGTCCAACAGAGACTGCCAAATTTATACACTTTTCATATGAAGTGAATTTGCTTTTTTCATAAGGCAATATTAATGTCTTGATGGTTTCAAAGTCCTAATTATAGATTAGTTTAAAAGAAGACAATACAATATTGGAAGCAAGTTATTAGTTATTATGTAATTTAGGTAATTTTGATAGACTAGAAATACTTACTACTTTTCATGCTAATAAGAATCCATTTTGTGACCCTAAAGAGTTATTTCATAAATCTAGATCTTGAATTACTCTTCTATAAAAATCACTAAGAAAAAAATAAATATATGAGTTTTGTCAGTTTTTGTCTGATAAAATAACGGAGGAAAAAAAGTTGAGAACTTATCAGGTTTATCAGATGTCTAATCAGATTTTATTTACTTTGCTAGCTCTAGGTAAATGTTATTTTAAATTATGAATTTACATCAATCTAAAAGAATATGCATGATTTGTTGTTAAAAATATGAATACACAAGGGAAATAAGAAAATGCTTGAGACATATAACAAAAGAGTGTACCTTCACAATCTAATAAATCATTAGATAAGATGGCTCAGACTTCCCATATTCGTAAAATGTAATTTGTGCTCCTATTCATTTCAAAGCTTTTCTCTTTGAATAGACAACTAATTTTATTCTTCAATGTATGTTCACCATTAAATCCTTCCTTTAGTTAAATATGTATATGAATATAACAAGAAGGTTTAGTACTAAAAAAATCATTTGGGGAGAGAGCAAGATGAAATCTGTTCATTACTAACCATTTATCAAAATTGTGTAGTTTGTGTTTAATCTTCCAAGAATAGATCAACTTTTCATCATGACACAAATCTGTAGTAAAAATTACAGCACTTCACTTACTGATTTTTAAAGAAAAATAACCCTTATAAATCAAGTGGCTAGGCTATAAAAATTTGGTAGAGCAAAGTGATTTTTAAAATCCTGATTTGCTATACAAATTTAAAACACAACTTCCTCTTAAACTAGGATAAATACATTTCACATGCTCCTTTCCCAAAATAAATTCCCCAATATCATTGGTAGTGAGATTGAGGAGAACTACATATGTTATATTAATTTAAAAATTATGTATTGGCCTTTTCTAATATTCAAAGCATTGGAATTGATTAAAGAATGGAGATACTGAAGAAATCAAACTTAATACACCATTATTATTGGCTTCTATTTCCACGTAGGGGAAGAAATATTTTTTAATTTACAGTTTTATTAAATTTAGTATAAAAAGAAAACCTCTATCAGTGTTTCTTTTAAGGTATAAAATATTCATTTGATATTAAAAAATTCAATTTTGCACTTACAAATTTACACATATATGGATACTATTCTGGGAACGTACACCATGAACCATGTATGGTGTTTTCCTGTAGGCTGGGGAAAGACCTACTTTTCATTAGGTTTTGCTTTTGTTCTATTTTAATGCATTTTGTTCATGGCATGTATTACTTTCTAAATCCATCTTACTTAGGTGTAATTTACTATAGCAAAGCACAATCAAGTAAAATGTGTAGATTCAGGTGAATTTTTTTTTACAAATAACTTACAACGTCATAACCTCATTTTCCATCAAGCAGCTACTGATCTTATTCACATCATGATAGGTTACTTTTGTCTCTTCTAGAACTTTTTTATAAATAGAATCATACCATATGCGCTCTATGTTTTTACTTTCATTCACTCTGCATAATGGTTTTTAAGATTTATTCATTTTGTTATCTGTATCAGGTAGTGTGTTCTTTTTTAATGCTTGTCAGTTGTATTCTATTGAATAAATATACCTCTATCAGTTTATCCATTTACCTGTTGATGGATATATGCGCTATCTGTAGTTTATAGCTCCTATGAGCAAATGTATATGAACATGAGTTATTGTAGAGTTGTAAGGTTTTATTTCTCCTGGCAAAATACCTGAAGTAGGATTGTATGATAAGTGTATTTTAATGTTATAAGACATTGGAAATCAATGTTAAAAGGGACCATACCATTTTGTATTTCTAGAAGAAATGTATGAGAATTGCTTGCTCCCTATCTTCACCAAATACTTGGTATTGCCATTTTTAAAAAAAATTTTAGCTATTCAGATGTGTGTGTGTGTGCAGAAATATATTGTGTCTTATTTTGCATTTCCCTTAATAGCTAAAGATATTGAGCATCTTTTGCCCACTTTCATTTGGTTATTTGTCTTCTAATTATTATAAGATGTTTTTTATATATTTTTATTTAAAAAAACCTTTGCATTATTAAATAATGTAAATATATTCTGTCATTTGGCTTTCTTTTTCACTTTTTAATGTTGCCTGTTGAAAAGGATTTTTTTTAATTTCTTTTCAGCATAAAAGTATTCATTGTTTTTGCACCACACCCAGTGCTCCATGCAAAACGTGCCCTCCCCAATACCCACCAACTGGTTCGCCCGACCTCCCACCCCCCGCCCCTTCAAAACCCACAGATTGTTTTTCAGAGTCCATAGTCTCTCATGGTTCACCTCCCCTTCCAATTTCCCCCAACTCCCTTCTCCTCTCTGTCTCCCCATGTCCTCCATGCTATTTGTTATGCTCCACAAATAAGTGAAACCATATGATAATTGACTCACTCTGCTTGACTTATTTCACTCAGCATAATCTCTTCCAGTCCCTTCCATGTTACTACAAAAGTTGGGTATTCATCCTTTCTGATGGAGGCATAATACTCCATAGTGTATATGGACCACATCTTCCTTATCCATTTGTCCATTGAAGGGCATCTTGGTTCTTTCCACAGTTTGGCAACTGTGGCCATTGGTGCTATAAATATTGAGGTACAGATGGCCCTTCTTTTCACTACATCTGTATCTTTGGGGTAAATACCCAGGAGTGCAATTGCAGGGTCATAGGGAAGTTCTATTTTTAATTTCTTGAGGAATCTCCACACTGTTCTCCAAAGTGGCTGCACCAACTTGCATTCCCACCAACAGTGTAAGAGGGTTCCCCTTTCTCCACATCTTCTCCAACACATGTTGTTTCCTGTCTTGCTAATTTTGGCCATTCTAACTGGTGTAAGGTGGTATCTCAATGTGGTTTTAATTTGAATCTCCCTGATGGCTAGTGATGATGAATATTTTTTCATGTGTCTGATAGCCATTTGTATGTCTTCATTGGAGAAGTGTCTGTCCTTATCTTCTGCCCATTTTTTGATATGATTGTCTGTTTTGTTTGTGTTGAGTTTGAGGAGTTCTTTATAGATCCTGGATATCAACCTTTTGTTTGTACTGTCATTTGCAAATATCTTCTCCCATTCCATGGGTTGCCTTTTTGTTTTGTTGACTGTTTCCTTTGCTGTGCAGAAGCTTTTGATCTTGATGAAGTCCCAAAAGTTCATTTTCGCTTTTGTTTCCTTTGCCTTTAAAGACATATCTTGAGGGCGCCTGGGTGGCTCAGTGGGTTAAGCCGCTGCCTTCAGCTCAGGTCATGATCTTGGGGTCCTGGGATCGAGGCCCGCATCCGGCTCTCTGCTCAGCAGGGAGCCTGCTTCCCTCTCTCTCTCTGCCTGCCTCTCCATCTACTTGTGATTTCTCTATGTCAAATAAATAAATAAAATCTTAAAAAAAAAAATAAAGACATATCTTGAAAGAAGTTGCTGTGGCTGATATCAAAGAGGTTACTGCCTATGTTCTCCTGTAGGATTCTGACAGATTCCTGTCTCACGTTGAGGTCTTTTATCCTTTTTGAGTTTATATTTGTGTATGGTATAAGAGAATGGTCAAGTTTCATTCTTCTACATATAGATGTCCAGTTTTCCCAACACCATTTATTGAAGAGACTGTCTTTTTTCCGCTGTATATTTTTTCCTGTTTTGTTGAAGATTATTTGCCCATAGAGTTGAGGGTCCATATCTGGGCTCTGTAATCTGTACCACTGGTCTATGTGTCTGTTTTTATGCCAGTACCATGCTGTCTTGGTGATCACAGCTTTGTGGTAAAGCTTGAAATCAGGTAACGTGATGCCACCAGTTTTATTTTTGTTTTTCAACATTTCCTTAGCAATTTGGGGTCTCTTTTGATTCCATACCAATTTTAAGATTATTTGCTCCGGCTCTTTGAAAAATATCGGTGGAATTTTTATCAGAATGGCATTAAAAGTATAGATTGCTCTAGGCAGTATAGACATTTTAACAATGTTTATTCTTCCAATCCAAGAGCATGGAATGGTCTTCCATCTTTTTGTGTCTTCTTCAATTTCTTTCTTGAGTGTTCTTTAGTTCCTCGAGTACAGATCCTTTGCCTCTTTGGTTAGGTTTATTCCCAGGTATCTTACGGTTCTTGGTATTATAGTAAATGGAATCAATTCTCTAATTTCCCTGTCTGTATTTTCTTTGTTAGTATATAAGAAAGCCACTGATTTCTGTACATTGACTTTGTATCCTGCCACGTTACTGAATTGCTGTATGAGTTTTAGTAGTTTGGGGGTGGAGTCTTTTGGGTTTTCCATATAAAGAATCATGTCATCTTCAAAGAGAGAGAGTTTGAATTCTTCATTGCCAATTTGGATACCTTTTATTTCTCTTTGTTGTCTGATTGCTTTTGCTAGGACTTCTCATAATATGTTGAACAAGAGTGGTGAGAGTCGGCATCCTTGTCGTGTTCCTGATCTCAACGGGAAGGTTGCAAGCTTTTGAAAAGGATTTTTAAATGAAATTCAATTTATTCTTTTTTGTTTTTCTTTTTGTTTTCACACGTGGGGGTTTTTGTCCTAAGAAACTTTGGCTGACATTCCATTCACAATGAATTTCTCTTATGTTTTCTTCTAGAATTTTACAGTTTTAGATTTTTATTTAGGCTTATGATTCATTTTTAGTTAATTTGTCATATTTTTATCGGGTGAGGACCGAAGTTCATTTCTTTTTTTATAGACATACCCAGGTATTTAGCACAGTGTGCAGAAAATACAATCTTCCTAAATTGAATTACAGTGGTACCTTTGTTAAATCAATTGATCATTTAAATGTGTGTCTATTTATGGATTCTATTCTGTGGTATTGACTTTTTTTCCTAGGCTTAAGCCTATATGATACACTGCTAAATTTATTAATTTATTATAGCATGTCTTGAAATAAAATAGTATACACCCTTCAATTTTGTTCTGTTGTTTTAAAATTGTCTTGACTATTCTGGGTTCTTTACATTTTCACATAAATGTTAGAATTAGTTATGTAAACAAGCATATTTGCAAATAAGGATGGTTTTATTTCTTCATTTCCAGTCTATATGACTTTTACTATATTGTTTGCCTTCTTGCATTTACTAGGATCAAGATAATGAGGGCAGATTTGTTTTTTACATTTCCCTGATTTCCTGATTTTCTTAATTTTAGGGGTTAGAAGCCAATCTTTTACCACTAAGTATGATGTTATTTCTGTCTTATGAGAAATTTTAAAATTTTACCTAAGTTTTATAACTAATTTGATAAATTGTTCATGACAGTCCCCTCTTATCTAATTAATATCTGAGAACTAAAGGGTGAACAGTGATGCCCCCTAACTTTGACTGACTGTTTTTCTCATGGATCACAATCAGGCATTGATTATTATAACAAATATGAAAATAGCTATTTCTTAAATTTGTCAAATTTTCTAGTTGAACATTACAGAAAGGCAAGACTAGAACAAATTATTCATTATGATTTCAGGAGAAAGTATGTGAGGTTTGTAACTATAAACATACCCCATTTAATAAATGCAGGATAATTCAGGTTTTCTATGGCATATTGTTTATTTTGATAAGTTGGTTTTAACTTAAGATAATTAACATTAAGTATGTAATTATCTGCATCCTATCCTCCATTATTCTTACTCTTCTTTTCATCTAGGATCTATAAAGTTGCCTCATTCATTTGTGATGTTATTGCTTACTGTTTTCTTTTCCTCATCATCAGTCTACCTAGAGGTTCATGGCTTTATTTTTACTTTTTCAAGGATGCAAGAATTTTCCAAAAATTTTTATCTATCATGTGTTATTTTGTCATTGTATTGATGTTTATTTTCTGTTCATAATTTTCTACCTTCTAATTTCATTTTAATTTCTATGTTTATCTAGTTTCTTAATTTGATAGTTTAAATCATTGATTTTAACCATTCTTCATTGTAATAAAATACTAAAATATAAATTTTTACCTGACATTGTTTGAACTGTATTCCTCAAACTTTATTATGTTATATTTCATAATAACACCATTCAATTTTCTTATCATCTCTAGTAACTTTTCTGATTTCTTCCTTAACTCATTGTCAACTATTCAGAAGTCCATTACTTAATTTCCAAATATCTGGGAATACTCCAGATGTATTTTGGTTATTGATTCATAGTTAAATGTTATCTCTCCAAAGAAACATTTTCTATGAATTCAGTCCTTGTAGGTTCACTAAGACTTGTTTTATGGTCCATGATATTGTTTATTTTATGAATATCCATTTTCATTTTAAAATAATATGTACTCTGAAATTATTAAATGTAGTGTCTTATTAATATTAAAGATGTTCATGATAATTCTAAGTTTTGTATATCCTTAACGATTTTCTGGGTATTTGTTCCGTCCAGTGTGACAGAACACAAGTGTGTTCTCACACAAGTGTGATGAGAGGAAGGTTGAAAGGTTGAAGGTTGAAATTGAAATTTGAAATTTCTAACTATATGTGTGAATTTCACAGTTTATTTTTCACACCAGTTTATTATCTTTTTTTTAAAGATTTTATTTATTCATTTGACAGACGGAGATGACAAGTAGGCAGAGAGAGAGGAAGGGAAGCAGGCTCCCTGCTGAGCAGAGAGCCTGATGTGGGGCTCAATCCCAAGACCTTGAGATCATGACCTGAAATAGAGGCAGAGGCTTTACCCCATTGAGCCACCCAGGTGCCCCTACACTAGTTTATTATCTTTTAAAGTATTTTGAACTTCATTGTTAGATGCACAGACATTTCGATTTGCTTCTCTTCTTGTTTTTTTAACTTTCTCAAAATAAATACCTTTTCATATCTTCTAATATTCCTTAAACTAAAGCACATTTTGATATTAATAGAGCTCTTCAACTTTGTAATGATTAGTGTTTGCATCTTATAGCTTTCCCCCATTCTTGTACTTTTAAACTATCCATGCCTTTATATTTAAATTCTAGGCAATTTTAATATCATATTGTTGTCTTCCATATGTTTATATTTTATTATATACATTTACCTTATTTGTAATTTTTCATTCCTTGAGCAGGTACATTTTCTAACTAGAATTTTTTTCCTTTCAGCCTAAAGTACTTATTATTTTATAGTATAGGTCTGTTCTAAATAATATATTTTCTCCTTTTACTTATTCATTGCCAAATATTCTGTATCTACACAATAGAGAATCATGGTAAAAGACAAAAATCTTGTGTACCCACTGCAACCAATATTAATAATTTAAATAATATTATATTTTGTAGATAGAATGCAGTGATTAAAATATACTCAAATTCACTTAAACATTCTCTGGCTAATAGACATTTAAGTTGATCCTTTCCTCTCCTCCTTTCCCTCCAGCAAATATTGATATAACAAATATTCTTGTGAATACTTCTTGGTACAGATGATTTTAAGGTTCTCCAAAGTGTATAATTTGAGTAGAACTGTAGAGCCAAGGCTTAGGTACCTCTTCAAAACTATTATTCATTGCCTAGTTGATTATAAGGCTACTTTACTAATTCTCTGCATAATCGGGGTGAAATTAGGGATTAGTATACAGACTTGTTACAATATATTATATAATAGTCCAGTTTTCAACAAAGCTTAGGTAATATAGAAAGAAATAGAAAAGTGTGGCCCATTTGACAGAAAAAAAATAAAAAAAGACAGTAGAAACTGTTTGGGGAGGTCCCAGGTGATGGACTTAGCAAGAAAGACTGCTAAACTACTTTAAAAATGTTCAAAGAATTAAAGGCAACCATACCAAAAGAAAATAAAAGAAAATGTGATGAAATTATTTAATCAAATAGAGAACATAAAGAAACAGATAGAAACTATTAGATAATCAACAAATAAAAACTTCAGAAATTCCAGAATTCCTAAAATTTTATGTCCAACACATTAAACTTGAAGATATATCAATAGATATTATACCGTCTAAATGGAAAGGGAAAAATAATAAAGAAAAAACAAGCAGTGTTTCAGAAAAACGTTAAACATCATCAGGCATAAGATTGTATGTACAGAAGGAGAAAAGAACCATAAAAAGAAAAAAGAGGGGAAAAATGTTGACAATGTAAAAATAAAAAGATTATAAAGGACTGCTATCAGTAATTGTATGCCAACATATTAGAAACTCTAGATGAAATGGATGAATTTTTTAAAAGACACAAACTATTGAAAATTACTCAAGAAGAAATAAATTCTAAATAGATATATAACAAGTAAATAGACTTATTGGTATTTTTATGACTTTCCATAAAGAAAAGAACAAACCCAGATGACTTTACTAGTGAAATCTACCAAACACTTAAAGAACAAAGGGTAATCTTAATAAGCTCTTCCAAAACCAAAAAGAAGAAGAAGAAGAAGAAGAAGAAGAAGAAGAAGA
>NC_081569.1:95849451-95857922 GCF_022355385.1 Mustela nigripes
AGAAGGAGAAGGAGAAGGAGAAGGAGAAGGAGAAGGAGAAGGAGAAGGAGGAGGAGAAGGAGAAGGAGAAGGAGAAGGAGAAGGAGAAGGAGAAGGAGAAGGAGAAGGAGAAGGAGAAGGAGAAGGAGAAGGAGAAGGAGAAGGAGGAGAAGGAGAAGGAGGAGAAGGAGAAGAAGTGAAGAGGGAGTGCATTATTTACCTTAACTCAGCTTGTTGGGGACAGTAAATGGGATCCTGGTGTGCTCCTGTAGCTTGTACCTGCTAACCCATAGCCACCATGTGTAAGTGCATCTCCATCTACATTGGTTATGCTGGTGTCCAGATTGGCAATGCCTGCTGGGAGATCTGTTGCCTGGAACATGGCATCCAACCCAATAGCCAGTAGCCAAGTGACAAGACCATTGGAGGAGGATATGACTTCTTCAACACCTTCTTCAGAGAGATTAGTGCTGGTAAGCATGTGTTCAGGGTGGTGTTTGTAGACTTGGAACCAACTGCCAGCTATTTCACCTTGAGTAGCTCATCATAAGCAAAGAGGATGTTGCCAATAACTTGCTCCAGAGCACTACACCATTGGCAAGGAGATTATTGACTTTGTCTTGGATAAAATTTTTTAAAAAATGGCCAACGAGTACACAGATCTTTTGGGATTCTTGGTTTTCCACAGCCTTAAAGGGGGAATTGGTTCTGGGTTTACCGCCCTGCTGGGGGAATGTCTCTCTTTCAATTATGGCAAGAAGTCTCAGCTAGGGTTCTCCATTTACTCATTACTCTCAGGTTTCCACAGGTATAGTTGAATCCTGCAACTCTATCCTCACTAACCGCACCACCCTGGGGCATTCTGTGCCTTCATGGTAGATAATGAGGCCATTTAGACATCTGTGATAGAAACCTCACTTTTGAATATCCAACCTACACTAACCTAAATAGGCAATAGGACAAACTATGTCCTCTGTCATAGCTACCCTCATACTTGATGGAACCCTGAATATTGATCTGACAGAATTTCAGACCAGTCTGGTCCCCTCTACCAACAACCACTTCCCTCTAGTTACATATGCTCCTGTCAGTTCTGCTGAGAAATCCCACATGAATAACTTTCTGTAGCAGAGATCACCCAGTGCATGCTTTGAGCTAGCACTCAAAAAATTTTGAAATGAAAAAAAATCATTTCAACCAGATGATGAAATGTGACCTTCACCATAGTAAATACATGGCTTGGTGCCTGTTGTACCATGATAACATGGTTCCCAAAGATGTCAATGCCACCACTGCCACCATCAAGGCCAAGAGTTGCATCCAGTTTGTGGATTGGTATCTCACTAGTTTCAAAGTTGGTGTTAATTACTAGCCTCCTTCTGGTACCTTTTGGAAACCTGGCCATAATACAGCAAGCTATATGCATGCTGAGCAACAAAACACCATTGCTGAGGCCTGAGATGGTCTGGACCACACGTTTGACCCGATGTATGCCAAGTATACCTTTGTTCAAAGGTATGTGGGTGAGGAGAGTTTTCTGAGGCCTGGAAGGACATGGCTGCCCTTGAGAAGGATTTTGAAGAGGTTGATGTGGATTCTGAAGAAGAGGGATACTAATTACCATTCCTTTCAGTCCTGTAACACATCACACTCAGAACTTCAGGGTCAACATTAGTCTAAAGGCATTAACACTTCTAGTTTACCTTCACTTTTTACTATAATCTTGTCTTACTTTTCCATGTGTACCTAGAAGGTTTTTCTATTATGTCTCAAAGTAAAGTGTTTTTTTTTTTTAAATATTTTATTTATCTATGTGAGAGAAAGAAAGAGAGAGAGAGAGACTGAGAGGGGAGAAGGTCAGAGGGAGAAGCAAACTTCCTGCTAAGCAGGGAGCCCAATGTGGGACCATTCTGGGACTCAAAGTTACAACCCGAGCTGAAGGCAGTCACTTAACCAACTAAGCCACCCAGGCAGCCTCAAAGTAAAGCATTTAAGAAAGAAAAAATATGGATGATAAAGGTACATTTTTCAATTCAATCTGTGAGGCCAATATTACCCTGATCAAAACAGATAAACACAAAAAGGAAACTAAAAACTAGTGGTTTTTTTTTTTTTTTTAAGACTATGTATGTGAAAAATCCTCAGAGTGCTAGAAAACTAAATCTAACTAAAGCAACATATAAAAGGATTATAAGCCAGGACACAGTACAGGAGATGCCTGGGTGGCTCAGTCAGTTAAGTGTCTGCCTTTGGCTCAGATCATGATCTCAGGGTCCCAGGATGGAGCCCCACATTGGGCTCTCTGCTCCATGGGGAGTCTGCTCCTCCCTCTGCACATGCTCTCTCTCTCCCTCTCAAATAAATAAATAAAACCTTGGGGAAAAAAGCATGAACAAAACCATAACCCAGTAGGATTCATCCCAGGAATCCAAGGTTGGCTTAACATTCAAATATCTATGAATGTAATACACATTTTAGTAAAGTAGTGGCCTTATGAAGAGGCCCTATGGTACCCTGTAATGTCCTCTGTTCACCAGACCTGGTGCTCTAAGGGTGTCTCCCAAGTGTGTTGCATGTGCCCTACTATTGTGTTTGAGTCACATTTGTCTTCAGTCCAGTTGTCTGTAGTGGTTCTCTTCACCTGTTGTAGGCAGGGTTTGGTTTCTGTGTTGTTAGTGGGTCAATCTGGTGCTGCCTTGAGCTTGAGTTGGGTCAGACCAGGCATTTAGGGGGAGAACTCTCCCTTTGTTGTCCCTGAGAAGTTTTCACTGGTGGGTGGGGCTCAGACCCGATGTCTTCCTCCAGCCAGCTGCTGGGGCTGTAGTAAAACAGGTGCAGGAGTCAGTTTGGATAGGTGCTGGCCCCTTTCCGGGCTACTTGCATACTACCAGGCTTATGGCACCATTTTGTTTGGACTCTTGCCAAAGGTGTATTAAAGGGCATGTCTTCGGAATATTACAGGGGTCTACTGTGAAGTGCCAGCAAGTTCCTCTCAGGTCCACTGTGGGAAGGGACCTGCAAACACCTGGGAAAACTCTTCCCAAGAACAGCTGAGTTGGATCCCACAGATTCACAAAAGTACCTGGGACTGGTCACTGTTGCAAGCTAGGTGCAGAGTGTTGGCACTGTGCTGGTTCCTACAAGTGTCCATATATCTAGACTGGGGGGCAGGGGTGGGAAATGGTATCCACCAGCTCTTTTGTTCCTGAGGGGTCTTTCAAAGTACCCATTCCTCTAGCCTATACACTGAGATTAGTAAATAAATATCCTTGGTATACAGCAAACTATTTTTCAAACCGTTCTATGCTGTATCTCAGCCCAGCTGCCCATTGGGCTGTCTCTTTAAGGGTGGGGACTCGATTTCCTATTACCCTTTGACTCTCCCAGAGCCGAGCCCACTGATTTTTAAAGGTCTAGGTGTTAACCCCCACTGATTATAAAAATTCATGAAGACAGTTCCTTCTGCCCTTAACAATCAAATATTGTTGGGATTCATCTTTCCAATGTGGTTCCTCCTACCCTTTACTCCCTCCGTGCCTGGGCTGCCCCGTATGGGGATCTTCTTGTCTCCCATCCCCACACACCTGGCATCCTTCCCTCCCACTGATGTTCCATGGGTCTGTTTAGCTCCCAACCACCTTTGCCCTTTCTGCTCTCTTCAGTGTAGTCTCTTCTCTACATTTAACTGTGAAAAATCTGTTCTGCTAGTCTTCAGGTTGTTTACTGGGTGTGAAAGGATGTTTTGCGTTCTTGTTTCTCATTTACATAAATTTCAAATTTTATACCAGTACAAAGTTGGAATTTCTAATTTTAACTGGCTCATATTCCATTCTTCTAAAATCTTTAAACTCAATTCTGCAGCCAGTTACAACCAAAATCCCTTACTGGTATAAGAATTTTAAGGCTTACAACTCCAAATTTAAGCTTCAGGCCTCTAGTGTTAAATGTCTGTAATTCATGCCACGTGTCAGAGAAACATTGTAATGAGAAACAGTGAGACATAGTGCCATTGTTACAAGTCATCTGTAGAGTACCAAAAATATCTTCAATGTCAGTGTTAATGCTATAATTGCAGGGGCCATTGGTGACATGTTAGAGTCAATACTTTAATCCGAAGAGGCCATCGTCATTAATCGGTTGTACTTAAAATGGCTAAGAAATGGTTCAATTTTCATAGCTTAAAATCAAAGTGGTTTTGCAATCTTTGTGTAAGTTTTAAGCCTTTCTTTTCAAAGTCATTGACTAAGCCTTATTTTCATGATGAGTTCAGCATGAAAGGAGAAGCAAGAGTAATTTCATACTCTTAATGACTTTTTTCTTTAATACTTAAACAGGAATTATTGCTTTTTAAAGAACGCTTTGCTTTTATATTAAAATTTGTTAAGTTCAAACATTAGTACTTCATTAAACTGTTTTTGAGTTTTCTAATATAATAAGACCTAATGGCTTAATTTAATTAAGCAAACATAACATTTAGCAGGCATGCTGTACTTTCTCCAAACTACTGATTTTCAATCTTTAAATTCTTGAGGGATAAGGTAGTTCTGCATTCAGATCTTTCACCACATAACATCTTGCACCATATAATTAAAACGTTTGCATTTGCTTCCAGATAAATTACCTGATTTAGGCCTACCTCTTTCCCATGATAATAGAGATGTAAATTGAAAGAAAGCAGTCAAGAACTAGTGAAAATTTGAAATAGCCCCTATAGAGATTTGAAAAAGGGATCAATTAGGAATAAAGAAAAGGTTTTGCAATTAGAGAACAGGTTGCAAAAACTACATCTCCTACATTTATAGCAAAGCCACTCGGCGAGACTGTGGGATAATTTTTGTGCACCCTCAAAGCAATGCTCAGTGTCACAATAACATGATAAAACCAAGAGGATAGATGCAAGGGGTATTAACGGAAAAAAAGTGCTTGATGATCTGTTGGAGTAAGAATCAGGACTGTCTAGAGTAACTGACTCGAGGGTTTCTGGCTTGGGGAATTTGTGGATCATAATGCTTTCCTAACCTAGAAAGCTCAAGACAAGATGAAAATATGGTAAGACACAGAAGATAATTTGCCTTCAGTCTCTTGAGGTCATGTTATTTGAGAGACTTCAGGTGGAAAGACTATGAAATGCAGGCACTTAAAATCAAAATAAAATGAAATGTGTTCAGTTTTGGCTGCTAGTTGTTGAGTAAACAGGGCCTTGGCAAAGAACCCTTACTTTTTTAGGAATCATGTTCTTCATCTTAGAGGAGGAAAAATGAAAGGGAGTTATTCTGTAGTATACTTCTGACACATTCTCAAGAGAATGGTGTTGACAGTTCTATAATCACAGTCTGAGGCAGTTCCCACATTATTATATACACACAGTCTTATGGAGAATCCATACTGTGTTTCCTATCTAGCTTCCAAAAATATGTGATATATGGAACTGTTTTATTTAACTCTTCTCAACTACTGAGATTGTTAACAGGTATTTAACATATGTATCTTTAAAAAATTTTTCTAATGTGCTTGAAAAACACACATGAAGAAGGGGTATGTCTTCTTATCAACCAACTCAATTATTCTTCATTTTTGTAACATTTGTCATCTCTGTGAATAGGATGCCACCTGTGTAATCACGTAGAAAAAGATTTACATTATTAATATAAATTACACTAATATTTATAGCAATACTGGTATAGAAAATACATTCAAATTTTGTATATTTTAGGCTTTAGGGTTCACAATTTTACCTGAAAATATCAGAGAAAAGCAAAAAGTATCTGTTAAGCCATTCTTCCTGAGAAAGATAGAAAGTAAGAAGTGAAATCCAGCTCTCTAGTTTCTTTCACAGAGGTGATCACAACTAAAAATCCTTGTCATTATTTCGGTTCTTGCAAAGAAACTCAGAAGGGTGATGGAAAGTTATCCCAGATAGAATAATCCAAGTAATGTATAAGAAGTAGAAGCAGGGCACTTGGGTGACACAGCTGGTTGAGAGTATGACTCTTGGTTTCAGCTCAGGTCATGATCTCAGGGTCCTGAGATTGAGCCCCACCTCAAGCCCCAAATTGAGCTCCATGCTCAGTGGGGCATCCACTTCTCTCCCTTCCCCTCTGCTCTTTCCCCTGCTCATGTACTCTGTCTCTCTCTCTCTCTCCCCCAAAATAAAAACAAATAAATCTTTAAATATGAGAAACTTCCAGCTGCTTAAAGCAACAATGTTAACAAATCACTGTAGTGTGGATAACATATCTGACAGTAAAGTGTATAACAGTAGAGGAAAATCAGCGAGAGGAGTTTAAATAGAGTTAAAGCAAATATTGTACATTATACTGGACCTCATCTGATTTAAGGTACATGGTAATAAGTTATGGATGTCTTTTGTAATTTCTGAATAACCAGTAAAAGAATGATAATTAAAGTCACAACAAGCCAGATAACAGAAGAGATACAATGAAATAATAAAACATATGCAATTAATACCAAAAAATCAAGAGAAGTGAAATAAAAGATATTGCAAATAGAACAAAATGAGCAATATTTTATACCCCCACCCATATAAATATACATATGTACATGTACATATATATGTACACATACATATGCATAGATATAGACACATACATAAATATGCACATACATATATACACATACATATATAAATACATATATATACACACAGACAGACATATATGCTATGTAAACATGCTATGCAAGCAAAAACAAAGCTAGTTCGGCAGCACTGATATACTATATATTATTATACTTTTAATTTATATTAACATGTAATATTAATATAGCACAAATGGTCTTGAAGGTAAAAGTAGCAGGAGAGATAAGGAGAGACATTTCATAATGATAGGTAACTTAACAACAATATATAACATTAATAAATTTATATAAGCTTAATAATATAACTTCAAAATAAAAAACCCAAAAGTGACAAACCTAAAATAAGAATTCAGTAAATCCACAATACAAGTGGGAGATTTTTAAATAGTTCTCTTAGTAATGTATAGAAAAAGGAGAGAGATACAGCACACTTAAATATCATGATTAACTAATTTGACCTAATTGGGATTACATCCAACACATGCAGAGAAAATATCTTTTTCAAGAATACGTAAAACATTCATCAAAATATTCTGGACCATGAATCATGTTGCAACACATTTAAGAGGTTGACAATAGAACAGTGTATGTTCTATGAATACTGTTGAATTAAGTTAGAGCTCAGTGAGGAAGAAATAACTAGAATATATCCACATTTGTGGAAATGAATCAGAACACTTGTAACTAACCTATGTGGAAATAAAAAGCCAATCACAAGGGCATTAGAAAATATTTTGAACTTAATGGTGATGGAAATATAACAGATCAAAATGTCGAGGATGCAGCCAGGGCAATAATTTAAAAAAGGGAAACTTCCATGTTATAGTCCTAGAATCCATGGATGCACTTCAAGGTCAGAATGTGAGACACTATGTGCCTTCAGACACCTTTTTAAAGCAGCTTTGAGGCCAAGCATCTTGAGAAAATATTCCTCAAGTCCCCTTTGTGGGAAAAATTAGTATCATTTCCCATTTGTTTCATGGTGAAGACCATTGTCTGACCTTTGGCTGAGTCTTCTACCTTACCTTCCCATCAAGTTACTAACTTTGTCACGGGAAATGGAATTATAAAATTTAAAACTTTGCCTACTCTGTATTTCACCACATAAAATCAAATCACAAATATCAACACAATAAAAGTCAATACTAAATTTCAGATGCCTAGGGTTTGAAGACTGAAATTGATATGATTTCAAACTGAGACAATACATGGAATGCTGACCTCCAATCATGGAGCTTAGAGGGCTCTCTGAAGATTTCCAGTCCCCTCTCTGGACAGATGCTGGGTGCTCAGGAGAATTAATCAGCAAAGAACCAAAGGAATCGGTTATATGAGCCAGACTGCCTCATAGACTCCTGGCATCTGAACAAAAGAGGTAGCTGGCAGAATTCAAAAAATTACTCTGTTATAAATTTAGCCAGAAAGGCTCACTGGTTTTTAAAGAAGTAAGTAGATTAAGGTATTTCAGGACATACGGAAATCAAGGGAGAAACATGGAAGAAAATTCTCCCTGTTTAACCAGGCATAATAAACATTACAATTAATACAAGCATGTTAAATTATCCTTAGTCATTAAAATTAACTTATACGTTCTTTCCATTTCCATTTTTTTTTTTTTGCTTTTTAATTTTTTATTTTTTATAAACATATATTTTTATCCCCAGGGGCACAGGTCTGTGAATCACCAGGTTTACACACTTCACAGCACTCACCAAAGCACATACCCTGCCCAATGTCCATAATCCCACCCCCTTCTCCCAAACCCCTCCCCCCAGCAACCCTCAGTTTATATTGTGAGATTAAGAGTCACTTATGGTTTGTCTCCCTCCCAATCCCATCTTGTTTCATTGATTCTTCCCCTACCCTCTTAAGCCCCCATGTTGCATCACCACTTC
>NC_081569.1:95862922-96007771 GCF_022355385.1 Mustela nigripes
CACTCAGACACCCCCGATCCTTCTGTGACCCTGCGGGACCTGAGGCCACGCTGACCCCGCATGGGGTTCGCTTCAGTTTAGCCTCTGGAGCGATGTCCCTCAGCAGAACAGACTTTTAAAGTCCTGACTTTGTTCGCTGTTGCTCCGCCGCTTGCCGGGAGCCGGCCCCTCCCCCCGGGGTCTATCTTCCCGTCGCTTTGGATTCACTTCTCCGCAGGTCCTACCTTTCAGAAAGTGGTTGTTTTTCTGTTTCCAGAATTGCTGTTCTTCTCTTTAATCTGCCGATGGATTTTCAGGTGTTTGCTATCTTTAGATAAGCTATCTAGCTGATCTCCGGCTAGCTGAAGTAGTCTCAGCCTGCTACTTCTCCGCCATCTTGACTCCTCCTCCCATTCTTTCCATTTTCTATCTTTCAAATTACTTCAACTTTAATTAGCACCAGTATTATTTTCTCTTAATCACTTTCATAAAAATGAAAGTTATCTCTAGAGGAATCCATTGCATTGGGTTCTCTTAAATCCTCAATCATATTTCAGTTGTTAGGAAAATGCTAACTTGATTGATAAACATCAGACTATCCTTATTTTCCTCTGTATTTTACAGGATTTCAGAGGGTTTCCAGTTACTGGTGTTTTTTCTTAAGATGAGTTTATATTTCAATAATTTTTAAACTAAGGTGTTTATTTCATATCCATGTAAGGAGTAGATGTTCCCATATAATCATGCTAAATAAATTGCATATTTCAAGGTATGACAATAATCTCTGGATAGGGAAACCCAAGCCATCTCCCCACACACAAAAGAAAAATCATGCTTAAATTAATGTTTTTCAGGCTGTTGTTCTGAATTCATTTGCATTTGTTATAGATGCTGATGTTTAGGTCCTATGCCAAACCTACTGAACAAAAAGTAGGGGGAGGAGCAGACACATGTATTTAAAAAATTTTTTTTTCTATCTCTATTTTTATTTTTTATTACCTTTTTTTAATTAACATATAATGTGTTACTAGCCCTAGGGCTACAGGTCTGTGAATCGTCAGGCTTACACACTTCCTCCTCAGGTGAATTCTTATGTATATTCCAGTGCATAAGAATACAGGAAACAAATATCTAGAATACAGCCTTTTAATTTTATATAAATTTTATCCTTAAAAAAAAAGTGAACTGTCATATTCAATGTCTAGAATGGGGATTTTTTTTTTTAAATGGTATCTATTTATGAAAAGTTTGGGAAAGCATCTCAGTTCTCTCATGGAAACAGAATGGTTAAATTCATAATATCCTGATAAAAGTGTAAGCCAGTTAGAATTTGGAGAGAGAGAGAAAAATAAGAGAATAAATGTGCAGAAGCACAGAACGGTTAGTATTCTCGTCACTTCAAGAAAAAAATAGCTTCTAGGACATTATGGGAATTAAAGATTAAAGCTGTTCTGCACACATACCATTCCTAGTTACCCTGGGAATGGGATCTTCACCTTATCAAAATGACAGTAAAAACCACATGCAAATAAACTAAGTGAAATTGAGAAGAGGAGCCTCACTTATTCTAGGTAGGCTGTTTGAGAAATGATGCTGAGTCAAGCCAAAGGGAGGGCATGAGAAGAAGAAGAGAGATGTATAAAACAGTTGAGTCTGTTGGCATATCTAAGAGAGAGAGAACTTTTTATTCCATGTATTGCTGAGTTATTTAGCGACAATCCAGTAGTTTTGGCATTAAATAATCCATTGTGTTCCAATATGTCCATGCTCTCCTACCTGGTTAATTCATTGGCCTCCCCACTCTGACAGGCATCTAAGGTTAGACACGCCAAACTTGGAAAAGACAAGTTTAATAGCACAGGCACCTTGCTGTTTTACATGGCTCTCCTCCCTGCTCTCAGGACCCAGGTCCTAAGGTTCCCTTAGGAGTAAGGAGTAGGGAGCTGTCCAAAATATAAATGCTGGTCCTTTCATTCAGGTGGATCGCCTTTATTACTATGTTTTATTTTCTGCACAGATTTTAAAATCAAAGTAATACATGTACATTTTAAAAGTCTAACTATAGGGCGCCTGGGTGGCTCAGTGGGTTAAGCAGCTGCCTTCGGCTCAGGTCATGATCTCAGGATCCTGGGATCGAGTCCCACATCGGGATCTCTGCTCAGCAGGGAGCCTGCTTCCCTCTCTCTCTCTCTATGCCTGCCTGTCTACTGTGAACTCTCTCTGTCAAATAAATAAATAAAATCTTTAAAAAAAAAAGTCTAACTATAGGAGTACCTGGGGGCTCAGTTAGTTGAGCTGCTGATTCTTGATTTCAGCTCAGGTCATGGTCTCAGGGTCTTGAGATCCAGCCCACGTGGAGCTCCTCCAAGCTCCATGCTCAGTGGAAAGTCTGCTGTCAGGACTCTCTGTTTCCCTCTGCTCCTCCCCTCACTTGCGTTCTCTCTCTCTCAAATAAATAAATAAATATGCAAAAAAAAAAAAAAAAGAAAAAAAATTCTGATTATAATAATTTTAAAAATGACCCTTTCTTCACTTCTTGTTCACAAATCCCTCTCCCCTAAATTTTGTAGCTACTTTTTCTGACACCTACCTACTTGGTTATAAATGAGAGGGTTTTACTCCTATTTCTTGAATTACCAGTTTGAGACTAACAATTCCCTTGTATCATGCAAGAAGAGGATTTAGGTTTTCCCTTATTTGTTTTTTTTTTAAATGCCAACCTCTCTCCCTCTTCTCTTATGCTTTGGGTATCCTTGGTCTAGAGTCTCTACTCCAATTTCTGCACCAAATAAACCTCTATTCTCTTGGAGGGAGAAAGGCAGGTGTGTGGCTGCACAAGATTGGGAAGGGGCCCCAAGGTTCTTACAAAGACTTGCAGTTTGCCCTCCTCCTTTTTTACCTCTACTGTACCTGGTCCTCTTGTGCAAGAATCCTTCCAGTGAGAACTATCTTGCTTACCTTTGACATTTCCTTTCATCTCTTACCTACTTTCCAGCTTCTGAAACCATGTTTTCATCTCCTATCTGACTTATTTTGGAGTTTAAAACATATTTAATTTTTCCTGTCACTTGGCCAAGCTTCAGAAAGAAGCAAAGATAAATGCATATGTGCAATACCCCATGTTTAACCCCAAAGTTTCCTGAATAGATCGTATAATCCCTTTATTACTTTATTGGATCACTTCTGTATAAATCAAGTATCAGTTGTTTGTTTTGTATTGGTTTGGTTTAATTTAATGGACAATATTAGTATTGCTTTAATTCTGACAATCCAATGAGAGTACAATAAAACCAGCACTCTCATACATTGATCGTGATCATGTAAATTGATATGACCCTTTGGGAAAACAATTTAGTTTCAGTATATATTTAAAAGCCTTTAAGATTTTAATGCTCTTGGGCCCAGTAAAATTCTACTTCTAAAAATCTATGCTAAGGAAACAATTTTAAAGATAAGAATAAGAAATTATGCACAAAGATACTTATCATGTTCTTATTATAAGAGAATAAAGGAGATAATAATCTACTATCAGTAAGAAAATGGCTAAGTAAGGAAAGGTATAAACACCCAATAGAATGGTCTACAGATATTTTAACAATTGAGATGGAAATGGGGCTGAAGGCCCACTCAAAAGAGCTGTAGCCTCCATGAAAAAGGGGTTTTTTAGAGATAGAACAAAAGCTGGTAAATATGCTTATTGAGGACGTATTTATAATTATTAGAATTTGGAGTTAAAAAAGTGATTTGGTCTTGGACAAGACTTATTAAATATTTAAAATACCTTCTAATTCTAAGAATTAATTCCTAAAAATGTATAAGCTGTGATTTATAAAACAGAATCCAAGTACTTGAAAAACACGTTACTTTGGTGCAAAAAGATTTGGGGTATATTAAAATCAGCATAACTTATCTGTATAGTAGTACTAAATAGCTTCTGAATGATAATGATACATGTGTATTCTTACTCCAGGGGCCAGTACAACGAATTACTTTGGAATACTAGTATTTTTAATTTATGCCAGCATTCTCTTTCTCAAGAAAGGCGCAAACCACCTCAGATAAATCCAACCCATTTGTTCCCAGTATTTCTGGCCAATACGCTATATGAAACAAATGTATTTCCAAACTTAAAATTGGTAAGCCACAAAAAACATTTGCCATCTTGTTGAAATCTGTATCATAGAATCCAACTCTCCTGTACCCCAAGTCAACTATTCTTTGCACTGGCTTTCACTGTCATTTCATTAGACTGAAAAAGCTTCCCTCAAGGATGATCAACTGTAATGCAGAGAGGAGATTAACCTCTCACTTCCTGGTAATGATTTTAGAGTATTAAAAAGCTACAGTGAGCCTGAAGCAAGTGAGAACATTAATGATCAATTATGTCTGAACAAAGTTTATGATTGAAATTCAATGACTGAAGACATTGTGACAACATTACTCTAATAATCAGAATGGCTTAATGGCCTATGTCAAAATACAGTATCACCATATATCATTTATATCATCTTATAAGCACTGAGAAAATAACTTAACTTGAGATACTTTATGCTGATTGACTTTTTGCAAAGATTGTTTATTTAAAATGAGTTAAAGGAAAATTCATCCCTCTTGATTCTACTGACTACTTCAGTCACACTAATCATTTGTGCATCACTGCCTATGATAAAAATTTTACTCATAATTAATATTGTGCCTTAAGTGATTCTCCAATGTAGACAGAATTCCATTTTAATGACTACCACCATAGCATTTCATTCTATGCAATGACTATTTCCAATTTCCAAATAAAAGACTCTATTAATGCTACTTTTGTGCTATAAATATCTTACAGTCTATTAAAAAAAACCTTACAAATATATATGAATGATTGTAACTCTCTGTCTATATATCTGCTTAAAATACTATCCTTATAGCTCATTGCATGTCAGTGCATTGACTTTTTATGAGTGTTTATTTAAGTTTAGAATATTAAAGTGCATTATGATTTTTTTTGTATCATAAGGTATACTGGTAACATGAGAGGTAGAGATAGAATTATACTAGGAATGTATGGCATGAATAGATTCCCTTCCTTAAGTCATGTGTGCTAGTGGCAATTCTACAATCATCTTCCTTAGACCCAGTCATGTAGTGATTTGGGAAAGGAAAAAAGGAAAGAAATGTGTAACCTGGGGAAACCCCAAGGCTTACCAGAAATGAGGCATGTTCCTTAATGAAATGTCAGGTCCTTATGATAAGGTGAAAAAGGGAAATAATGCTGCATTGAGAATAAGATTTAAGTCAGTAATTCTACTGTGCTACTAGCTGTCAAATTTCCACAGGACAAGCTCTTTTTAAAAGGAAAAATAAAATTGTCTGTATGCACAAATCATCAATATGGCATTTTGAAAAATATGCCAAATTTTATTGGAAATATATTTGAATACATTTTCTCTCTTCCTTCAAGACTCTAATCAAATAACCAACTCTTGCTCAGAGTTTTTCTTGATATATTTCTTCTCCCCAGTAGATTGTTGTTTAGATTTTAGGATCCCAATAGTATTTTGTACTTAATTAATTTTCAGAAAGTAGTTCACTATTTTGCAATAATTTGCGTTTCATGTCCATTTCTTCTAGTAATCCAGGATGTCTGGGACTATCTTACTTATCTTTAAATTTGAAGTAAGGAATCTTACTTTAGATTCCGAGTAAGGATCACAGTGGCATATAGAGAATTCTAAATAAATGTTTTAAAAATAAAATCTTTTATCAACAAATATTTAGCAAATTCTAACCATGTGCCAAGAGCAAGGGTAGGCATTGGGGATTCTTGACGGAATTTATATACTAATTTAAGGTAAAATTCAATACATAAATACATTATATATTTATATATAATACATATAATCTGTTAATATCAGAAGAATTTACTGTCTGTCTCAATCAAAACCTGGTGATAGGCAGTTGGGCCCAGAAACTCCCTCTTAGAGTAGTTACTTTAGGAAGCTTGCAATTATAAATCCTTTCTTTGCCTCCCAGAGATGTAAATCTCTTACCACTCAGAACTGTATTCTCAAGGACCTGAGAATCAGCATCTCTTTAAAGTGCAAACTTTCAAGGGTTCCAGGAGGTAACTCTCATTCTTGTTCCCAGTCCTTGTTGGAGGAAAAAGACCCAATGTTGTAGCAGCCTTGATTTATTTATTTATTTTTTATTTAAACTCAGTTAGCCAAATTATAGTATATCATTTAGTTTCATATGTGGTGTTCAGTAATTTATCAGTTGCCTATAACACCTGGTACATATCACATCATGTGCCCTCCTTACTCCCATCACCCAATTACCCCATCCCCCATCCACCTCCCCTCCAGGAACCCTGTTTGTTTCCTGTAGTTAAGAATCTCTCATGGTTTTTCTCCCTCTGATGACTTTGCATTCTGTTTTTCCTCCCTTCCCCTACAGTTCTCTGCCTGGTTTCTTATATTCCACATAGGAGTGAAACCAAGTGATGTAGCAGCTTTGCTTTAACTTGCAACACTGCCTCCAATCATGCAGATACAACTCTTTGTTTCTCCTCTGGATAAACTCCAAGGAACAAACCCATACAGCCCAGTCACAGGGACCCAGCTCCTTTTGATACTCTCAGTGCCTTTGCCTCAGCATACCTCAGTCTCAAAAGAATCTCCTGCCTTTTGTTTCATGAAGTTGAATTCAGTACCCACTGGATCCTCTTCCCTATGGTAATAGTCATCACTGAATAACATCTATCCTCAGAACTTTGATGTCTGGCTTTGTTTATCTTTAGCAGGTGTGTATGTGGAGAATGATATCTTAGGCAGAAGGAAAAGCTCTCAGGTTGAAGTTTGCTCAGTGTTTCTGAAGGAACACAAGAGGCCAGGAGGCTAAATCAGAGTGAAAAGAGGACAGAGTGGTGGGAATGAGCTCAGATTAATACTGGGCTATATGACCTCTGAGAAATTTGGATCTTATGTAAGTAAGGTGGACAGCCATTGGAGGAACTTAAGCAGGGAATATCATGATCTGACTTACTTTATGAAAATTACTTTCTCTGTGGCAATGCGGGGACAAAAATAGAAAGACAGATTACCAATTAGGAGGTGATGGAAATGTCCAGAGGAGAAAGAGCATGGATTGGACCAACTTGTTGGTTGTGATGAAGGTGTTGAAAAGTAGTTGGGGAAATAGTGTCAAACAAAGTTCTTCTACTTTGTAGCAATGTTTTCATAAGCCTATCTTCCCAGTCAGGTGTGGAGAGGGTTCCATGTCCTCCAGTCTTTCACACCTTTTTAATTAAAAAAAAAAAAAAAATCAAGACACTTCATCTACCAGCCATAACTGTGGTCCTCTTGGCACCAGCTGGGCTAATTGCCATCGTCTTACTAATGATTGAATGCATGAAAACTTTTTGCATAAGTCAGGCATTTTAATTCTGCAGTAGAGGTAACTTGATATGCATGCTTTTGACTCTTATGCAAAAAATTAGTCCATGGTAAATAAACTAGTCTGCTGTACTTAATTTTAAATATAGATATACATATAACTTAAGACCATGGGAGAAATTTCTCTGAGAGCAAATAACTAAGTACCTCATTCAATGATTTTGCTCCCCTTCACTGGTCATTACAGACAGAATACTTAAGGCTTTTATAAATTCTGAAATAATAATAGGAGATATATCCAGGAGAGACCACTTAAAAGTGTTTCTACAGCCAAGAATTGTCTAAAGCCTTTGTATTAAATCCAGGAAACATGGAATTTAGAAAAAGGATTTTTAGAAAAAGATCCTGGGGTTCAACTAAAATCCCTCTGTCTAAGATAAAATCCCAAATAAAACCATCTAAAAAGCAATAATCTGGGAACCTGTTTAATCTCCATTTGGGATCTAAGATAGTACCACTCTTTCATGCGTGCAGTGAACTTGTACTGAGATCCTCCTATAAGCCAACCCTAGGGTTGCACACTGGATAAATCACTGTGTTCCCTAAAGTGCTCATAACTACTGCCCAACTCCCAGTAGAAACCTCATCCTCTCAGCTGACTAACAAAATCTGACATTAGCTTAATTACTTTCTTTATGGTGCTTATCTTTAGTGTCTGAAGCAATTCACAGTTTACATTGAATACAGACACTGACCTCAGATTAGTTTCATGAACTAACCAATTCTTGATTTACTACTTTATAAAATGTATTGTGGAAGAAAAGATGCCTAAATCCCATTTCTGTATTCCTCTCTCAGAGTGCACTAACATTTTAGTTTATTTACAATAAACTTTAGGGGTGCCTGGCTGACTCAACCAGTAGAACAAGTGGCTCTTGATCTCAGGGTTATGGGTTTAAGCCCCAGGTTAGGTGTAGAGTTTACTTAAAAATAAAATCTTAAAAAAAAAAAAAAAAGAGTCTTTAAAGATCCTATGTATTTGTCTCTAGCTGGCTAATCACTTCAGAGGTAGTTTCAGTTATCTGAAAATGACCGAGGGGAACGTATAAGGAGGGTGGCTTCCGGGAATATTTTTCAAAGTTATTTTATAAGAATTGTGAAACTGTACTTCGTCACTCTAAAATAGGCATGTTGTAATTTTCTTTAAGGGTTTAAATAGTTTTTGAAAGTTAAAAATTCCATCATCAGTATAGAATAGACTATTATGATCTCTTGAGTATAAAATCTCCTACTTTAGCTTTTTTTTTTTTAAGATTTTATTTATTTGACAGAGAGAGAGAAATCACAAGTAGGCAGAGAAGCAAGCAGAGAGAGAGAGGGGAGGAAGCAGCTCCCTGCAGAGCAGAGAGCCCAATGCGGGGCTCCATCCCAGGACCCTGGGATCATGACCTGAGCCAAAGGCAGAGGCTTTAACTCACTGAGCCACCCAGGCGCCCCACCTACTTTAGCTTTTTATCCTTCCCATTCAGACGGTATGAATAACTTCTCATTCCCTATACATTATACTTCTTTCAGAAGGAACTGTGAAAATTAAGATATAGAATACCACTTGTCCTTATGTATATGATCAATCCAGAGTTATTTCAGTGTTACTAGTCAGCCTGGGATTATTGTTTCTAAAACACGAAAAGAGAGGGTCTAAGTTGTAGTCTTACTTATTATTTTCATTTCTTTGATTTTTGACACAGGAAATTCCCCCTCCTCCTCCTCCTTTCCCTTCTCCTCCTCCTCTTTCTTATCTTCTCCTTTCTCCTTCTTTTTCTTCCTCTTCTTTCATTTTATTTAACAATTACAGGCTCCGAGAAGTATTGCTTTATAGAGCTGTACATAAAATCAGAGACAAGAAGAAAAAAGACATTTGAGGTCAGATGTATCTTTTATGCATTTTTCTATCTTCCCCGTAGGAAATATTGGTAGTATCATTCAAATAATTGTGAACATTTTTTTTTACATCTTCACGAAACATTTTGTTTTATAAATATTGAAAAAATTAAAGGTAACTTTAGCTCACATTGTCAGAATATCATAAAATAGATACATCACATTTACTTTTATCAAACCATAATTGCATAGCAATAGTTTTTACCTAATAAAATCCTATATAAGAAACTTTTTTTTTTTTTTCAAATGAAGAAACTTAAGCAAGGAAGGGTTATTTTTAAAAGTACTTACTCAAGGTAATTTCCATTTCTCTGTTTTCTTTCCACAACAAGAGACATCAGACTACTAAGTGCAGAGTTTCAAATGACCTCCATCCTTGATTGCATTAGTGTGAACTACTCCTGTCTTAACTGTCTAAAAAAAGCAAAAGAAAAATCCTGCCATGAAAAAAAAAAATCTAGATACTCACATTATCTCTACATTTTTATAGGTAACAGTCAACCTTATAAAATGGACAAAAGAGAAGAAGAGAGGAATAGACAAAAGAAATTGATAGGAAAACTAAATAATAAAGGTAGCAGATGCAGATAAAACGATAATTGATTTTGTCGTGAACTTAAAGGACAAAAATGGAGAACTTTCAGAGAAGTAGCAGAAACTACATCAACAATAAAATGGATACTCTTAAATAGTCATATTCTATATACTAAGGCTAATTACAGAGTTGAAAGATAGACCAAAGGAAAATACCCACACTTGGTAACAGAAAGAAAGAATGATGGAAAATAATAGAAAAAGCTTTGGGAAACATCCACTCTGTGAAATGGTAGAAAGAGTTAACACACACTTAATTAGAGTCCAAAAGGGAAAAGAAGAGAGTGGTAACACTTGAAAAAATAATTGCTGAGTCTTCAAAACCATTGAAAGATCAAGTCAGAGCCTTAGGAAATGTTACAAATCTCAAGTGAGAAAATACAAATAAAGTAACACACAGAAAGATCATAAAAACACTGAAGGCATTAAAGACCAAAGGAAATGTTAAAAGCAATCAGAGAAAAGGCATGTTGCTTTCAAAAGAGTAACAGATTGCATATCAAAAGATTAATAGAAACCAGAAAACAATAAAATGATATGTTCAAATGGTAAAAGTAAATGACTGCAAAATTAGAATTTTATACCAAGCAAAAGTATTGCTTAGAAACAAACATGAATTTAAGGCATTTTTAGACAAACAAAAACTCAGATAATTCAGCATCACCTGATTAACACTAAAATATCACAAAATGTTTTTAAAGCAAAGGGAATGATACCAAGTTATAGTAAGGAATGCAGGAAGGAATAAAAATACAAAGGACAGATATGTGAGAAAATTAAACTCAAATTGATTATGTTTTTTAAAACAGTGGTGAAAGTTGTATATAAAATTATAATACTCTGTGACAATACACAAAAGTTAGGAAGGGAATAAGGGGTGTTAGTTTTTTTTTTTTTTTTAATTTTATTTATTTATTTGACAAAGAAATAGAGAAAGAGCACAAGCAGGGGGAGTGGCAGTCAGGGAGAGGGAGAAGCCCATTCTCTGCTGAGTAGGGAGCACCACTCAGGGATCTATCCTGGAGCCCTGGGACCATGACCTGAACCAAAAGAAGCCCCTTTAACCTACTGAGCCACCCAGGTGCCCAAAGTTACTATTCTAAAAACCTTGCTTTGTCTGGGATGTAGAGCTTCCAGTGTTTTCAGGGACCAGAGGAAAAAACTAGAATCATTTTCTAATTATTGAGATTAGACTGATTCCAACTGAACTGATACAATTGAAGGAAAGAAAGTAAAAGGAAAATAAAAGTGGAACAAATGAGAACCAAATTTAAAATGGTATATATCAGTAACTGTATTAGAATTCCATTGAATAAATAATTCAAATTAAAGGACAGCAATTGTCAAGCAAGAAATAAAGTCTATCCCAACCATATGTTGCTTACAGGAAGCACACCTTAATTATAAATACACTGAAAGTTTAAAAACAAACAGATGGAAAATTCATATCAATCAAGTATTAGTTAAACAAAACTGATAAAAGCTATACTACTATAATAAAAATTGTAATTTAAAGAAATAAGTATTTCTAGGTATAGGGAACGATTATAAAAGAGTCAATCTACCAGGGTGATAGGGCAATTTTAAGTTGACATGCCAAGAATACATCAAATTGGTATGTACCATATAACACAGTTTTACAATATCTAAAGGAAAAAATTCAAAGACATTCAAGGTCAAATAAAAAATGCAGAATTATACTAAAATTTTTTTTAATTTTTTATTTTTTATAAACATATATTTTTAGTCCCCAGGGGTACAGGTCTGTGAATCACCAGGTTACACACTTCACAGCAATCACCAAAGCACATACCCTCCCCAATGTCCATAATCCCACCCCCTTCTCCCAAACCCCCTCCCCCCAGCAACCCTGTTTGTTTTGTGAGATTAAGAGTCACTTATGGTTTGTCTCCCTCCCATTCCCATCTTGTTTCATTTAAAATATTTTAAATATATTTTTTCAGTAACTAGTCAAACTAAAATTAGTATTACAAAAAATGTTGAATAGGATTTACAAACTAAAATAATAATGTCTATAGAGAATATTATAATCAATAAATTAAATAATTTTAATAGATTTTATGTTTTGGAGCATATTCAGGTTCATGGCAGAATTGAGCAGAAGGCACAGAAATTTCTCATTCACACCCTGCCAACATATGCGTAGACTCCCTCATTATCCATTCCCCCCAACCAGAAATGTGGATTTGTTACAACTGATGAACCTACATTGACTCAACATTATCACCCAAAGTTTATAGCTTACATTCTGGTTCACTCTTGATGGTGTACATTCTATGGGTTTGGAGAATTGTAGAGTGTCATGTGTGTACCAGTCATTATAATGTCATATAGAATAATTTCACTGTCCTAAGAAAACCGCTGTGCTCTACCTACTCATCCTCTTTCCTCCAAGTCCTTGGCTACCTAATGGTTTTTGTTGTTGTTGTTGTTTTTTATTTCTTTTCAGTGTAACAGTATTCATTGTTTTTGCATCACACCCAGTGCTCCATGCAATACGTGCCCTCTCTAATACCCACCACCTGGTTCCCCCAACCTCTCACCCCCCGCCCCTTCAAAACCCTCAGATTGTTTTTCAGAGTCCATAGTCTCTCATGGTTCACCTCCCCTTCCAATTTCCCTCAACTCCCTTCTCCTCTCCATGTCCCCTTGTCCTCCATGCTATTTGCTGTGCTCCACAAATAAGTGAAACCATGTGATAATTGACTCTCTGCTTGACTTATTTCACTCAGCATAATCTCTTCCAGTCCCGTCCATTTTGCTACAAAAGTTAGGTATTCATCCTTTCTGATGGAGGCATAATACTTCATTGTGTATATCAACCACGTCTTCCTTATCCATTCGTCCATCGAAGGACATCTTGGTTCTTTCCACAGTTTGGCAACCGTGGCCATTGGTGCTATAAACATTGGGGTACAGATGGCCCTTCTTTTCACTACATCTGTATCTTTGGGGTAAATACCCAGTAGTGCAATGGCAGGGTCATAGGGAAGCTCTATTTTTAATTTCTTGAGGAATCTCCACACTGCTCTCCAAAGAGGCTGCACCAACTTGCATTCCCACCAACAGTGTAAGAGGGTTCCCCTTTCTCCACATCCTCTCCAACACATTTTGTTTCCTGTCTTGCTAATTTTGGCCATTCTAACTGGTGTAAGGTGGTATCTCAATGCGGTTTTAATTTGAATCTCCCTGATGGCCAGTGATGATGAACATTTTTCATGTGTCTGATAGCCATTTGTATGTCTTCATTGGAGAAGTGTCCGTTCATATCTTCTGCCCATTTTTTTGATATGATTATCTGGTTTTTTGTGTGTTGAGTTTGAGGAGTTCTTTATAGATCCTGGATACCAACCTTTTGTCCGTACTGTCATTTGCAAATATCTTCTCCCATTCCTGGGTTGCCTTTTTGTTTTGTTGACTGTTTCCTTTGCTGTGCAGAAGCTTTTGATCTTAATAAAGTCCCAAAAGTTCATCTTCGCTTTTGTTTCCTTTGCCCTTGGAGACATATCTTGAAAGAAGTTGCTGTGGCTGATATTGAATAGATTACTGCCTATGTACTCCTCTAGGATTCTGATGGATTCTGATGGATTCCTGTCTCACGTTGAGTTCTTTTATCCATTTCGAGTTTATCTTTGAGTACGGTGTAAGAGAATGGTCAAGTTTCATTTTTCTACATATAGCTGTCTGGTTTTCCCAGCACCATTTATTGAAGAGACTGTCTTTTTTCCACTGTATATTTTTTCCTTTTTTTTGTTTTTTATGGCTCCATAGTTTTGCCTTTTTTTCAGAATTGTCATATAGTTAGACTACTGCAGTATGTAGCCCTTCAAAAAGTAGGTTTTTTTCATTTAGTAATATACATTTAAGTTTCCTCCATGTCTTTTTGTGGCGTGGTAGCTCAGTTCTTTTCTAGTACTGAATAATATTTGTTTGTTTTGATAGCATACAATTTCCTTATCCATATATCTACTGAAGGACATCTTAGTTGCTTTCAACTTTGGCAGTTGTGAATAAAACTGCTGTAAATAACCATATCCAAATTCTGTATGGCCAAAACTTTCAACTTCTTTAGGCTAAATTGTGTAAGAGTATGGTTCGTTTCATTTTGTAAGAAACTACCAAAACCATTTTGGTAGTTTTACATTCCCAAGATGATTGTACTATTTTGCATTCCCATCCAGAATCAGGAGGAGTCAAGATGGCGGAGAAGTAGCAAGCTGAGACTGCTTCAGCTAGCCAGAGATCAGCTAGATAGCTTATCTAAAGATTGCAAACACCTGAAAATCCATCGGCAGATCGAAGAGAAGAAGAACAGCAATTCTGGAAACAGAAAATCAGCCACTTTCTGAAAGGTAGGACCGGCGGAGAAGTGAATCCAAAGCGACGGGAAGATAGACCCCGGGGGGAGGGGCCGGCTCCCGGCATTCCCATCCAGAATAAATGAGAGTTCTGCTTGCTCCACATTCTTGCCAGTATTTGGTGTTGTCAGTGTCCTGGAATTTGGCCATTCTAATAGGTTTGTGGTAGTATCTCATGGTTCTTTTCATTTGCATTTCCTGGTGGCATGTGATATGGGGCATCTTTTCATGTTTATTTGCCACTTGCATGTCTTCTATAGTGAGGTGTCTGTTAATGTCTTTGGCCTGTGTTTTTTTTGTTTGTTTGTTTGTTTTATTTTTTATAAACATATATTTTTATCCCCAGGGATACAGGTCTGTGAATCACCAGGTTTACACACTTCACAGCACTCACCAAAGCACATACCCTCCCCAATGTCCATAATCCCACCCCCTTCTCCCAAACCCCCTCCCCCCAGCAACCCTCAGTTTGTTTTGTGAGATTAAGAGTCACTTATGGTTTGTCTCCCTCCCAATCCCATCTTGTTTTGGCCTGTGTTTTAATTGGATTGTTTGTTTTCTTATTGTTGAGTTCTAAGAGCTCCTTGTAATTTTGGGATAACACTGTCTTTTTTTTTTTTTTTTTTTTTTTTTTTTAAATTTTTATTTATTTGTTTGACAGATTACAAGTAGGCAGAGAGGCAGGCAGATAGAGAGAGAGGAGGAAGCAGGCTCCCCGCCGAGCAGGAAGCCCGATGCGGGGCTCGATCCCAGGACCCCGGGATCATGACCTGAGCCGAAGGCAGCGGCTTTAACCCACTGAGCCACCCAGGCGCCCCACACTGTCTTTTAAGATGTGTCTTTTGCAAATATTTTCTACCAGTCTGTGGCTTGTTTTTTCATTTTCTTAACAGTATCTTTTACAAAGCAGATTAAAACAAAATTTTGACAATGGAGAAAAGATAGTCTTTTTAACATATGGTAATGGAACAACTGGACATCCACTTGCAAGAAAAATGAAACTAGACAGACCTTACAACCTTCACAGAAATTAACCCAAATGGTTCATAAGCTTAATGTAAAATACAAACCTATAAAACTCTTAAAAAGATAACAAAGGAAAACATCTAGATGACCTTGGTTTGGTGATGACTTTTTAAACACAATACCATAAGCATGATCCATGAAAAAAGAATTGATAAGCTGAACTCAATAAAATATTTATCTCACTTCACTTTATAGGTTTCTTTAAACAATATTGTCCACACTTGTAATTTCAACTCTCACTTTTTTGTTTGAACTATAAAATATATCTTTAATATAGACCTCATTATTTTTTTTTTTTTAGAATTTATTTATCTGTTTGACAGAGAGAGATCACAAAGTAGGCAGAGAGGCAGGCAGAGAGAGAGAGAAGGAGGAAGCAGGCTCCCCTCCAAGCAGAGAGCCGGATGTGGGGCTCGATCCCAGGTCACTGAGATCAAGACCCAAGCTGAAGGCAGAGGCTTAACTCACTGAGCTACCCAGGTTCCCCAGACCTCATTCTTGATTTACAGATTCTTACTTTTAATGCCCCTTAATATTTCCACACTGATGTGCCACAGTCGTCCTAAATATGACTTGGACAAGGACAAAATTCCTATCCTCCTTTTCCAAACATGATCTTTATCCTTTATTCCCTACATTGACTGTTCGTATCACCAATAATTTCATGCTTAAGTTAGAAATCAATTATGTCATTCTAGACCTCCTCTTCTTTATTGCTGACTACATATATGCTTTATATCACCAATTATTACTTTAACACTGATTGTCAATTCTATATCTTCTGTACTTTCTAAATATTTATTAGATTAGTCTCTCTCTCATAAGCACCGTGTTGGTGTTAGTCAGACATTCATAATTTTCTCACTAGGATGATTGTGTTAGTCTGTTTCTGTCTCTCTAAAATTCATTTCCCACAGTGCCTCAACAGTATAAAACACAAAATATGAATCTAACCATAACATTCATCCTCTTGCTTTTAATCCAGTAAGAACTATCTACAGCATTTAGGATAAAAAAAATAAATTTTATAAGATGATATACAACCTTCTGTGTTTTCAACCACCTCTCCATCTTCCCAGTATTATCTCCTACCCACCTTTCCAACCACTGTATACTGTGCTCATACTGAACCACCACATTTTCTACAACTCTCCATGCTCTGTCTCAGAGCCATATTTTGTTATGTATTTCTGTCTCTACTGGGGCTGGAGCCCCTTGTCTTTAACATCTGGTTAATCTCTTCTCATCCTTCCTAATGTCAACATTACTTCTTCCTAGAACCTCTATTTCCCCTAGGTTATGTTTGGATCATTCTCCTTGTGCTTCCATTATCACTCTGTGCAAACATCAATTTGAACACTTAGCACATTGCATTTTGATGGTTTGTGTGTGTATACAGCCTTACTAATAGCTATATTGCTTCTAACCCATACTGGATGGTTTGTACTCTTTTTTTCCAAGTAAATATTTCTAGATGGGGTTATGAAATCTAGCATAAGTTTAATATTACATGAATTACATTATTGAGATTTGAAAAACCTGGGTGTAAGTTAGGTTTTGCCACCAATCATCCTGGCTGCTAAACTTTGGAGTGTTAAAACACTAAATTCTCAGCTCCTAAAGACCAGAAATGTTGTCATTATTATCAAAATAGTAATTATTAAGTAATATCTGTTCGTTAATGTTCCTGAACAGATAATTTTCTAGTGGACCTTGGGAAGAAATTGTTGATAGTAAAAGATGGTTCAGTTCCACTGTTCCAAGGTGATGTTGGGGTGCAACATATCTATTCTCAGGACCTGGGCATCGTGACCTCCTCTTCACCTGGTCTGGAAGACATCTCCAGCCTCCTTAAGGAGCAGCTAAGGCAATGTTTGCTGGAGGGTATTCTCAGTCAAAGACTTTTTTATTTTTGACAACTATTTTTATTGTTGCCTCAGTGAGAAGGCATGATGGAAATTGGACACATTTATTTTATTGGGAATATTTCTTAATTGTGTATGCAAAGTATACAATTCTATAATGAATGGGACTTAAATCATTGAAGACCATTTAATTACTCTGCCTCCTTGGGTATTTTTCCGTTTACATTTTTCCTTAAATAACTAAACATGTCTTGTTTTTCAGGGATGTATTTCTATACACCTGACAAATGTCTGTGGGTGTTCTTCTTGGTAGCTTCTCTTTTGCTAGAAAATGAAGTTAAAAGTTAATCACAAACCAGAATGCCATAATTTTTCATGGTCTCAGCACAAAACAACATCAGAAATACATATAAAATTCTTAACTCTCACCTAGAAATGAATTATCTAAGATTCGCTTTATGCTGAGAGGATAATGATATTTGTGTTTTCTAGGCCAGAGAATGACAAAATGCCCTGAAATACATGAGTCTTCTCAGGACAAAAACCCTTGCTTCAGACTCAGAAAAAAGATCAGGAACTTTAAGCCTTTTGTAGCAAGACTGGTATGTTCAAAATTCAAAAAGTATCAGAAGTCTAAACTTTAGAGCTTGTGCTAAACTTGCAAAAAAAGTTAATGTCTTACTGTAAGCTGTATAACTCTTAAATAAAACTAGATGGTTGGAGCTTTTTTTTTCTTTTTTTCAAGTAAATATTTTCAGATGGAATTATTAAATGCACTGTAGTATCAGTTTAATATTAAATGAATTACATTACTAAATGAGTTACATTATTTCAACTTGGAAAACTCAGGGTACAACTTAATTTCTGCCACTGAATTTCTGGCTACTGAATTTCCAGCAGATCTGCACTCTTTCAGGACTTCTAATATCTAATCTCTAAAATGGTGATTACCAATAATTCACATGTCACGTATGGTAGGATTGCTGGGAATATGTGACAAACGTTTTACTAGACAACTATGTATACTATAAAATACTCCATATTAGTACTATACTTTTAAAATCAATAACTTTTCTCCTCAAATAAACACATTATATATTATATAGATTGCAGATTATATGACCCAAACATCATATCTGCTTTTAACAGGGGTGTTTAAATATTATTCACTAATTGATTCACATAAAAGTACCAGGTTGTTTTGTTTGGTGGACCTTACCTTTCTTTAAAGATTTTATTAACTTATTTATTTATTTGACACACAGAGAGAAAGAGAGAGAGAGGCAGGCAGAGGGAAAGGGAGAAGATGACTCCCCACTGAGCAGAGAGCCCAATGTGGGGCTCGATCCCAGGACCCTGAGATCATGATGCAGCAGAAAGCAGACATTTAACCAACTAAGCCACCCAGGCACCCCAGTTTGGTGAATTCTAAATGGTAGAATGAGTTTGTACATGTATACCAATTGAAATGGTATATGCTCCCTGAAAAATAAATTATGCAGCTCCTGATCTTCATTACATTTTGGGCTGACATTTGAATTTTTACAGTTCTTTTATCCATTTTCTTTACCATTTATACAGCGAGTTTTTAGTAAAGCTCATGTCATGTTCCAGGCATTGGATTATGTGAACAAGACAAAATCCTTAAATTAGAAGCAGTCATAACATTGGAGAGTGAGACAGACAAGCAAACAACAACTAAAATGTTATATACAGGTGCTAGGATACATGCAGAGGATACTGTGGGACGATGGTTTCCCAGAGGAGGTGACTTCAGAGTTGAGTTTTTAAAAGTGAGTATCAGATGCAGTTAGCTCTCCAAAACAGTACAGTAAAGGATAGGGAGCAGTGGTGGTAAGGAGATGCTCTCCAAGCAAGAAAGAGCATGTGTTTTTCAGAGGGAGGAGCATATGTAAGAGTAGACATAGAAAGAAAAAGTCTATTTGAGCAAAATCACTGTAATGCTCACCAGCAAGGTTCTCTTCCCTGCTGCTGAGAGAAAGAAAAGAGCACACTCAGGAACTCTAAAATGTGGAGTGTAGAGGGAGCGCAAGACGGAAATCACAACATGGCCGGAGCAAGACTAGGAAGAGAAGCAGAAGACAGATCATGAAACGCAGTCTGTACTGTGCTGAGGAGTTTGAATTTTATTACTGAAGGCTGTGAATCCCTGTGCAAGAATTTGAAGCAGGGTTGTGATTTGATTGGTTCAGAATTCATGTGTATTAAAATCTGATGGTGGTGTGGAGTGTGCATTGACCAGACTAATGATGACACTGATGCTATGACCCATGGGAGCCAAGAAAAAAGACATGAACTGAGAACCTGTCATTGGAGACACACTTCAGAGAATCTCGGGGAATAAGACTTGTATCTTATTAAGAACCATCAGTGTCTTTTCGGTTCCAATAAAAATAAAATCCAAACTCCCTCTCATGCCCTTAAAGTCTCTGCAAAACCTGACTCCTAAGTGACAATAGATGGCAATATAACACAGTGTCAAAAGAATGAACTTGTCCATATTTCAATCTCAGCTTACCAATTAGTACGTGTGTAAATTGCTTAACCTCCATGTGACTCAGTTTCCTAATTCTCAAAATAAGGATAAAAATCATGAAGTTAGTATGAGAGTAAAATGTGATAGTCCACTTCAAATTCTCACACAGTAGTTAGGCTATAGAAAGCACTCAGTGAATGCCAGCTAATCAACACATTTCAAGCCATTCTCTATAGTAATATGTTTCAACTTCACTGGCCTTCTGATGGACTACAAAATGAACTTACGTGTTTTGGAGGACTGAAACGTTTCATCCTAAATTTAGCCTAGAACACTCTTTTTCCAGTCAGCCTGTTCCCTTATATCCCTCAGCTCATGGCTCGAAGAAACCTTCCTTGAGTGCTATGTAAAATAGATACCTTCCATTACTCTTCATTACATCAACCTGGTTATAGTCTTCATAGCATTTAACATAAGCTGTAATCATTTAGTTTATTTACTTGTTTACTTGTTAATTGTGTGTCTTTCCAACTAGATTAACAACTCCATGAGAATGCCTTATTCTCTCACGTAACTCTGTCTGTCGATCCTAGGTAAGCATCTGGTGCAAAATAGGTTTTGATAAATAAATGTTAAATGTAAACAAATAGAATACAATATCCAGACTTGAAGAGTGATCCAATGTAGGAAGTGTGGACTAATGGAAAAGGAGAGGTCATCAAGCATGATGAATATGAGAGGAGGAGCCATTTGGGTGTCTAAGGTTTAGGTTTAGACACATTTGTGGGCACAAGTGAAGCTGTGGAGAAGGCATTTGGATACCGAGGCTGAATCTCCAAAGAGAGGTTTGAGTCCAGGGCA
Source organism: Mustela nigripes (assembly GCF_022355385.1). NCBI lineage: Eukaryota > Metazoa > Chordata > Mammalia > Carnivora > Mustelidae > Mustela > Mustela nigripes. The sequence goes on from NC_081569.1 coordinate 95,883,447, forward strand.
GAATTGATAGACAGTGGTAGTTTTAACTGTGAAAATAGGTGCATTCATCTGGAAAGGACTTTCTCAATGAACAGCAGCAGGAACTTGGTAAGGAACCCAGGGAGCACCACTCTTGGAGATGCAGATGGAGGAAGTCCGAAAGGGGGGGAACACTGGTAGAGGAACTTAGGAAAACCACCCACCAAGCAAAACAGATGTGAGTGGTATTCGGAAAGCCATGGGAGAAGTTATTTAAAGATAAAGATACTTAAAGATAGCCTGATGGTCCAGCCAGGATTTTAGCTCTTTCTGTACATGTCACAGGGACTCGGGAGTTCTTCATGAGGCACCACCACTTATCTCTGGTGTCACCCTGTCCTCAAGCAGGTGCACTCTTTGGGGCTTTTGTCTGCTTTGTTCCCTGGACGTTCCTGTTCCCCATCTTTCATTATTTTCCTCGCCATTTCACTAGGCGAAATGCTTTTTTTCTCCCACCCTTAACATTATGTGGATTTTAGTTACATGGTCCAGAGCCCTTACTTTTAGCCCTAGTTTCCTTACTCTGAATTCACTAGAGAGGTCTCCAGGCCACAGGACTGAAGGTGCCTGAGATGCCTTCATGCGGCCAAAGTTTCTCAAGCAGGTATGAAAACTGGGTCTTCTTACTGACATTCTTTACCTCTTACTAAGAGAACACTGGCATGTACACCAAGTATATACACTTAGAAAATTCCTATTTGATGATTCATATTTAATGGACCTATTTGATGACATGCTATATGAGTTAGAGAAATAAGTGAACCAGCATGGGAAGCTGGATGCTGATTATTTATTTATTTTTTTTAGGATAAAAGAAAAAAATTGTCATGAGAAAAGTAAGATTCTTTCATGAGGAAACTTTCCTGATTGTTTGGAAACAAATGTAGTTTTAAAATAAACTTGAAGCAGATTGTGAGGAAAGAAGGGAGGGGAAATCTCTGGCAGGTTATCTGCTTGTTTTGAATAAAGACATTCTTAGAAATCTGTGAACAGAGAATCCGGAATGCTAGTGAAATGGAAGATTATTGTTAGTAAAAACAAAAACCCACACGGTCTCTCCTATTCCAAATGTGGCAGGTTTTCTGTCTAACTTCATCACTGGGACTGTGACATGATAAATCTTTGTCTTATGAATGATTTTTGAACATCATATAGCCAACAACAGTTGTCTAACAATAGCCCAAGACACTATGTGATGACTCAGCTGCTGATTCCAGTTGGAATTTGTCATCAGCCCTAGAATCCCATTTGGATCTACCTAGTTCAGTGACTGAAGGAATTCATTGGAGTACTTTGGAAAGGGCTGGCAGAAGAGAACTCAGTAATTAAAAAACTTTACACAAGCAAGATAATTCGTACTTAAACTAAGCCCATTATTATTATTATTATTATTTTGTTCCTGCGGCTCTCTTTTTTAACCTCTAGCCCTTCTTGAATATTTGTGCAGAACAGCTTAATGCTAACAAAGCAAGTCAGGAAATGACTGTGGCATCACTAGAGAAAGAACAGAATTAGAGGAAAATGGATAGCGGCTAACGAAATTGTGCATACAATTTTTAAAAAGGACAAGATCAAATAAAATACCTTACATTTATCATTATATAAAACCTGGAGACAATTTTTGACTCAATAGGCAGGAAATTAGACACAAGATTCAGGCATTGTTAATGTGACTTTCATACTTCAGTCCTGGCTCATTGTAATGAGACTCACCTCTCAGCCTCTCCTGGAATTCTAGCTTTTATGACATTTTTGCTGAGCTACCCCTCTATCCTTTAGTCATTCATCTTAATAGTCCACAGCAGCACAGAGTCCACATCATAAGACACAGCCTTTCTGCTTCTGTAAATGAGTTCAACCACTTCAAAAGCCACTCCCTTTGTTCCTTGATTTCTTTTTGAGCTCCTAGCAACCACCATTGTGTCGGATTCTAAATTTAGATGCATTTCATGCATCTCTCTGAATCTCCAAATTATACTCCATCAGTGCGCAACTGAGATTAAACCTTGGGCTCTTCAGTCTGCGTAGAGCTAACTACTGTACACTTATTTCTTTATGCATGGAAGCCTTACCAAAAGTAGGTGCACAGGAACCTGTGAGAGCTGTGCTGAGAGCTGTTACAAACGGTGGAGCTACTAAGTCAGTCATTTGCTACCTTCTGAACAACCCTCTTTCTCCTCCTCTCTGTCATTATGAATCCCTCACAGTGAATTCCATACTTAATTTCTCAGCACCTCTCATGCAAGTTAATTTCTGATTAGATTGGCTCATGCAACCTGGTAATTTAAGTCAGGCAAACTCTCTTTAGAAAGTGAAGAAGGAGGCAGTGGGTCTATACAGAGTGGTTAAAGAAGCACTCCTCAGCACTTAAGTCTATAAAAGAATTATGCCAAGTTTTTGATAGGCTTTACCTCCCTTGTCTGAATTCTCATGGTCCCATTAGAGGAGAGACAAGGACACAGTGTGATGCTGAGTTAAAACCTGAAGGAACTGGTGTGTTCCAAACCAGTCAAAGCATAAAATGCAGATGCTGTGAAGCATGTGCTTCCAAACACTGGCTGGGCTTCTGATGAAGTCTCCATCAATGGTGTTCATTATTATTTTAATTCCATTTTTAAGGGTTATATTCTGGAAAAGAATCTGCAAGGCCATTACCTTCATCTTTTTACATCTGGGTCAACTATGATCATCTAAAATCTGTGTCAGAATTCCTTCTGTTTTTAAAAATATTCAAGGAATAAATTGTTAGGCCTTTAAGTAGGAACTCATTCCAGCATTTCCACATGTAGAGGAATAGAACACCCACAGGTAATTTCTTTGATCATCTTATTTGAGAAAGTCATGAAGTAAAGGCTAAGAATACATTTTCTGGAAACTTGACAGTATAGCCCTTAGAAATCAGCAACTACCACAGTAAAACACCTCCTAACCCGGTAGCAAGTACACATTTTGTTCCTGTCTGCTGCTGTGCAAATCCATAACGTATACCACATAGTAAACACCCATTAAACATGTGCTCACTGAAAGACTTGTGAAATAAATGCATACTGGTCACCAAGGCAGCCAAGGGTACATTGCAAATGTGCACAGTCCTTGCTTCACCACCCATCCTGTAACGGACTCAATTGATTTTTTTCTTCCAGGTTGGCATCTGGTCCAGTGACTGCTCGTACCGTCAATGTGACCTCATTCTTAAGATGTATGTTCCCAACATAATGGCCCAAATAATCATTTTCATTATTTTCATATTTAACATATATTCATTGAGTTCATGTTATGGGCTTGTACTTTCCTAGGGTCTGGGGAGAAAAAAAAATTATGCCATAAGTACCTCATAATCTAAATTAAAGATACATATGTAAAGAAATATAGCCATTGCAATAAAACAAATAACACTGGACTCAGCATTCTTGAGATTCTCATTCACAGTTTTGACTATCTGAAAGTGTTTCCTAAGCTCATGACTTGGAAATTATTGTTATTTTTGAGTCATTGTTCTGACCATGAGCTTTATGAGCCTGGTATGCAGATACTAGTCAGGGATCAAGTGAGCTGGTTCCAACCTACATCTTCAGCTCAACAGATCTTTGATTATCATGGTAGGATCTTAAGTCTTTTTTTTTTTTTTTTAAAGATTTTATTTATTTGACAGAGAGAAATCACAAGTAGATGGAGAGGCAGGCAGAGAGAGAGGGGGAAGCAGGCTCCCTGCTGAGCAGAGAGCCCGATGCGGGACTCGATCCCAGGATCCTGAGATCATGACCTGAGCCGAAGGCAGCAGCTTAACCCACTGAGCCACGCAGGTGCCCGAGGATCTTAAGTCTTAATGTATGGAAGAACTATCTGAAATTGTGATCTTTGAAATTTGGGGATCAGATTTTTTGTTTCATCTGTTATCTCAAATGAACAAATGAAGGAGAAAAATCAACTCTGTAAAGAAAGCCTGGGGCCAGCTGTATAATGGGGAAGATAGTTTATCTGTGCAGCCAAAAATCAGTAGACACTTCCCAGGTACTTGGTAAGAGGGAGCTATTTTAGGGTCTGTAAAACTAGTGTATGCAGACGTGGAAGCATAAAACATTCCCGTGGATGACAGGAGTAGCTCACTAGGGCTGAATTATAGGATCTAGGTAGAAAATGTTCCTAGAGAATATGCTTCATTTTCTAGGTTATGAGGTGCTCATTGCTGAACTTCAGGTTCAGAAATAACAGGATTAGATGTTTTTAACATCTTTCGTATAATAAAAAACTACCCATGTATAACAATGCTTTTTATACTCTATTTTTAAAAAAATATTTTATTTATTTGAGAAAGAGAGAGCAAAAGAAAATGTACAGGAGCCAGAGCGGGGAAGGGCAGAGGAAGAGGGAGAAGCAGACTCTTCACAGAGTGGCTGCATGGGGACCCCAGTGCAGGACTGGATCCCAGGACCCTGAGATCAAGACCTGAGCTGAAGGCAGAGGCTTACCCCACTGAGCCACTCAAGTGCCCCAAAGTGGGCATTGTTGAACAGAAAAATACTCCATAGCAACTAACCATGAGTGTTGGTAGGTAGATGTCACTGAGGTGGCAAGGGCAAAGGGTATATGCCAGGGCACCAATGCACCAATGTCATCTACTATCAGGAAGATTTCAGGGATGCACTGACAAGGAAAAAACTACTGCTTATATTTGTACACATCCATCAGCAGAACTAGAAAACTGTTTTAAGATATATTATATAGGAGAGGGTCATCAGCTTCAAACATCAGGCGCCCTACATCCTCCTCTACATGGTCACACTCATACTTTTTTCAAGGTGTTTTTACTTACTTCAACTTTATTTGATTTTCCTCTACCTTCTGGACATAGGGAAAGCTGATACAATTATTCTTGTGCTAGAGATGAAGAAACTGAGTTAGGAGGAATTCAACATTTTGTCACTTAGCTAGAGTAAAAACCAAGTCTTCCTTTTCCTATTTTTTCTCCATTTAATCGCCATAAGAAGAATATTTCTCTTGTCCATATCAGTCTCAACAGTGATTCATTTAACAATTTAAACTATTTTTATTGGAATGCAGAAACAATTTGTTAGAAGGTGGAGATGGGTCAGTAAAGTAGCCTTCAGACTAAGAAGGCTCTCTGAAAGTGAAAATAAAGCAAGCCACTGCATACCACTTATAAAGAATTTTCTCCATGGTAACTTACAGACAGGGGCAATCAACAGGCAAATGATCCAAGGGATATGCAGCTACTCTCTTCCTCTATTCTCCTGACCTTAATCCTCAGCTTTTATAGAGCAAGGGACATGGAGGCATGGTCAAAGGGTATTCAAGTGGTGCCAACTGGGGGTGCCTGGGTATCTCAGTCTATTGAACATCTGACTCTTGATATTGTTTCAGGTCATGAATTAGAGTGGTAAGATCAAGCCATGCGAGGGGCTCCACGCTCAGCATGGAGTCTACTTGTCCCTATCCTTTCCCCTCTGCCTCTTCCCAACTTGTGCTCACTCTCCACTCCCCACACCACCCCACCCTGGCTAGTAAGTAAGTAAGTAAAATCTTTAAAAAAATAAATAAATAAAATTCCAATAGTTCATTTTTGCCCTTGCTTCCCTTGACTTTGGCAATGTTCCTAGGAAGATGTTGCTGCGGCTGAGGTCAAAGAGGTTGCTGCCTGTGTTCTCCTCAAGGATTTTGATAGATTCCTTTCTCACATTGAGGTCCTTCAACCATTTTGAGTCTATTTTTGTGTGTGGCGTAAGGAAATGGTCCAATTTCATTTTTCTGCATGTGGCTGTCCAATTTCCCCAACATCATTTACTGAAGAGGCTGTCTTTTTTCCATTGGACATTCTTTCCTGCTTTGTCGAAGATTAGTTGACCATGGAGTTGAGGGTCCATTTCTGGGCTCTCTATTCTGTTCCATTGATCTATGTTTTTGTGCCAGTACCATGCTGTCTTGATTATGACAGCTTTGTAATAGAGCTTGAAGTCCGGAATTGTGATGCCACCAACTTTGGCTTGCTTTTTCAATATCCTTTGGCTATTCGAGGTCTTCTCTGGTTCCATATAAATTTTAGGATTATTTGTTCCATTTCTTTGAAAAAGATGGATAGTACTTTGGTAGGAATTTCATTAAATGTGTAGATTGCTTTAGGTAACATAGACATTTTCACAATATTTATTCTTTCAATCCAGGAGCATGGAACATTTTCTTTGTGTCTTCCTCAATTTCTTTCATGAGTACTTTATAGTTTTCTGAGTATAGATTCTTTGCCTATAGATTCTTTGGTTAGGCAAGATCAAAAGCTTTTGCACAGCAAAGGAAACAGTTAACAAAATCAAAAGACAACTGACAGAATGGGAGAAGATATTTGCAAACGACATATCAGATAAAGGGCTAGTGTCCAAAATCTATAAAGAACTTAGCAAACTCAACACCCAAAGAATAAATAATCCAATCAAGAAATGGGCAGAGGACATGAACAGACATTTCTGCAAAGAAGACATCCAGATGGCCAACAGACACATGAAAAAGTGCTCCATATCACTCGGCATCAGGGAAATACAAATCAAAACCACAGTGAGATATCACCTCACACCAGTCAGAATGGCTAAAATTAACAAGTCAGGAAATGACAGATGCTGGTGAGGATGTGGAGAAAGGGGAACCCTCCTATACTGTTGGTGGGAAGGCAAGCTGGTGCAACCACTCTGGAAAACAGCATGGAGGTCCCTCAAAATGTTGAAAATAGAACTACCCTATGACTCAGCAATTGCACTACTGGGTATTTACCCTAAAGATACAAACGTAGTGATCTGAAGGGGCATGTGCACCCGAATGTTTATAGCAGCAATGTCCACAATAGCCAAACTATGGAAAGAACCTAGATGTCCATCAACAGATGAATGGATAAAGAATATGTGGTATATATACACAATGGACATTGCTGAATACTATGCAGCCATCAAAAGAAATGAAATCTTGCCATTTGCGATGACGTGGATGGAACTAGAGGGTATCATGCTTAGCGAAATAAGTCAAGCGGAGAAAGACAACTATCATATGATCTCCCTGATATGAGGAAGTGGAGATGCAACATGGGGGGTTAAGGGGGTAGGAGAAGAATAAATGAAACAAGATGGGATTGGGAGGGAGACAAACCATAAGTGACTCTTAATCTCACAAAACAAAGTGAGGGTTGCTGGGGGGGGGGGGTGGGGGAGGGGGGTGGGATTATGGACACTGGGGAGGGTATGTGCTATGATGAGTGCTGTGAAGTGTGTAAACCTGGCAATTCACATACCTGTACCCCGGGGGATAAAAATGTATTATATAGTTTATAAAAAATAAAAAATTAAAAAATAAATAAAAATAAAGTGATGCTACCTGTATACCAGAGGATCTTTACTATTTATCTACAACAGGATCTTTTCTGCATCACTTTAGGGAAGATCAGAATAAGCCTTCCCTTGTTCTGGGCAGTTTCCATTAACCTCCATGCAGCCTGGAATACGTAGCCTTGAGGGAGGTCATTGCACGGGCATGAACAAGTTGGAAGGCCAAAGGTGGGGTGGGCATTGTCAACACTCCTACATAATTCAAATAGTTATCATTTGCCCATTATTTTTCTGGGAAATGAGAAGATGCCATTCAGAGAATTGTCTTCTTTTCTGACTGGGGATATAAAAAGTTGTGGGCCATACACAAGGAGCAGAGCGAACATGTGAAGGCTGGGGTTGGAAACGCTAGATTGGACTTGAGAGGGTCACTGGCTTGGGAGAGGAAGTATGTTACAGGACAGAAAAGTGAGTCTCACAAAACCAGAGCTGAGTTCCAATTGGTACTCTGTGTGTGGAAGAATTACCAAGTACATCAGAGTAGTTGGCACCACACACTCAGAAATATTAAAAAGGTCATCTTAAATAATCAGTGGGTCAGAAGGTAGATAGACAAACAGGAACAAGAAAACAAATTACAAAGGTGAGATGAGCTGATCAAAGATCTGGAGCATGAAAAAAATGAATCTAAATAGACCAAGGGTGTATGACAAACTTGAAGTTCAGCCATTTAGATAATTGGTCTGGGAAGCAGGACATAGTAACACATCATAAGGAAGGACAGACCTGGGACAGCACATTGGCTGAAAAACAGAACTTCAGTTTCATCATTTTTGGGAAACTTTAGAAAGATCTTCCTACTCCAGAGAAACCAATTCCACGAATTAGCATTTGGGAAGAAATGGTTCTATTAATGGGCTAAAACATTTTGTAAAGTTTTTCACTGAAAAGAGGTCATATACAGGCATGGTTCATTTCACTGTGCTTCCTTCTATTGTGCTTTGCAGACACTGTGGTTTTTACAAATTGAAAGCCTGTGGCAACCTGGCACCCAGTAAATCTATGAGTGTCATTTCTCCAACATTTGTTCTTTTGTGTCTCTGGGTCACATTTTGGTATTCTTGCAATATTTCACGCTTTTTCATTGTTACTATATGTGTTATGGTGATCTGTGATCAGTGATCTTTGATGGGACTCTTTGTTTTGGGGTGCCACAAACCATTCCCTTACAATATGGCAAACTTAAATCAATAAATTTTTTTATAAATGCATGTTATTCCACCAACTGGCCATTTCCTCACCTCTCTCCTTCTCCTTGGGCCTCCCTATGACTGAGAAACGACAATATTGAAAGTAGTCCAATTGCTAACCCTACAATGACCTCTAAGTGTTAAAGTGAAAGGAAGAGTCACAGGTTTCTCACTTAAAGTCAAAAGATAAAAATGATTAAACTTAGGAAGACATGTTAAAAGTGGAGATGGGCTGAAAGCTAAGACTCTGTGTCAAACAATTAGTCAAAATGTAATTGCAAAGAAAATTTCTTCAAGGAAATGAAAAGTGTTACTTCTGAGAATACAAGAATAATAAGAAAGAAAACAGCCTTATTACTGATCCGGGGAAAGTTTTAATAGCGGTCTGCATAGATCAGACCAGCTGCAACATTTCCTTTAAGCTGAAACCTATTCCAGAGCAAGGCCTTACCTCTCTGCAATTCTATGAAGCCTGAGAGAAGTGAGGGAGCTGCAGATGAAAAGTTTGAAGCTAGCAGAGGTTTCATGAGATTTAAAGAAAGAAACCAGCCCAGTAACATACAACTGCAAGATGAAGCAAAAGGTACTGATGTAGAAGTTGCAGCAAGAAATCCAGAAGATGTAGCTCAGATCATTAATGAAAGCAGCTACATTCAACAACAGATTTTCAATGTAGATGAAACTGCCTTCTATTGGATTCAGGAGCTAGTCAGGACTTCATAGCTAGAGATGAGAACTCAATGCCTGGCTTCAAAGCATCAGAGGACAGGCTGACTCTCTGTTTGGGGCTAATGCAGCTGGTAACTTTCATTGGAAACCAGTGCTCACTGACCATTCCAGAAATCCTAGGGCCCTTAAGACTTATGCTAACTCTACTCTGCCTGTGTTGTATAAATGGAACAGCACAGCTTGGATGACAGCACATCTTTTTTTTTTTTTTTTTAAAGATTTTCTTGATTTATATGACACAGAGTGAATAAAACAGAGTGATACAGAGAGCAAACAAGCAAGCACAAGCAGGGGAACAGCAGGCAGGGGAGAAGCAAGCTCCCTGCTGAGCAAGGAGCCTAATGTGGGGCTCCATCCTAGGACCCTGGGATCATGGCCTGAGTCGAAGGCAGCTGCTTAACTGACTGAGCCACCCAGGTACCCCCAACAGCACATCATTTTATAACATGGCTTGCTGAGTGTTTTGAGCCGACTTTTGAGATCTACTGCTCAAGAAAAAGATTCCTTTCAAAATATAACTGCTCATTGACAATGTCCCTGGTCACCCAAGAGTTCTGATGGAGATGTATGATGAGACTGATGTTATTTTCATGCCTAGTAAAAAAAATCCATTCTGCAGCCCATGGATCAAGGAGTCATTTCAACTTTCAAGTCTTATTGTTTAAGAAATACATTTCATGAGTCTGTAACTGCCATAGAGAGTAATTCCTCTGATGGATCTGGGCAAAGTCCGTTGACAACATTCTAGAAAGGTTTACCATTTTGGATGCCGCTAACAACATTTGTGATTCATGGGAAGTGGTCAAAATATCAACACTAACAGGAGTTTGGAAGAAGTCGATTCTAACCCTCGTGGATGACTTTGAGGGTTCAGAACTTCAGTGGAGGGAGTAACTGCAGATGTGGTAGAAACAGCGAGAGAATGAGAATTAGAAGTGGAGGCTAAAGATGGGGCTGAGTTGTTAAAATCTCAGGATAAAACTTGAACAGATGAAGAACTGCTCCTTAAACACAAGCAAAGAAAGTGGCTTCTTGTGATGGGAACTACTCATGGTGAAGAGGCTGTGAAGATTGTGAAAATGACAATGAAGGATTTAGAATATGATGTAAGCTTAAAGCAGGGGCAGCGTTTGAGAAGACTGACTTCAATTTTGAAAGAAGTTTTACTGTGGATTACAACTTGCTGAAAGTTCAGATAATTGTTAGCATATTTTAGCAATAAAACATTTTTTAATTAAAGTATGTTCATTTTTTAGACACAATGCTATTGCACACTTAATAGACTACAGTATAATAAACATAAATTTTATATGAACTGAGAAACCAAAAAGTTTTTTTGACCTGCTTTGTTGCAATAGTCACTTCATTGTGGTTGTGTGGGACCAAACCTGCAATATCTCTAAGGTCCACATGTCTAAAAGAAATAGGCTTAAAATAATCACTGTCAGCTGCAAACATGCACTGCACTTTTAATGAGGAGGAAAGGTGTTGGCAGTGTTTTTCAGATCCATTATGAGCAATGATACTCAGGGAAGATCTGAGCTCCAAGTGGCTTTTATCTGTAGCATCCCCAGACAGTTGCAAGTCTTGTAAGGTAAGCATTCTGAGGCATGTGTCCCTAACTTGGCCTGTCTATTCCGAATACCACAAAAGTGTTGTCTGTAACATGCTTTTGAGTCACTTCAGTTCAGATAGGCTTGTTTTAACACTGGAAAGAGGGATCTTTACCTCAGGACTTCAGGATGATAACTCAAACACTATTTAACCTAACTGAAAACAAATTATTCATAGTTCATAAAACAGCTTAAACGTGAAAAAAACAAGAAATTGTAAAGAACACGCAGTTTGGTTCTGATGCTAGTCAGGGAATTGGTAAGACCCTTAGGAGTTTGTGGTAAATATCTCCCATCTCTTTCTTGGTCTAGTTTGATGGTCAACACTAGCTTTCTTTGGTCTGGCTCTCGGTTACTCACTAATTCTTTCTCTGCATCCCATATATTCTGTGCCATCTGTGTTAGAATACTCAGGCCGTTTTGAATTTGAGTTTTTGAACAAATTGTGAGGAACGCTCAGTGCCTATCTGTAAATTGCTCAAAGATCAATATTGGATATCCATGCCGTCTGTATGTCTGGCCTTCCTTTTCTCTCCTTTGCTTAAGTTAGCTTGGTTATACTGTTCCCTTCCCTTCCTCACTTGTACTTTCCTTTGTTGCTGACACCAGTGGAAGCCGAGAGACCTTAGAGGTGCAAAGAAAAAAGGTTTTCACCTACTGGATTTTTGTTATGTAGCTTTGCTTCTGATAAACTTTCAGGATGATTTACCTCCTACAAAAATACATTCAATATATAAATATTAAACGTGTTCTTGAATGTGCATTGAAAAAAATTTGTGGGTCTCTCTGATTTGCCTAACCGTGTTGGAAAAGGAGTTTAGTACACAAGTAGAATTTTCTGATTATCTGATCATTTCTTCCATTGCTCATAAAACATAATAATCTAAGGAACCATATAAAAATTTCTTCCCCATTAGCCCACAGCTCTGTTCTTTGGCCCAATTTGTGTATAGGCCTCTAAAGTTGTCATGGGCTGAACATAAGTTGGAAGACAGGGAACTATATACTTTGTTAATTTCCAAATTGTTTCTGGTTAAAAGGAATGCCTCACCTAGGAAAAACCTCCTTATTAGGCAGAAGTTCAAACTGAGTTCAGTTCAGAAACAGCAAAGCAGTTCATCTTTCATCAGACAAGCCATTACTTGAAAAGACAAACTTAAATGCATAACTAAATGAGGGGTTTTGTATTCATCATGTGGCAAATTTCAGGTTGAGTCTTAATGGTATAGAACGGCTGAAATTGACACAGGGTCACTGAATGGGAACAATGCTTTTAGAAGATGTAGTCCTTGATTAAGAGATTACAGTGTAGTATAGCTCCATCACACTAACACTGGGAAATTTTTATGCTGTTTTTCAGCCCAAGTATTTAAAATGCATGTTAGCTTTAAAATGAACATGAGTTGTTATACTTAATTTAAAGATGCCTCATGAAACTGAGAATAAGTTAGTTTTCTTGCGATTACTCTTTCTAAGATTATTTAGCCCCAATCCACATCTCATCTTCCCTTACCCCGGTCAAACTCAGTATAATGCCTTCTCTAAGGTTTCCCTGTCATAGACGTGACACAAAAATAAATGACCAGTTCCTCCCTCCTTCAGTTCTATTTCCTCTCCTAGATTTATCTTCGCTCCATTATCTCACTCTTCTGTGTCCAGTGATGGCAGACTGAGAAGTAGTGAGAGGCAGGAATTTGGCCACTGAAAGGCTCTCCATATGTCTAGAAGTGCATTTGAGGCTGACACTCTAAGTAAAAGCTCTGTAATGTTTTAACATTGGATAACAAATTAGGAAGAGGTCAAAGAACAACAACAGCAAAAAATCCAGAGCAAATAAACATGGGTTTAATTTAAAGGTTTAAAAAACCTGAATGCATGCTAGAACCAAGGTTGAAAGCTAAGCTACTTGAAGGAGATCCTTCAAAGAAACTTGATTTTCCTCTTGAATGCAGCTAAAGGAACAACTGACAATAAAGGCTAAAGAAGATGTGTTGAGGAGAAGGGGCAGCTGAGAGACACACTTGGACTGGTCTTCACAAAGCCATAAAATAGCTCTGATGCCTTCAGATGTTGTCTTGAAAAACTATGTAGGAAAGGAAACATTGTTCATCCTAATATCTTGATAAAAATATATTCTAATTTTTCTACATTTACATTAAATGTCTTGTCATTTAATGCTTAAAGATAACAATTACAATGAGATTAAAAAGGTTATAAACACCATTATACTGTACTTCATTTCATTATACTGTATTTCATTCGTACGAGACTCTTAATGTGCTGCCCAATTCAGTTTGCTAGGATTTTGTCGGGAATTTTTGTGTCTCTATTCATCAGGGATACTGGCCTGTAGTTTGTTTTCTTGTAGTGCCTTTATCTGCCTTTGGTGTCAGAGAAATGCCCAGGCTGAGTTAGGGGCTTGCCACTCTCTGGTTGTCTAGAATCCCAGGCTGGGTGAGCTCACTGGCCGGGCTCTATGTTTAAGCCAGCTGGTGGGTGGGATGGCTGATCTGATGGTGCTGCTAGCTTGCTCTGCGGTCAGGTGGCATCACTCCCTGGAATGCAAGATTAACCATCACTGGGCGGAGTTGCAACTGCGTTGCCGCCGTTTGGAATCTGTGACTGGGCTGTGTGCAGGCTAGGCAATCTGACCATGCTAGTAACTGGGCTTTGTGTTCAGGTCCCTGTAGGGCCTTGTAGGAAAATAGAGCTTCAGGCTCTGCTCTGCCATCAAGTGAGGCTTCAGGCTGTACCCTAAAGTTGGATGGGGTGATTGGGGAGGCCACTGGTGCTTCTTTGTTGAGCTTTTGTTGTTGTGGTTGCTGGCTGAGCTCTCTCATAGGGCAGATCCTCTACCTACATCCCATAGTTCACTGGGGCTGGAGACTGTCCTGAAGTTGGGTAGGTTTGCTATCTAGGCTTCTGGGTCAAGTGGGGCCATAGGTTATGCTTTGCAATTGGGTGAGGTCACTGTCTGAGCCACCTTTCTGGGTGAGGTCACTGATTTTGTTCAGCAGGGCTGCAGGATGAACTCTACAGTGGGACAGTACCATAGATTGGGCTCTGAGCCTACCCAGGATCACCATTCAGGCTCCCTGGTAATGAGATACCAGCGGCTATGATCCACAGATGGGCACATCTACTGATTTGGCTCCTTGCTGGACCAGAGCTGTAGAATGGGCTCCATGGCTACCTGGGTTTTCTGGCCAGTAGTCTCCTGGTCTGGTAGGACTGAGCGTTGGGGTGATGTTGAGAGTTTTCTTTCCTGCCCGAACAGATTGTAGGATGTGTTTCCCAGCTGCCAGGCATCTCTGGCCATGCTTCCCACTGGAGCAGGACTACAGGTTGGTTTTCCTCAGCCATTGGGCAAGTCTTTGAACTTGCTTTCCTTGCCAGACAAGGCCTTAGGCCATACTCCATACTCTACAGCCATTATGGCCCTTAGGCTAAGGATCTAAATCAGGCTGAACTGCCAACCAAGCTCCCTGGTAAGATTGGGCTACCAGCTTGACTCTGCAGATGGGCAAAGCAGTTGGCTGGGATCTCTATTCAGGCCCTTGGCCCCATAGTAGTCATAAACGTGATCGTCCACTATCTTAAGCACTGGCTACATAAGCCCCACCCCTTTCTCTATCTCTCTCTCTCTGCCAGTGGTAGAGCCCTATGATTCCTCTGGCCATCCTGGTGAGGCAAGACCTGAGCATGCCTCCCAAGAACCTCCCACAAGACTAGAAAATCTGGATGTCCATCTCAGGTTCTCTTTTCTCATCAGAGAAGCTGTAGGCCCAGGGGGTTATTCTTGGTGTGGTTCTGCGCCCACCTAGTGGGTGGCAATGCGGTGGAAGTAAAACTGATCTTCTTATCCTTCTAATGTTCTTGGTTTCCATGATCCCAAAGGATGCTTCAGCCTCACCTCTGCATTCTAGGATTTTCACAATGGCTTTTCATCTATGGTAGTTGTTAACTGGTCTTCCTGTGAGGGGGACTGAAGTTAGGAACTACTTCTGTTGCTATCTCATCACTATATTAAAGATATTTTTATAAGGTTAGTTATTAAGTTGGGCTAATTAATTGATTTACATATAACATCCTAATAAATCATTCATAGTAGATTAAATGTGATTTCCTTGGTTATTTCTATGGTTGGTACCTTAATTATTATATCATTATATGGTCAAGTCAGATTCAACTTGAGTGATTTTAACCTATGACACCTTTTCAATAATTTAACCCTGTGAAGTCTTGAACTGCCTACATCTGAAAAGACCTATTCCATATGAAACCACTAGAAGCTCAATCATAAATCATTTTCAGTGAATATATGCTTGAGCGTCTTAAAGCCAATCAAATAAGAACAGGTAAGTGAGTATATTTTTATAGAAGAGGTGATGTGGGGGAAAGATCAGATTCTGACTACTTCCATACTAATTGCTGAAGAAATTTTAAATGTTGAAGTTATACTTTTTAGTGGAACCTCAAAAACAGCAATAACTATTAATGTAAATCAATAATAAATCAATAAAGCAACGTGAGGAAATTCCCATGTATCTTCTTGTGCTCCTCCAGATCCAGATCTGCCAGGTCACCACTGGCCAGCTGTTCTCGATAACAGAAGATCTCAAGTCCTGCCAGTCTGTCAATTTTTCATACCATCTCTAGGTTCTGATCATACTCTCCCTTCCTTTACTCTTTCAGAGCAGCAGTAGAGAAAGCTTTGATACTAGTTCCCATGTAGGGCATTACCTCTTAGAATTTCCCTATACCTGCCTGTAGCTTTATTGAGAAAACTGATATACAAAGAAGGGCACATATTTAATGTATACAATTTGCTGAGTTTGGACATGTGCAAATAGCCATGATACATCACCACAAGCAAGGTTATAGGCATATCCACCCTTAAGAATTCCACCCCCCCCCTTTTTATGGTAAATACATTTAACATGAAAACGACATTATTAGCAAATTTGAAGTGTACAATACCATACCAACTCTAGGACTTCTGCACTCAGTAGAACTGACACTTGATGCACATTGAATAACTCCTCATTTTCCCCACTCCCCTAGGCCCTGGAGGCTGCTATGGTATTCTTTGCTTCTATGTATTCTTGTATTCTTCTTGTATTCTTTGCTTCTATTTTATTCTTTGCTTCTATGAGTTTGGCTGTTTTAGGTACCTCAAATCTATCCTTATTCGTGTAGCAAAATCATCTGTGTTTTTATACACTAACAATGAACCATCTGAAAGGGATTATTTACAACAGCCAAAATATGGGAAACAATCCATATCATGTGGATATGTGTCCATCAACAGATGAACAGACCAAGAAAAAGTCATAAATGAAACCTGGAGGACATCATGGTAAGTGAAAAAAGCCACATTTTAAAAATAATCATTTTATTAAACTCTCCTTAAATTGTCGAACTTGAACTGCCTTCTCTTTCCTGCCATGAACCCTTGAGAGAAACAGAAGATATTAGGCAAAGCGAATAGAAGCATTCCCAATATAACTGTGCAAATTTAGGTGAATGATAGAGCCTCTTTAAGCCTCACTGTAAAAAAAAAAAAAAAATTATTTATTTATTTGAAACAGGCCAGGGGCGGGGAGTGATGCACAAGCAGGGGGAGTGGCAGGCAGAGGGAAAAGCAGGCTTCCTACTCCACAGGGAGCCTGATGCAGGACTCGATCCCAGAACCCTGGAATCATGACCTGAGCCCAAGGTAGACGCTTAACTGACTGAGCCATCCAGGCACCCTTAAGCCTCACTTTTAAAATGTGTTAATGAGGATAACTATTCCTATTTTAGTAAGCAAAATAATATCCTTGAAGATATGTACCCTCCCCATCCCCCACCCCACCTGCGACCTGTGAATTGTGTTCATGGCAAGAGTGAATTAAGATTTCAGTTGGGATTAAGGATGCAATAAGGTATACTTAAGGAGGGGAACCAGGATAATCTAGGTGGACCCAATGTAAGAACAAGTTTACTTAAATGTGGACGAGGGAGCCAGCAGGGTTAGTATCAAAGTGACGAGGCGTGAGAAGGTCTTCAGTTTCTGGCTTTGAGGGTTGGAGGAAGGAGCTGCAAGCCAAAACATGTGATCAGCGAGAAAACAGATTCTCCTCAGAGCTTCCAAACAGAGCGCAGCCCTGCTGATACTTGCCTGTAGCCCACTGAGATCCATTCTGGGCTTGCAACCTCCAGAAATGAAAGGTAATGAATTTGTGTTATTATTTTTTTTTAAGATTTTATTTATTTACTTGACAGTCGGAGATCACAAGTAGGCAGAGAATCAGGCAGAGAGAGAGGAGGAAGCAGGCTCCATGCTGAGCAGAGAGACCGATGCGGGGCTCGATCCCAGGACCCTGGAATCATTACATGAGCCAAAGGCAGAGGCTTTAACCCACTGATCCACCCAGGCGCCCCAAATTTGTGTTATTTTAAGCTGCTGTAGTTTGCCATAGTTTGTTGTGACAACAATAGAAAACTGCTGTATGGGTTTGTCTTGAGAAGGGGTGAAATAACATAAAACCTAATGTTTTAAAACCTAAATGATGGAGTTAGATATGTCTGTCTTGAGCCTCTCTCAAAATGGGAATGTTACTGAACCTGAGCTTGGCTGCTTGTTGCTCAAAAGGCTGATGATACTCAAGAGATGAGTTTTGACTGGAAAGCAATTGGAGCTTTATTCAAGAGGCCAGCAACCTGGGGAGAAGGCAGACTCTGGTCCAAAACCACCTCAGAGGCTTGTGCTTGGCTCAGGGGGTTTGAAAGGAGTTTGGGGTGGTTAATCAGTGAAGAGAATGCAGGGGTCTGGAATATTTCTTTATCACTTGCAGACTCAACTGTGCCAACTATAGACGTTATCTCAGTGCTGGGCGAGGGAGTCCAGTTTCTGTTTCATGATGTGCAGGAGGACTCTGTTCTTTATGCAAAGGAGGACAAAGTCCACAGATACCCAGAAGGAGGTTAGTAAAATCATTTATGTAACCTAAAAAAGAATTTTTTTTTCTTTGCTAAAAAAAAATTCGAGGCTAATCAAAAAACTGAGGTTGCTTCAAACAGACTTACTGGCTTCTGTGGTCTGGGAACTGTTCAGTCCTTCACTCCTCCAGGCGAGTAGTCTGTCTGCTACATAGCAAGGAGCAGGTCAGCAAGTAAGGAGGGTCTGAACTTGAAACAAGTTAACCCTTTAGGTGGGTGAGAGTCCGGTTATAGTAATTATTACTTTGATTCAAACAACCTGTCTCAGTGTCTTTATCAACATGTAGGGAAATGATATCTGGAAATACAAAATTTTTGTCTTCATATGGCTCTGTACTTAATAACTTTCCTAGCTGGCCAGAATTGTGTGCATTGATTGTCTCTAGAACTTGCAGTGTAATTCATAAGGATCTTGATAATCAGAAGAGAGGGATTAAGGGAAACTAGGAAGAGAATTTATGCCAGAAGAGTACCGTTGAAAAGTAAATAGAGTTAGAGCCAAGCCACATTGCTTCCACTCCTGAAGAGTTTAGAAATGGATCGCCATAATATGTTGCGGGATGGGATAGGGCTGGGAACGGGTAAGCATAAACGTGAGAGTAACAGAGACTCCTCTCACGCACACTGGGCAGCTACAGGGAGCTGGGGGAAAACTCTACCTGCTCAACCCGACCTCCCTTCACCGTTCTGTGTAATACCGTGGGTCCGCAATGCAGAAGAGATGAGTTGTTTGCTGCTTTGGATTCTGTGGAATAAAAGCCTCCCATTTTCAAATACATACACATGATGATGCCCTAGGAGAATGACCATTTTATTGACTGTCATCTTCGCAGAAATTTATGAAGACCGTGTGGACAGTATTCCCTCACTGCCAATTTCATTGGCTCAAGATAAGCCCCTCATTACCCCAAACAGAGTAAGGTGTCTCTGACATCTGAAGAAATGGGTATTGAAGCTAAAAAGAGAGTTCTGGCTTTTCTCTCATTGAACAACAGTTAAATAACACCGGCCTGTGCTCCATAACCTCCTCACCATATAAATGGAGAGTTAATCCAAATTTCATGGGGTTGAATGTAATAATGCTCAGATGCTGGTAACACCCCAAACAATATAACTTGGTTATAACTAGTTATATGGCATTAGTAAGTTCTTTGGTTTTCTTTTTCTTTTTTCTTTTATAATAAAACACATAAAGTCTAAAATACAATAGATACCGAACAACGTAAAGACTCTCCCTCCTTTCTCTGCTCCCACTTAGGCAGTGTCCCCTCCGGAGGGCCCACTTTCATAGATTCTTGTATCCTACCAAAATATGCCATATATTTGTAAATATTTACCATTGTTTCCTCAAAAATGATAGCACATCAGTTTTTGCCCTTGCCTTTTCCATATAACTCTCAATGCCGGAGTGTTTTCCACATCAGTAAGTACAGTCCTACTTACCCATAATTATGGAAGTGATTTTAGACTGTTAAGTGTTTATAGTACGTATTTTCATAAAGTCGGTATTTATTTGGAAACTGAACTGGTTCTTAAAATGATTTCTATTTCTGGTAGAATTGATTACTATCCCAAATTAACATTCAATTTGCTTTCAACGTTGGACTGATAAAGATGTGCTTCAAAGGATAGTTTATATATTTTGACAGAAAAGAAAGAACTTGTGAGACTGGAAACAGTTCTCTCTATCCTGGTGTGTTTTAGCTCCGAAATAGTCTCTTCACTGTAGAATTGGCAACAGGTGAAATTAGACAAAATCTGGAGTGTGTGTGTGTGTGTGTGTGTGTATTTATGATAACACACACTTCAAATTATGTGCGTGAAACCATGTTCCTTCAAATGGACTCTTTAATTGCCAAGCAATGAATATAGACGAGAGAACCTATTTTAATCTGTGGCCATAGATGAATGTTCACCCAGCGTTTGGGTTTATAAATGCATTTCTTCCATAGTAAGCAGGAGGAGCACACATGTAGGAGGTCTAACCAGCTGCTGCAAACGTGGGCCCTTAGGGCCTGATTACAGAGGCTGGATGGACTTGCCTGCTGCAAGCAGGTCCAACTCCTGCTTGGCTCTCTGTGCTGAAGTCACTATCTTTTAGGCTGGAATCCAAGTTTGACATCATTTATCTACATGAACAGGTGCTCCCATAAAATGAACCCCATAAAAAGCAAATGCTATGGCAGAGCTCAATGATTTCCCACTTGATGTTTTTGTGGAGGGTATGCTGGGAGGCAGGCAGGGTTTCTCTACAGTCTCAAGAAGCTGAACAGAGGAAAATAGAGATCAACATTTTTCAGGGAGAAATAGCTGAAAATTCCAGAAGGTTTTATTTTAAATAACTTCTTTAAAAATCTACCATTTCCCCAAATCCCTTTAATATGATTTCTCCTATATTTCATGGTGCCAGAATTTGTTAGCATATGGCTGATATTTGGTATAGTATTAGAACAAAAGAAAAGGGAAAAACCCACAAGAGAACAATTGGTGGAATGTATTTAAAAGGGCAGGTGGAAAGCAACATATTTAAGTCCAATCAAAAGGTTTTGGAGCCAGAGTACTGAGGTGACCAAAGATAAAAACCTCTGGAAAAAGTTAAAAAAATTGAAGTGTATCTTTAAAAAGGTGAAACTGTCAAATTTACCTGGTAGTATTAAAACAATGGTAATTGATCTGTCTGAACATGAGGACTTCAGGTTTACCCACCCTGTACTTGTTTTAAGATGTCTTTGTGGATTGAAAATGTTAGAAGGGTGAAATCCCTTTAAACCCTTTTTGTTAGCAAGATCATCTGAATTTGAGGACTAATACGAGGACCCAAGTTTTGAGAAGTCTGTTTTCAGCTACATGGTACATGTGTGCTTGGATTCTGCTGTTTGTCTAGTGATAGTTAAAGAATCTGAGTTGAAAAAAATATTTTGTATTAATTGAATGTCTAGAGTCAACCCCCTTCCTCTCAAAACTGCAATGGCAATTAGGATGACAAATTTTAAAACTGCAAATTGTTTCTTGCTCCAGTATTTTTATCTTCAGGCACTGATACAACTCCCCTTACAATTCCTCTTTTTCTCTTGAAAGAGTGTTAGCTCAGTCTCCCTGAATGACCTCTATCCTGACCTAAAGAGAATCTTTAAAGCTGTTCTATACTGCACAAAGTTAGTTCACAATAGAAATATTTTTTGGCAAAAAGAAAAACAATTATTTGCACAGTGTTAAATATCTTGTGTTAGTAAATATCCTTACCATAAGGGTAATTGACCTTAGGAAGCATGCAGTTACAATGAAACTACTTCTTGGTTATCTGTTAGTATTTTATGAAGTCTTACACTGTCTTGTTGAATCAACCTTAACTGGGACATTTTATTTTCTATTTCATGCTATTCCATTCATAAAATGTGCTGTGGGAAGAGAGATGCTGGAAAAGGTGAGGTATACTTCAATGTCTGCTATCTGGAAGGTGAAAATAGATTCTGCTTTAAAGGTTTACACAAGAGAGCAGACTGTTCCCATTTCCTCTGTGAATTCCTCCTGATAGTTATTCTTTTTTGATTTGGAGAACTGAAAAGTCTGTTGTTTATTTTCCTCTACAAGCAAGAGGCTCATTTAGTGGCCTCATATGGGTACAAGTGAAGGCAATTTAATATGGCCAGGTGACCGCTTGCACAGTTGCACAGTTGACCAGGAGGCATGGTCATTGGGAAAGGAAAAGTTTTATAGTCAGTAAACATCTTTTCATCATAGCCGCTCCTTATAGATTAAAAGAGCAATGAGGTTGACTTATTGAAGATCTCTCTCTGGTATATTATGATCTTGGTGTGGTCACAGAGCTGAAACTTTATATATCCAACTGCATTTGCTTCTTTTTCCATCTCTGTAGTACTTCCATGGGAACATGAAAATGATTAAGATTCTGATTATTAATATGAACAAAACAAAAGAGAACATCTTCAAAATTAAAATTCAGAGAGAAATTGAATCCCATAACAGAGTATTCATTTATATTCAAAGAATGCTAATAATCTTCAGTCTTTGTACATGAGATCTAAAATTCAATCAGTAAATCACGTTAACAGAATCCGAAAATGAAAAAGCAAGGCAAATTTTTCCAAGATAACCACTTGCTGCTATTGATCAAAGCTTGATCTAGGTTTATACACTATTGGCAAGCTGCAGATGGGATTTTATAGATTTGTCAATGTAAATGTATCATCACCAAATGTTTCAGTAATGTCTTCTGTTAACTATCATTCTTGGTTGTAACGTGAGCAAACAGTGACTGTTCTTTTTTTCTGTCATGATCCTCAGCTTCAAAGAATGAGCAGCTTTAGGCAAGGAAGTGATTCATGTCTCTATTTACCAGACAAATGCAACTCATTTGCTAGTATGAAGTACCTAGGTGCTTCCTACCCTGCTGCTTACTTTTAAGTAATTCAGCTTCATTACTATCCTTGTTCAGTGTTAGTTCAGATTGAGGATTTCAAGATCTTATTTCGGATATAAAGGTGTCAAAAATAAAATGATGCCAGACAATATTACTTCTAATGGTTATCTTTGCGAAGGACCTGGCAAACAGTGTGGAGAAACTCTGACTTACATTTCTTTACCCCTTCTGAATTTAGGGGCTCAGTATTAAGTCAGTGAGCCTCAAAGCTACAGAAAAATCTGGGGTGTTAGAGACCAAGAAGAGTAGACCTTCCATGTACTATAAGGTGTTCTACAAAACACGGAGAAAAGGCAGGAGACGCTTTCTCTTCCTGTGTAATTAAAGTTTGCTATCATTAGCCTGGAGTAAACTGTTCAAATATTTCCAGATGAGTTATAGTATAGTACATTGAAAATGGAGACCCTCGTTTGAGAGTCTGTCCTTGCATTTGATGCTCCAACTATGTTGTTGTTCCTTCTTTTCAGGGCTCTTTTAGTCTATCTTTCTTGAAAGACCTGTACATAATCCTCTCTTAGATCTTAGCGCTAGTTGCTCCAGAAGATGACAATGGATCTGTCTAGCTCTAATGGCTCCCAAAGTGAACTCCAAAAACACATATAATCCACACATTAAGACCTATCACCCCAGACATAATTCCCATATCTGGTTAAAATTTATCTTGTTTTCACATGCTAGGCATTATAACAGATTTATGTACATGATTGTCTGCATCATGTAAAAATCGAGAGATCCCTGTATTGATAATTATAGGTTAGTAGTACAGCTTGAAGTCCAGATTTGTGATGTCTCCAGCTTTATTTTTCTTTTTCAACATTTCTTTAGCTATTCAGGGTCTTTTCTGGTTCCATACGAATTAGAGAATTGTTTCAGCTCTATGAAAAATGCTGGTGGTATTTTGATAAAGATTACATTGGGGGTGTAGATTGCTTTGGGTAATATAGACATTTTAACAATATTTCTTCTTTCAATCCATGAGCGTGGAATGTGTTTCCATTTCGTTGTGCCATCTCCAATTTCCTTTATCAGAATTTAAAGTATTCAGAGTAGAGATCTTTTACCTCTTTCATTAGGTTTATTCCTAGGTGTCTTATTGTTTTTGGTGTAATTGTAAATGGGACCTATTCCTTGATTTCTCCTTCTGCTGCTTCAGTGCTGGTGTATAGAAATGCAGCTGACTACTGTACATTGATTTTATATCTTGCAACTTTGCTGAATTCCTGTATCAGTTCTGGCAATTTTCAGTAGAGTCCTGTTTTATACATAGACTATCAGGTCTTCTGAGAAGAACTGAAGTTTGACTTCCTTGCTGATCTGGATGCTTTTAGTTTCTTTTCATTGTCTGATTCCTTTAAAAATTTAGATACTTAATTAGGCTGGTAAGTATCCTTGTATGAAAGGAACACCACACCAGAGTTAGGAGGTAGAAGTTCCAAACCTGAACCTTGCCACTAGTGTCCTCCCACACAGCTGGACCTGTTTCCTCTCAAATTTCCTCTCTGTCAGATGGAGACATTTGTCTCAGATGTTCTTTTAGCTCCCCCTGACAACCCCAGAACAGTTTTTATTGAAGATTTGGCCAAGAAGAATTCATTATTTCATACCTAAGGAAAAAAAAAAAAAAAAAAAGAACTTCTTTTCCCTGACCAGAAAATGAGTCTTGTTTCAAAGCTCCTTTATTTTTAATTTCTGAAAGTATAAATAATATGAAATATTCTATTATAATTCCACTTTAGACCATTAATGAGCATTGGTACAAACATAGAAACGTTAGGAACTTTTATCAATTGCCAGAAACCAGTAATAAATTATAATGGAAAAACACATTTTCAACCAGTCTGAAACAAGAAATAGAAGTGGTACGATCTCAAATGTATAAATCCATCAAATGTACAAAACAACATACATGGTTTGGGGTGTTGTGGAGGCCATTAAAGAGGAACTGGTTGGAAATAAAGTCCCGAGTCTCCAACTGTATCTGTTCGTTTCCATTTCATAGTCAAGAGACTGAGAAAATGAGAGCTCCAATGAGGAATTAAATGAGGGAAATAGGGCTTTGGTTTGTGTTTGGAAGAGCCTATTTATGAAGTCTGGGGGGCTTTCAAAGGGCACATGGATAGATGTAATCTTATTGATAGATTGAATCTCTTTCTGTATCCCTCAGATAACTAGAGTTCCATTAGTCTTGGAGTTTTGAATTTGTCTCTTACACCTAGTCTCAAATATTACAATTTGTGATTGAAAGATTGCCACATAAATCTTGCTACCAAAGTGACGATGTCCTTAAGTCACTGTAGTTCTTTTTGCTTTTAATCTATCCTGAGGGGGAAAATGTGGTAAAACAATATTAGTGTCTAGATTTCTCACATTTCTTACCTATAAAGTAGCAGATGAAAGAAAATATTACTTAAATACCATGCTATTTAAGTTCCCAGTTTTGCCTCTTCTATAGGAAATCATGAGTT
This sequence comes from Mustela nigripes, assembly GCF_022355385.1. Taxonomy (NCBI): domain Eukaryota; kingdom Metazoa; phylum Chordata; class Mammalia; order Carnivora; family Mustelidae; genus Mustela; species Mustela nigripes. Next base: position 95,908,269 of record NC_081569.1, read on the forward strand.
AAGATACACTTGGCATAAGGATACTTAAGCTTTACTTAGATCTTAGCTCAGAATCATATTGGTTTTGCCAAAAGTGTAAGCAAAACTTTTAGAACTGCTAAAGCAAAGATCTATTTCAATATTTAGGGTTACTTATAAAGGTCAAAGCAGATTAGATTAATAGTGAGTTTGTGAATATGAGAATAAAAGTTTCAGTATAAACTTCATCAAATTCATTTTTATAAACAAAAATGGCTGTTTTGGAAGCAGTCTAGAAAAGACCTAATTATTGATATGTAGGCCTTATATTTTATAATTGTTCTAGAATTATTACAAATTCCACCTAGGGGTGCCTGAATGGCTCAGTGAGTTAGGCATCTGGCTCCTGATTTCAGCTCAGGTCATGATCTCAGGGTGGTGAGGCTGAGTCAGATGTAGTAAGGCTGAGCCCTATTTCAGGCTCTGTGCTCAGCGTGGAGTCTGCTTATCCCTCTCCCTCTCCTCCTCTCCCTGCTCACTCACACTCACTCTCACCATCTCACATAAAGTCTTTAAAATATAAACAAAAAAATCCAGTTAAAACCACTCTCCTGCCCAGAAAACATCATATAGTTTTAATTAATATAGTAAAAATGAAAAGTAAAATGTGATGTTCTACAGCTCATGGATTCTGTAACTTTAGATTTATAGGAACAGACAACATCTGCCTTTGCCCTGACAGGAAAAAAAAAAAAAATACTGAAAACATGGGTCTGAGCTTGGAAAATGTGAAACTTGATAGGTTAGTGATCAATTGTGGTTATTTTTAATTATTCAGTATCAGTGAGAAAGCTGCTCTTTTCCAATATAACAAGAATTTCTAATCTATCACAAAGGTTCATATAGTATTTTTTTTATTTAGAATGGAATCAGTTTGAAAAACAGAAGTTTTATGATCTATACCATTCACTAACTGCATATGGCATAGTTTTGAAATGATTCTCATAAGGTTAAGTGCATATGTATGTGATTTTTAATTCTTAAGATTATTATGGCCATGTGAGATAGACTAGTTGAAGGAATTTCTTTTTCTACCATAGCATAAAAGGGGAAGAAAGTTTTAGAAAAATTTCATGAGTATTTCCATTGCATTCATCAACTAATTTGTTCGTGAGTTCACTTAGGTATTAGATATCACCATTAGTGCATTGCTCTAGCATTCCATAGAAGGTTTGGGGTTTCAGGGCAGCATCAACCAAGTGATGGCCTTTTGGATAGCTAAATATCTAATGGACTAAAAGACTATTTGTACATTACCATCCTATCAAGAATCTTCAATTGTGGAATTCCTAAAATGTTTTCAGAATTCTTGTAACCTACCAAGAGCTGGTTTCAGCTAGAGAAAGCATATCAACAGTGGGTAACGTAAATCATATGGTGTGGTTGAGTTTTCTTACTTTTAAAATTCCTTGATTAACTGATATTAAAGGTAGATTTTGTTTTTCTTTTTATTTAGTGTAATTTAATTTCAGTTAACTTTAAAACATTTAGAGAAGATTCACCATTTACAAATCAGTTTCATTTAGAAAAACGACAGAAATTAAAAAGGTAAACACATTCTCTTTGAGAACTGGTCATTTTGCAGTATTAAATGTCAGTTCAACCTTGGGGATTCTATCTTCCCAGAACTTATATGGAGAGATTAATGAGAATAAAATCATCTTCATTTCTTTTATCCAGATGTGTAACATGATTTTTCAGGTCGATTATTATTAATTTTTGAGGGGCATTTAAAAATAGACCTGGAAATAGTAACTAAATTTCTGTAGTTAACTGTACAACTTATTGAGGAGAAACTAATAAAGTTGTTAAATATTCAAGCACCCTCATCATGAGCATAAGCAAAATATTTTAACTTCCCTTGAATACAGTTTATAAAAGCAGTTGGTCGCTTAACCTCCTGAGCCACACAGGTGCCCCACTGCCTGTCTCTTTAAGCTCTCATCAGTTCCCTGGCCACTGCACTGCAATTTATAGATCAGTCTAGGTCTCAAACTTAGACAAGGCCTTGGTTGCATAGAAGCTGGGGTACTGGCCAAAAACCAGGACAGGCTTGGTCACTGGGAAAAGCATAGTTATCCAGAAGCTAGAGGCAACATGGAATGGGATCTGCTAAGTCAATCCTAAATCCAAGATATGGCATTAAATAGAGCAATAGGTTGACCTGGAGGGTGAATCACTGAATTTAAGCCTTCGGTTGCTTTTCTTTTCTTCCCCTGTTTAAAGTCAGACTTGGTTTCAGAAGCAAGGCTGGTCTGCATCTGCTAATTGGAGCTGAGCACACTCTACCTCTCAGTAAAAAAAAAAAAAAAAAATGTCTGCCGTGGTAGGCCATTAGGCAAAGTCTAACATTAAGTCTGCCACCTTTGTTCCCTACCAGCATATTCAGTCCTTCATTATGTGCAGACCTACTCGTGACTTCATGAGATGAGCTTAAATACAAAAGATTAAATACAAAACAAAAGATTTGAGGCTCAGTCTTTAAGTGTCTGATTAGGCTCAGGTGATAGGAGCTTGGGATCAATTTCTGCACAGGACTTCTTGCTCAGCAGGGAGTTTACTTCTCCCTCTGTCTGCCACTCCCCCTGCTTTGTGTGTGCTCTCTCCCTCTCTTTCTCTCTCTCTGACAATCAAAATATTTTTTAAAAAAAGATTTGAAATAAAATTATAGTTTTGAATCATGTTTTTGATGTTGCCTTTAAAGTTTGATATTTAACATATTTTTCTTGAGTCTTTGTTATCATCTGAGAAATCATTTTCCCAGAGGGTGGAGGAGAGAGGGCCTCCCCAGCATTCCCTGTCTATAACTCTCCTCACTGAATATGTACCTCATTTCCAACATGCAGCTACATTTCTGGATGGGTGGTCTACCTGAACATTGGTTTGTCACTTCTCTGCAAGCAAAATTTTGAAGTGTGATATACCCATGGACTTGATGTTGCCACCATCAGGATGCTCAGACTATGCCTTACTAAACAGCAAAAAAAAACCAAAAAGAAGAATATGCAGTTGCAGGGGTCTACCTCCCTTGCTTTGACACCCTGAGTAAATATTCTTCATGATTTGAGAGGACACCTGTTGTGGCAACACTACAAACCATCAGCGTGAGCCTTTTATACTACTGAGATAGTAGTCCATGAGTTCAGGTTATGGGCTGAAGTAAAAGTCTAATCAAAGTCTAATCAAAGTGTAGTCTAATCAAAGTCTAATCAAAGTGTAATCCTTCATCTTGCAGTTCCATAGCGAGGATACTTAGCAGGACAAACCTGGGAGCCATCCCATCTCATTTCCTCAAGGATGGGACTATGAGAAGCAGAAGGGATCTTGCCAGCTGCTGTAGGGATGTGGGTTTCATCAAGCTAAGAGGATTACTCCTGAATGAATTGGAGCCCAAACATCCACATACAATCCGTGAGCTAAGTGTTCTGGTTTCCAAAGCAAAGATTAAATGCACAGAGTCCCTGATTTTAAGCAGTTAAGGACATTTAAGGATATAGGTTTAGAAAACTCAGAAAGTAGCCCCGAATAAGTGAAGTTCAAACAGGAATAAAAGACCAATCCAGGGTCATCCTAGAAAGCAGAATATAATATAGCCTAATAAACCAGAATCATTTTTAAGCTAAAAATGTCTAGTTATCTTGTATTTAAACTCACCTCATGAAGTTGGTTATGCAAGCAACTTTTTTTTAAAAAAATTTTTATTTTTATAAACATATATTTTTATCCCCAGGGGTACAGGTCTGTGAATCACCAGGTTTACACACTTCACAGCACTCACCAAAGCACATACCCTCCCCAATGTCCATAATCCCACCCCCTTCTCCCAACCCCCCTCCCCCCTGCAACCTTTTGATTTCAGCTCAGATCATGATCTCAGGTTCATGGGATCAAGCCCTAGGTCAGGCTCTGTGCTCAGTCAGTCTCAAGATTCTCTCTTCTCTCCCTCCACCCCTGCCCTCGCTCACATCCTCACACTTGCTTGCTCTGAAATAAATAATAGAATCTTTAAATAGGAAAAGGCAGGCATTGCATTGACATAGACTTACGAAATATCATTTGGTATTATTTTTCCCATATAAGGAATGCCAATGCCTGCGCATTACCTTGGTTTATGTTCGGATGTTTCGTATGGTCTATCAGTCTGGAGTTTCTCCCAGCATCTGTACCAACTTGAGCAACTATGTTTAGTTCCACTTCATAGCTTTTCCAACGGGCTGCTTACCATCATGGTGGACTAGGGCATTTCATTCATTCATAAAACTTGATGCTACCATTCTATTTATGTCCCCCTTTATGTGAATCTAAGGATGGCTTCGTTTCAAATAACTGCAAACGACCAATGTCTGTATGCCCTAATAATAAGGGAATGCATTACATTGCTATTCATAAATTTTCTCATTTTTTTTCAAATACTTACAGGGAAACCAATAGTATAATAATAGGGATGAAAAGGTGAATGTTCCGTTAAGCAATTTATATTACTGTAAGACAGGCTTTGAAATAATTATGTTGCAATATGACAAGTGTTTATAAAAAGTGGTGAGTAAACAGTATGGAGCGGGGAAAGGGGTTTACCAGTTTTTGTTGAAAAGGGTGGTACCAATAAATATGAACTCTGTTGCTTTTTGCTCAGTTCTCTTTTGGGGGGGTAGATTATTACATGAATTAAAGAACCCCAGTATGATGTCATACCTTCCTTTATAAATCGAAAAGCTATTTCCTTGCCATGTTTTTAAAGGTATTTCAGATCTTCCAAAATGATATGCTAGGTTGTTGCTGTTGTTGTTTGTGATATTCCAGTAATCGTCTCAGTTTTAAATACCCCATTATCGAATAGGAATCCCATGCTTTCTGGTATTGTTGAAAGTATGGTCAAGTCCAACATCCTCAGCTTTGTTATAATGAGTGAATGAAATATTTATAGGAAACAATGAGGAACTCTTGCATATTTTAGTCACTCTGCCCAGTTTTAAACAATATTTTCCTGACACACTGGAAGAGATTTATCAGCATGGCATGTTCTGAACCAAGTTGATACAGCAGTTTTACCCTAACCTTTTCAAAATTGCCTTAATTCTTAAAAAGTTTTTCTTGCACGTCAGGAGATAGGCGACTGTGTGAAGTCATCCTGGGAGCAGACTGAAAGCCCCATTCTAAACAAGGCGCCTGGTGACCTGAGTTAATTGGATACCCATCCTGAGATCTCTGTACAGGGAAATGTGTTAATTGCATCGCCTTATCACAACGTAATGATGCAATTAACTTGAATCACCAGTATAGACTGTTTGTTAACACACATTTTATTTCAAAGATATCAGTACACACAAAGACTGGCACACATTCTGTCTAGCAAGCTTTGACGTATAATTGTGCTGAAATGTGCTTTTTAGTGGATATTCATCCTCTAGTGACCATGATCTTTGGGGAGAAGAAATGTTCTCAGCATGAGGGGGTGTAAAGAAAGGAAAATGACTCCCTCTTGAAAAATTTAACCAATTTACATCTTTCTTGCTCAGCAAGTTTACATCTACTGATCCTAGCAAGCATTTTCTTCCCTTGTTCAGCACACTTACCTTCAGGCTCCTACACAACTTCCTTCTTTACAGATTATCAGTATCTAGGTAATTAGATGTGTGTGTGTGTGTGTGTGTACACATATATAGGCTCTTATCTTTTGCAATAACATGGATGTACCTAAAGGGTATTAGCTAGAGGGCTTTAATTTCTTTTCTTAGTAGAACTATAGAGAAAATTAACAGCAATATCCTGTATCTGTATAGGTAGTAAATTTGCCCTAATTCCAGAATCCTGAATATCTCCTCTCTGTGGGAAAATAAAACACAGGTAGAAAATTCCATCTTGATCTTGTTTCTTCATGTAGACAAAAGCATCTGTATAGGCCCTGAGACTTATAAATGGCCATAAGGTCCTAGAATTAGGGAGCAAGAAGGTTAGGGGCCATAAAGATCATTATTACCATAATGTTTATTCCCTATTGCTGTGGAAAAGTTGGTGCTGATAGTAATGCTAAGGATAGTAATGACATCTTTGAAGTTAGCATTTCTTTGCTCCAGATGTGGAGGAAGAGTCTATAATTATGTGTCCTCTGTACCCCTTCTCCCCCTAGACAGTTTAAACAATGACATTTTGCATTTTCTCCTCTCACTGATTTATTTTAATATAATGATGTTGCTATCCAAAGGTGAGACCCTTTAGCATCTGTTTTGCACGATGACTGTGCATTCAGTAAATAATCTTGGGTGGCTAAAGGATCTCAGGAACCTTGCCAGATGCCTGCAAATATCAAGGTGTATTGCAGGCACTTTCTATCTCTTTTTATCAGTTGTAAACTCATACATACATCCTTACCTTTCAGACCATTTAAATTCCACTTTTAAAAACATAATTTTTTTAATTTGTTTTGTCAACTTTTCTTTTTTGATTTAAAAAAAAAAAAAAAAACACCACTTAAAGTTGTTCTTAGGATTTGCTTGCTGTTTTTCCAGTCGGATTTTTGTCTTCTGTTGTTCTGGGAAAGCATATGCTATGTTAGTTTTTTCATTTCACCCTTGTTTGCAATACACTCTATAGCATGGGACTACATTGCTTTGTGCATGATGGTAAAATTAAAAGACCCCTTTGACAGTGGATAAATTCATTTTCTGGGATTCTGAAAGCCATTATTTAATTTTATTCTGTAAACAGCTAAAAGTAAATAAATAAGGAAAATAATTTTCCTATCATGCTTAGTCAGAAAGTATATATAATTTCATGCTGAGTTGTATTTGTTTCTGCCCCTGAGTACTTAAGGTAGTAAAATACTCCATTTTCCAGTAATGATTGAAGAACCATTTCATTACCAATTAGAACTGTAGTTAATAAACAATGAATCAAGATATTAGGTGATTTTTGGAATAAAGTAAATCAGTGATGGTGAATATTTCATATTTTTCCTAATACAACAGAGGTTTTGTACAAAAATGCACAGAGGATATGCTTATTTCTGTGTTAACTCCTCAGAGGAAATGAGTTTTTTTTTTTTGTAGAGAAGGTAGATGCTACAGTGTATTCTGCCAAGTCTTTCCCTGGTTTTGTAGCAGGCAGGAACCCAAGCCAATGAGAGGTTAAGAAAATCACTAATGCTTTTGGTCTGTAAAATTTAGGAATTGTCTGCATTTATTAATGCCCCATGCTAAATCTTCTGTCTTTTTTCAGTTATGATTAATTAATAATATGAGGATTTTTATTTCTCGGGGTCTCAGACTAACATTGAGATCAAGAGCTTTAAAAAATAATCAGACTTTAATTATATAGTCTTTAGAATATACTTTAGTATTTATACTGTTTTTTTTTTCTTTTTTCTTTTTTCTAATTAAAGAAAAGCCAGGTGGAGGTTACAGAGAGAGAGTAAGAGAGAGAGAGAGAGAATATCAAGCAGACTCTGCACAGACAAAGCAGCCCTACTTGGAGTTTGATGAGGGGCTAACACCCACGACACTGAGATCATGACATCAACCGAAATCAAGAACTGGAGACCCAATGACTGAGCCACCCAGATGTCCCTATACTTTTAGTGTAAATATACATATTTGGGTACATAATATATTTTTATGCATATATAGTCTCAAGTGTATTTTTATTTATGTATATACATATATATGATCTGTGCATGTGCATATATATATTATATATATATATATATCTTCATGATCTCAGGCCTGAGTTTTAAGCTGAATGACTGAATGGCATCATGATCAACAGAACATGTAGGACTAAAGAAAAGTCTGTGTGTGTGTGTATCTATGTGTATATATATGTGTGTGTGTGTGTGTGTGTGTGTGTGTGTATAGAGAGAGATTTATAAGTTCTCAGAGTTGATTGATAGGCTGAATGGCTGAATATACATGTTTCCTTGCCAATATATAAACTTTCCAGAGAAATTTTCCTGCAGCTCTAGCACCAGTGGATCCATATGCTAATGGAAGAGCTTCCTCCTATGCATGCTCAATTATCATAAAATATTCCACAGGGAAAAGAGATGTTCCATGGAAAACAAATTTGTGCATATTAATGTCGCTACTTCGATCAATAAAAGTTAATAGGTGTCCTACTAAGCAAGCATTATGTTTAATTTATGAATAGTTTATTTGGGGGCAATTATTATTAGCTCCAATGTTGTCTCTCTTTTTTTTTTCTTTTCAATATGTTCTTTAGCTTTGTAAGTAAATATTCTCATCTTAGATTCATAATCTCTTTTTCTTCATTTTGTTCATTAAAAAATATTAATTTAGGTCATTAGTAATGTACTATGAAACCAGAAGTATATATTGAGATCACACTCAGACTCTTTAAAATCAATTTGTTGGATGCTGAACAAAAAGACAACAGAAATAGCATAAGAAAAGATCTGAATTTTAGCACACAATATTTAGCTCATGATATCATTGACCATCCCTGCTTTTGGTACACAGTCCTATGTTTATATGTGGTGGATGTTTAGCAGCATGGTTTCCTTGTGCAAATGATTTTTTTTTTTTTCAATCTATCCAGTGTTTAAAGAAGCAGCTGACAATTGAGTAGCCATCTTTTGACCTTCTCTGGGGCTGGAATGGATTTCTTTTTTTATAATAGTTCTGATGCCTTAAATTTATTTTGGTATATTGACCTTATCTCTTTTATTCCAAAATACTTATTTTAAAATCTGTTTTTTTGCCTCCTTATAAAGACAATATCATCTTTACTAAACCTTTCTTGTTTGAAAGATATTGGTAGAAGGGTTCCTCAAGTTTTTCTTTGCTCCCTGGTAACTCTGAGTTCTCTACCAATATTCTGTAAGAGAGAGTACCTTACAGTATATATATATATATACATATATATATATATATATGTATATATATATATATATATATACTCTGTATTTTTTTTTTACTTCAAATAGGAGTTCCTGAAGGAGATCGAGTGCTTGCTGAAAGATGATGCATACGTGTTCTATTGATTCCACTTCTGTAGTACCTCCCATCCATCCCTCCTTTCTATTTCCAATGCTTGTTTTCCAAACTGTCGAACTAAGACAGCAGTCTTCCAAATCTTTTTCCCATTCCTATCTTACCTTCTGATACAAGAATTACCTGAAAACACATATTTAAGATTTTAACAAATTAAAGATAAAATGATGCTTACAGAATAAAGTCAAAACTCCCAAATGTCAAATTTAATAGCCTTTATTATTTGGACCTGGCTTCCTTTTTCAAAATGAATTGGAATTCATTACTTTTTTTTTTTTTTTTCCTATCAGTTTTAATTCTGCACTAGTACCTGTGGATTCTTTGTGCTTCTCTGTATTGGTTTAAAGAGCACCTTTGTGTGGAAGGGCCTCCTTAACACTTTCTCCTTCATAAATCCTCTTGTATAACAAGATTCAATCCAAGTATACCTTTAGCACATGGAGAAACTTTCAACCATAACCCCTTAGACATCCATGACTTGCCCATTTGTATCCTAATTATGTAGTTGTACAATCTTCTTCAGCAGTAAGTCCTGTAGAGGCAGAATCACATGTGGATCATCTTTGGTATGTGGTTTGCACTTAATGAGCCTTTAATTACTTGATGGATAAAAGTGAATTGGTGATACATAATGTTCCATCATGGTCCATGCCTAGGTTAAAAACAAAATCCACAAGAAGATCAGGCTTTAGTACCCAGGAAAGTTTACCATAGGAAGAGATGTTAATAAGTTCATCAGCTCTGTCCTCTATGAAGTCCATGTAGTTAGGAAGAATAGAAAATATGATATAGAAACAAATAATATAATAGGATCCAATAAGTGGTGTAGAACATAAAGGCTACACAAATGTGCAGTAGGGGAAGAGGGAACATTGCTGAGGAGGGATGGTCATTTAAGAGTTCAGGAAGTTGAACATTGAATCAGGTGCAATTGATAGAATTTGAATAGACATAGAAGAGATGGGAATGACCTTCAGAATTGAGCTCTTGGTTAATAATGGCTTCAGTGAAGCAAAACAAACAACAAACAAAGCATAATATGTAGCAGGTGGGTGTTCTCTTTCATGGATTTCTCAATTTTGTTCCAGATATAGGGATCACTCAAGGTTGCTGTTGGTTTTGAATAAGGATCAAAGCAATTTTGTTTGCATCCCTCTGTTTAAGCATCTTTAGGGGATCTGAGAGTTTCATATAAGGAGAAATATCCATTATTTTTTAGAATAAAATCAAATTGTTAGAGTTTATGTGGCACCTCTATTCTCTCTACGAACAATTCAGAGTAGGTATATTTGTAGGAAAGTCCATATCAAAACTGTTTTTAGCAACAATAGGCCATTGCCCCTTTACCCAGTGGACCCTGGGAGTTATTCTAGCAATGTTTTGCCTTTGTGACTATTGCATCAATTCAGACTTGCCCTATTTTTAAAACATTGGTGGCATATAAATTCTAAATGATATTAATAATACAGCACATGAATGATTGATCTCATTTATAATACTTAACATTTTCAACAGATTTCCATGGTTCTCAAAGAGAACCTGTATTAAATGTGCTTAAAGTGTTAAAATAGTGAAGTTTCTCTGGTAAGATTAATTGACACCCCAAAGACCTGACCTATTCACCTGCTAAGATGCTAACTATGCAAAGGTTAGAAGGTGTGAACAGAATTATAATTAGCTGGGATTAGGCCAAGAAAGAGTTCACTATTTAACTTAATGGCATATTCAGTAGTTTACCAAGGGATCGAGGTTTGCAGATTTTTTTTTTCTTAATTTTGGTATGTTTCATACAATCTATAGTTCTTCTAATAATAAAACAGTAAAATTATTACATTGAAAGGTCATTGAAAAGAGCCCTTGATCTCTCTCCTCTGTTTCCAAATTTCCATAGGGTGTAGATTTTCACAACTTCACTTACACTTTAATTTTAGCCTTCTACATTGCTCCTCTTTTTTTTGTTGTTGTTTGTTTGAACTTCAAGGGTTCTCCTTTTGTTCCAATGTTGTAAGTCTAGGTCTTAATAACCATCCAGGTCCCAGTAGAAATGCTACTCAGCCATAAACACCTTAGTGTTCTAGTTGGTTGGAAGTAGTGTTTCCCTTCCAGAAATTTCTATACTTGATATCTCCTCTTCGGTTCTTGTGCTTGTATATGCTTATCATTTAGCAGTATTCTTGACTTATACTAATTGTATTTTAAAAAATGATAAAGTCAAATATGAAACTTTAGTTTTGATGAATGTTCTATAATTATGTAATATAGGAGGAAGTTGGGTGAAGTGTATGTGGGAAATTTCAGTACCATATTTGCAACTCCGATTTAAATTTACAGTCTTCATAGATCATAGGATTAGTCATTTTACTTGAACAGAATGTCTGAGGTCAGCCAAATGATGGTGTTACATAATTATAGACTTGCAAAAATGTACAAACAGAAAGATAAATAATAACTTTCAGACTACAGACTTTGTCAGCTTTCCCTGAAGCACTAAAACCAAGGTGGGGTTGATAAAAGATCAAAAACATTCCAAAAAGAGATCCCTTATCTAAATATTTTTGTCAATTCACTACTTCCTTCAGATCATTTGCTGGCCAGTACATTTTTTTTTCCCCCAGACCAAACTTAGGCCATTAAAATCTTTTTTGAAAGAAATATTGATGAATACATTGTTAAGGAGGGCAAAAAGGGAGTTTTGTATGAATAAATCTCCAGAGCCTTGCCTTAACTTTTTCTTGTAATAAATCCCGTTTAAAAGCAAGCAAAACAGACTTTTTTAAAAGAATCAACTAATTCAAAGAACCTAAAAAACAAAGTAATTTACAAATCCCACATATAGTGACAAAAAAATCTGACATCTGCAGTTGATCCATTCATTAAAATAAGACAATCTGTGCTGCCCATTTCTGTAACTCTTTTGCAGACTGCCTTAACTTTCCATTCTCATAAAATTGGAGATGGGCTGTTTGTTTTATTGGTAACTGCGGCAGTAGCAGAATGGTCCTATACTTGCCAGTCCACAAACCCCATAGATGTTTATCCACTCACGGCAGTGCCAGCCTGCTGCATTATTTCAGCAAGTGACGTTCCTCCATGAAAAAACAGCAGCTGCTCACTCAAAATAAACTTGTTTTGTTTTTGCTGTCAGCAGAAAGCTGTTTAAAAAAAAAAAATCATTAGATGCATCATGCTGTTGCAGTATGTTAAGTTGTGAAGCATAAAGAAACATTTCTGAAAGATAAGCACCATGTTACCTCTGCGTCTTCAACATGAAGCATTTCTCTCTCTTCTGAATTATTCAAATACAGGAAAGATTGGTGATCTCCCATGTTTAGACACAATGTTAATGACGCCAAGCTGATAGGTTGAAGCCCCTGGCAGGCTAGTGAAATTTACACAAAGGAAAACGTGTGGAAAACGTGGCACTAAGGTCAAGGGACCTGGAACGGATGCTGGCTCAGCCAACCTCAACTTGTATGACCTTGGATATGTCTCTTGATCAATCTGAGCTGCATTTTTTTTTTCATCAGTCTAATGGTCCCTTTAGAAATCTCATTTTGTCATGCAGTATTTTCACTGTTAGTGATTTTCATCAGTTGGGAGAATATGCATGACTGATGTATAATTTACTCAGGGTCAGAATAAATTTCTAAGATCCTGTTTTGCTAAAGCAGTCAATACAGATATTTTTGTATTAAAAAATGACAGCTTTATTTCATTTCTCAACTTAAAATATTTGGAAGTGGATTTTTGGATGTCTTTTTCCACCAGCAGACATGGGCAAAATAAATTACAGGATACCTATGATAAATTACTATAGCACTAGTATAGTATTCACTTAGAAAATTGGATTGCATTCATTAGAATGTTATATGGACTGACATGGAGCATCAAAAAGCATTATTACTTTTAAGGAAAATAGGTTATATGTAGCTTGTCCCATCTTTGTAAAATAAAAGTATGTACACATGTATATACATACACAAAGTTGCAGGATAAGATATTATCAAACTATTTTAAAATGGCTTTCTCTGGGAGTGATATTAATATAGGAAAATCTCCATAATCATTTTAATATGTTTATAATTGAAGGTTTGTAGTTAACATTAACATAAATGACTAAAATATAGGTATTAGTGACAATGATACTTTTTTGAGGTAGAATTTTAAATGTAAGGTTTTTGGGTTTTTTTTAAAGATTTTATTTATTTATTTAACAGAGGGAGAGATCACAATTAGGCAGAGAGGCAAGCAGAAAGAGGGGGAAGCAGGCTCCCTGCTGAGCAGAGTGTCTGATATAGGGCTGGATCCCAGGACCCTGAGATCATGACCTGAGCCAAAGGCAGAGGCTTAACCCACTGAGCCACCCAGGTGTCCCTAATTGTAAGTTTTTACAAATTTTGAGGAATGTGTGCATTTGTGCCACCATCATTCAGAAGAGTGTCTTCGAGCATTTTATTTTATTTATTTATTTATTTATTTTTAAGATTTTATTTATTTATTTGACAGAGATCACAAGTTGGCCGAGAAGCAGGCAGAGAGAGAGGAGGAAGCAGGCTCCCCGCTGAGCAGAGAGCCAGATGTGGGGCTCTATCCCAAGACACTGAGATCATGACCTGAGCTGAAGGCAGAGGCTTAACCCTCTGAGCCACCCAGGCACCCCTCTTTGAGCATTTTATAATCAATTGTCTGATACCAATCCTCAGCGCCAGACAACACTGATCTTCTTTTTTCATTAATTTACTTCTTTTAGACATTAGCAAAAATAGAATCACATGGTTTCTTTTTTTTTTTTTTTTTTTTTTTTAAAGATTTTATTTATTTATTTGACAGAGAGAAATTACAAGTACACTGAGAGGCAGGCAGAGAGAGAGAGAAGGAAGCAGGCTCCCTGCTGAGCAGAGAGCCCGATGCGGGACTCGATCCCAGGACCCTGAGATCATGACCTGAGCCGAAGGCAGCGGCTTAACCCACTGAGCCACCCAGGCGCCCCAAATCACATGGTTTCTTTGTATTTATCTTCTGTTGATCAGCATATTGATTTTTTATTTTAAGTACCTACATTATAGTATGAAGCAGTAGTTTCTTCCTTTTGTATTGCTGATTGTTATGTGAATATACCATGACTTGCTTTTCCATCTTCTCTTGATGGATTTTTGCATTATTCTAATTTTTCCCTATTATGAATAATGCTACCATAAACATTCATGTACAAGTATTTTTCTAGGCAAATGCTTTATTTCTCATGGGTACATAGCACTGGAATTACTGGGTCATAGGGTAAAAAGTATGTTTAATTTTGTAAAAAAAAAAAAAAAACTGCTAGGAGTTTTCCAAAGTGGCTGTATCATTTTGCATCATTACCAGAAATGTAAGACAGTTGTCATTGTTCTACTAACCAGTCAGCACTTGTTACTATCAGCTTTTTAAATATTAGCTATTCTTATGGGTACCTAGTGATATTTCTTTAGAGTTTAAATTGTATTTCCCACTTGGTGAAAGATGCTTACTGTCTTTTCAGATGCTTATTCTTATCTTTTGTGAATTGTCTTTTCAAATCTCTTGCCCATTTAAAAAATAATGCATTCCCTCCTTTTATCATGGAGTTGTAAGAGCCCTTACAAATACAGATACACTTTCAGCTGTAGGTTCTGCAAATATTTTCTCCTTACCTGTGTCTTGCCTTTTTATTTGCTTAACTGTATGGTGAAAAGTTGAATGTTTTACTTCTCATGAACTCCAAATGATAATTTTTTTTTTTTATGAAGCTGGTGCTTTTTTTGTTCTAGAAATCTTTGTCATCCTAAAGGTTGCAAAGATTATCTCCTATATTTTCTTCTACATGCTTTTTCATTTTAGATTTCCTGTTTAGGTCTTTTTTACTTATATAATCAGAAAATGCAGGACAATATTTATAGTAAAAATATGGTACTTTTAACATAAAAATGTAAACTTTTACGACCTACTTTCAAATTGATCTCTCCAAAGTGTTTACAAAAGGTCTGATTTTATAAAAAGATAGGGGTCCATCTTCAGGTGGAAAACTGCATTTTCTATTATATACTTAGCCTACCTGCAGAGAAGAGATTTTTTTCCTTTGCCTCATGTTATCTTTTCATACAAAAACATCCTTCAGTATAATACGTTTTCTTCAGTTGGCAATGCTCAACACAATCATTTAGAAATAGAAATGTTTTCCGAATTTTTACCATTGTCCCACAATTTGATAGGTCCTAGAAATAATACATCATTTCTGTGGGATTTAATCTATGCCATGGAAAAGCAGGGTCAAACATAACTAAACAGATCATTACCATACATGATATAATGGAAGTGCTAGGGAAAAAAAAAAAAAAAAAAGAAGGCTGCTACTGACACAGAGTGGGGCTTATAAACCACAAAACAGTATGGTAGGGATAGGAGTCTCCTGGAATGGGTTTCAGCATCCAAGTAGTGATTGGTACTAGATGTGCTTACATATTCCTGGGCAGGTTAAACTACTGGGGGAAAAAATGGTTTGAGAAGAGAAAATAATTTTGCTTGCGATGTTTTCAGTTTGTTTTTCTCCTCCAGCTTTGGTTGGTAGACAGGTCGTTATGGGTACTAAATCAGCCTACCTGTGCCCCAGTGGTTCTGCTATTTTTTGTTTCTGAGTCTCACTTAGACAAATGGATCCATTATGGACTGTCTACTAGCAATAAGACACCTTGAATGAATGCACAGTTTCTGTTAGAGTTTCCTTTTCCCCTAGGGTTACATTTATCCATCTCCACTTTTATTTTAACTTAAGTCTCTTGGTCCAGGTAAGGAATGTTGTTGATAGCCAGTGAGTTTTATGTCTGCCTGCTGCCTTTCCTTATGTGGCTGGTCATCTTAAACAGGGTCAGGATATGGTTGGAAATTCTTCTCGATGCAGTATGTAGATTCTAGAACTAAAGAAGACCTGCAGGAATAAAACTTTATAAGTCTTTTATTGATTAATGGTTTTAGTTTTATTCATTTAAAAAGTACATATTTAGCACTTCCTGTATGCCAAGAACCATGCTCAGTGCTATAACTAAACTGAATAAGAGACACAAGCTGCTATCTTATAAAGCTGACAATGAAGTCAGAATGGATGACCTTGAACATTAATTAGAGGTATGATGGGTAGTGTAAGGACAAGTGTCATGCTATAGCATATATAACAGAGGGCTGAGGAAGTGACATTTCAGCTGGCACTTGAATAGGCTATAGAGCAGGAGCAGAAGAATTCCATAAAGATAAATTCCTTGCAAAACAACTCTGAGGTGAAGATGTGCACAGAGTATTTCAAGAGCTGAAAAAGAGCCAATATGGTTGCAATATCGAGAGAAAGGAAGACACCAACAGCCAAAGAAAAGAGGCTGAGAAAAGTAGCATCAGATCTCTATAGGTAATAGAAATTACCAGTTTTCATGGGCCTTGGGGAGACATTAGAAAACATTGCCTCCACTGGCTTCAATAAAAAGAATTTTTTTTTTTTTTTTTTGGTCTTCTGTAATAAGAAGTCCTAAAGTAAAGCAGCTTTAAGTTTGGTTAATTCAACAACTCATTATCTAATAATTTGAGGGGATTTGTGTGTGGTGTGCAACTTAATAAGTTTATTTAAGTAGCACTGGGGACAGGACCTGAAGGCTGAAAGAACTGCACTTTTGCTGTATGAATCTGGTGATTATATGCTTCGTGTTCGAGGGGGGAGGGGACAGGTAGGGAGCATTAGATCATAAATACTGAATGAGTTACTCAGAAATGGAGTAGTTCTCCCTCATGTCTGCAAGATGCACATCCTCACATACCAATATCCAGAGCTGTAAGCATAATATATTTTTTGTATCTCTTTTTAAGAAAAAAAATTATCTTCATAAATACTCGGGAAATTTCCCTTTCATCTTATTGGCCAGAATGGGCCACAGGATCTTTGGTTTTCTGTACTATTGATTTGTAAGGGGAATGTAACTGCCATAACTAATCATTTGAGGAATACATGAGTGTGGGGGGATGTAGGTGAGTGGAGGCATCGAATGTATACAGTTCTTTAGACTTGTTTGTGTGGAGGGAGCTAGGCTGGTAAATCCTAGTGTGAACTTACTCGTGTGGAATTAGGCTCCTTAAAGTCATAAAGATCAGTCATAAGATTCCCAAATTTTTGATAGCAGTTTAAAATTGGGGTACTACTAGTCTGGTAGGGGAATATTATTGCTGGGTAGGCCACCAGAAGTGCCCAGGTTAAGGACATAGAACCTTATCAAAAGGAAGTTGGGAAGCAGTTGAAAGGTCCTAAGCATGGGGGAAAGAAAAACACTCACACAATACAATTTTGTTAAAATTATAATTTTCTCCAATATGAAAAATGAGAATTTTTAACTAAAAGTATAATTATCCAACATGAGAAAAAGGAGCAAGAATAGACAAGAAAAACACTTTTGAGGCTATGATAGTAATGCCCATGAGATGGCTTGGAGTTGTTAGGGTAGAAGAATAATTACTATAATCCAAACATCCTTAATAACCAACATCAGTAAAAACGGATAGTTACATTTGGCAGATGAAAGAAAGGGAGATTTCAGGCTTGACACAGGAGGTTCTGAGCTGGACAACTGGTTAGAGAGAAGTGCCATTTATTGAGATAGAAACACTGAATGGCAGCAGAGTGGTACAGTATGGGTGTATTGAACTTGAGCTGTTGATAAGATGTTCAAGAGGAGATACTTGATCAATTTAGGTATGGAGTTGAAGGGAGGGGCTGAACTCTGGATATAATTTTGCTGGTATTTAGTATAAAAGTGAAATCAGACATGGGCAAAAGAGATGAGCTACAAGAATATAGAACAAGAACAGAATGTTTAATCTCCTCCTAAAAGATGTCAAGCTTCAAAGATCTGGAAGGGGAGAGTTTCTGATAAATCTGACATAAATGGGTTCTGAGAAGTTAGAGAAAAACCAGTGGAATATTATGTCATAAAAAGAAGCCATTTTTCCATAAAAAGGGAGTAGACACATGTATCAAATGCTTCTGATATTCTGGCAAACTGAGAAAAGAAGTGCAACCATTAAATAAATTTATGGATATAAAGTGGTGCAATTTTATAAGAATAGTTCAGTAGAATTGTGTCATGGTTTTAACTAGAGTAAGTGAGTAGTCAATGGGCAGCAGATATAGGGGTTCCCAGAAAGGAAAAAAGTACTGGACATAATTATAGGTAGCTTTGTTCACATTAAGGAAACGTTGTCTCTGTCTTTAAGCTTTCATGCTTGGCACAGTACATGTTTTATGCCAGGGAAAAGGGTTTTCTTAGTCCTTCAATTTTCATCCTCAAAAGGGTAGGGTCTTTATCTTTAAAAGAGTAGGAAAATGCAAAAACGAGACGAAAATGGGGCATCTACTGTGAATCACAGTATGTTAAATCCAACTTTTCTTCCATAAATTATTTAGGCCATAAAGGCAGCTGCTTGACAAAACTTAACTGTAAACTGCAGCAAAATTTGGGGGCAAATAATATCATAACAGAGAAAATTTTACTATTCTATTACTTCTTTAGAAGCTCTAGCTTGCTTGGATTTTTAAATTAATATTCTTACAAGATGATTAAGGAGACGCCTTCAACCATCAGAAAGTACATCTGATAACACTGCACAATAGACTTTGGCATTGGACTAGATTACTGAAGTGTGGACTATGAATGGAAGAGAACAGAGGTGAAAGCATCATCGTTAATCATGGTGCTTTGTAGATGACTGGTTATTGGACACACAATTTATATGCTCCTTCATTCAGTTTCATATGAGAAAATATGTCCATCACTTGATAGTTGAATTAGCACACTAGAAATAAGACACACTGTGGCCTCTTTTGAGAACTGATTCTAATAAAACTATCTCTGAATTTATGGGTGATTGAAAATGTTTTTAAAGTAGTACACATTGGTTAGGAAAGTGTTATGTTTTCCTATTTTCCCCAAAGTTATCCTAAATGGAAAAACAGGTTGGATAAGGTCTTGATATATGAAGACCCCTTTAAGTGGAATATGTTAGATGGATTGATCTTGATTCTGGAACTAATAATTGTAAATATTCCAGTGACTTCAGTTGAATGGATCTATCATTTATTTACCTTTGTTCTCCACTTATCCCCTGTCTTACCAGATTGATGAATGGCTTACCCTACAGCCTACAAAATAGCCCTAATGAGCCAGGCCTTTAAGTCTCATGATTCTCATATTTTTGAGTGATATCTGGAAAGATTACCCTAATGATTTGTCTTGAATGAGTTCCATCCCTGCTTTTTCCTTGAAAGTAATAATTTAATTTCAAACTTCCCTTTTCACTTATTTGTAGTAATTTCTGCACTTTGAACATTTGCATGTATGTCCAGAATGTATTCTATATTGTCCATCAAGGGAAAATGGTAATGCATTTATAAAGTGCTCCAGTCAAAATTAGCCCAATATTAAATGCAGAATCCAGTCAGCAGTTCCATCTTTTGATGGATCGTGTTGTCAAGGTTTTCAGTGAGTTGACAATTTCTACTTGTAAGCAGTTTTTGAGAAAGAAGACAGTAAAAGATCTTAAATAAGTATCTAATCATCAAATTGTATATACTGTCGTGAACAAATTATAATAAAACTATGCAATTTAAAGTGCAGATCTCAGGTTAATTGTATCTCAACATAACTGAAAAATGTCATGAGAATGATTTCATGTTTATATGTATCATTTTCCACAGAATACTCTTAAGTGTTCTTAAAGAGTAGTTAGCCAGGATTCTCAAACTGTCTAAGGAAAAAATACAAAAAATGTTGTGTCATGATTATATTAATATATTCAGCTAGTCAGTCATCGAATGTTTATTTATTTATTTATTTATTTGACAGAGAGAGATCACAAGTAGGCAGAGAGGCAAGCAGAGAGAGAAAGGAGGAAGCAGGCTCCCTGCTGAGCAGAGAGACCGATGCAGAGCTGGATCCCAGGACCCTGAGATCATGACCTGAGCCGAAGGCAGCAGCCCAACCCACTGAGCCACCCAGGCACCCATCAAATGTTTATTAAGTGGCTGTTTCATGCTAGTCATTGGGCCATGTGTCCGATTTGCTTCTGCAACACAAACTCTCCTGGTCCTTTAGATCGGTCTGTCTTACATGGTGATTTTCCTTGGACTCTGTTTGGGGTCTCTTTATATCCAGTTCTCTAGAGGTGATAGCATCTACTTTCCTCTTTTTGGAGAGAAGAGGTAACACAACACACTAAGTCAGTCTTGAGTTGTGCAACTGGGAAATTAGGTTATGAGTAGGAATTGGAACATTTTTATGAGTAACAGAAGGATCTTTAGCACAGAAGTGAGCCAGGAAAAATAGTAAATGTAGAGGTGATAATGACAGAATGTCTAGACCTAACCTGACAGATGCTTCCCTGTTCTACTTGGAGGGTGAGATCCAGCCTTTAGAAGGGAACTAGGGGAAGACAGACAAGTAATCTTAAATTTTAACTTAGCTAAATTAGAAAAGAGCTTTTCCTAGCCTCACATTAAATCAATTTCAGTGATGGAAGCTTTGGGCTCATCAACTCCAGTCTTAATTATCTAGGAAAGGACTGATTTTGTCCTAAATGCTTAAGGTAGGAGGGTGGGAAGGTAGGACTCAGGGGAGGACAAATAAGCTTATTCATAAATAGTGATTGTCTTTGTAGCTATCTTGTGAATGAATTATCCTTTGTCCTCCTCCCACCTTCTTGTTCAAGGACAGTTTTTGACCAATAGGCAAACTCCTGTTATAAGACCTCAGAATCACTGCATTGCTTCAGCTCAATAGCAATAGAGCTTTATGGGCCAGCTGCTGCTATTGCTTGCTTTCCTCATCCTTTTTTCGTAACTGCACCTTGATCCCTTTGGATAACTATTTCCCTTCTTTTGAAATGGTTATGGTGGAATTAGTTTTTAAGAGGCTAAGCTTCTCTTGGCCGAGAGGTAGGCGGGGTACCTAAGTTCAGCCAATCAGATTCTTCCTCAAATGTGGATATTTCCCCAAGTGATAAAAGGTGAGAAAATGGTTGAATATAGTTTATTAAAATAATGGAGCTCTGAAAAGACTTCCCATGTTCCTGCTTCTTTTTTTTTTTTTTTTTTTTTCTAAGACTGCCTTGGCTCCTGAACTTTCCAAGGTTTGGTTTTTCAGGTTTTCTTTTAGTTCAGCAAGTTATTTCCTTCATATGTCCCCATAAAATTATCTAGGTTGGGGCACCTGAGTGGCTCAGTCATTAAGTGTCTGACTTCAGCTCAGATCATGATCCCACAGTCCTGAGATCCAGCCCTGCATGGAGCCCCACATTGGGCTCCCCGCTCTGCTTCTCCCTCTCCCACTCCCCCTGCTTGTGTTCTCCCTGTCTCTAGCTCTGTGGTCAAATAAATCAATTTTGAAAAATCTTTTTTTTTTAAGATTTTTACTTATTTATTTCACAGAAATCACAAATACGCAGAGAGGCAGGCAGAGAGAGAGAGAGGAGGAAGCAGGCTCCCTGCTGAGCAGATAGCCCAAAGCAGAGCTCCATCCCAGGACCCTGAGATCATGACCTGAGCTGAAGGCAGAGGCTTAACCCACTGAGCCACCCAGACACCCCTAAATTTAAAAAATCTTTAACAAATTATCTAGGTTACCAGTTCTAAAATTTGTTTTTCAATGGTGGCAATTAAACATCACGATTTTTTGTTAGATATCTCTCAAAACCTTAAAACAAACCAGCACATTTCAAATCTTGCTTTTAATAAGTCCTTAAACAACGTATTTTCAAAAGAACACTTCATTCTTAATAAATGCATACAGACTTCCACATGCAGACACTGTGGATCATTTAATGACTTGGATGTTTTGAGTTTTAAAAGCAATCTGATAAAAAATAGAATTAAAAAGTTCTCCAAGTGTATCACTGGAATTAAAATCTAAACTCTCTCATTAGCAGCAATATATATAAATATCATAATCTTGGAAAATTTTCTTAGCATCTAAGTTCTTCCATTTTTTCAATATAAAACTCTTTGATGTAATGTCCTTAGAACAATGTCTGAGGACACAGTTTAAAAAAAAAAAATGTTGGGGAAGCCTCTGCCTTCAGCTGGGTCATGATCCCACGGTCCTGGAATCGAGCTTTCTGCTCAGTGGGGAGTCTGCTTCCTCCTCTCTCTCTGCCTGCCTCTCTGTCTATTTGTGATCTCTGTCTGTCAAATAAATAAAAAAAAAAAAAATCTTAAAAAAATATGTTAGTTCCATACTCAGTGAGGAAGTAGCTATCTTGCTACTTTATGTCAAAATTCAACTTTGAATTTATTATAAGCAGGGACCTTGTTTTGGCCATCTTGATATTCCTAATTCTGAACCTAGTTGGTGCTTGCTTTTTTTTCCCCCCTCAATGGTTACACTATATAATTAAACATTTGGGGTTTGTATATATATATATATATATATACAAATATATATATATATATATTATAGTTGTCAGGTTTCTGTGTGAATATTAATAGCATCATCTATAATTCTACTGAGAACTTAATTATAAGAGTTCAAACCTGCTATCCTCCTACAAAGTACTCTAACTTTAAATGGTTATACATTTATATCATATTTCATTGTTTATTTCCTTCCTGTCTAATTGTTAGGCTATCTCTGAACAATTAAGACTCTTACCAGTGGTTTTTGGCCTTGGCTGCATATTAGAATCAGCTGGAGAGCTTTCAAAAACACTTATTCCAGTTTATCCCAGATTAATAAAATAGTCTCCCCAGGGATGGAACCTGGATATCAGCATTTTTCCCAAGGCCTCAGATAGTTCCAATATGTATCTAGAAATGAATCACTGCTTCTGGAACTCTGATAGACTGCTAAGTAAAATATCTATCACTAAATCTGAAAAGTGTAGAAGACTGTTTTTCTTAAATTAAGGAGTTATGAATTTTGGCGGAATTGTCTATGGTTTGCTCACAAAACTAAACAATAGGATAATAGAGCTCAAGAAAAAGGCCGCTTAGTTTCTTTCTCCTTCCTTTTCTGTTCATCACCCAATTATAAGAAACAGTTGTTTCACTGAGAGAAGATGGAACTATAGGGAGGTTACTTGAGGATTTATTGTATTTTTAGAGTTTATTTTATCTACGTGAATACCTCAATATCTTAAGAGGCTGGGATCTGTACATTATCTGACTGCATTTTATAGACAACATGTAACAGATTAAATTTTATAATCCAAATAAATGATATTTCTAAATTTGTATCAGCTTAAGACCTTTGGGAGCATGACTTTTGGTTGAGAACAGAGGTGATGTGTGTTGTGTGTGTGTGTGTATAAAATGGGTTAGCATTTTTCTTGTGATACAAAAAGTTTAAAACCTTCACCACTTAAATTTGCAGATATCTATAAACAGTTATCATTTCACCTTCAAATTTCTCATTTCTGTAGTAAATGAAGCCATTCCATGTATGCCATGGTTTCATGAACATTCAGTATGCTCACTATCCTCTTTAATCATAGCTGACCTTGAACCAAGCATCCATCATGTGTCAATATCGTTCTAAGTGCTTATTATGTGTTAAATCATTTCATTATCGCAGCAACCCTATGAGGGAGTAGCTTTTTTTTTTTTTTTTTTTTACAGTGAGAAAACTGAGGCGCAGATATGTTAAGACATATTTAGAAATCTGCCAGAGGTCTCAACTACAATTCTGACAATTCTGGGTCTGCTTTCCCAGTCACTATGCTGGGATATATAGTCTATGTAGCAACATATAACGGAATCTGTAAAAAGGCAGCCAAGCTACTACTTCATTGGAAAATGTGGGTGAGGGAAGGGACATTTTTCTCAAGTTAGCTTAAAAATAACTTCCATTTTTGATCTGCTACATAAAGCAAGAATTTGAATAGAGCTTTATAGTATGTCTTATGCAAATTTCCATCCTCTAGCAAATGGTTAAAACTACTGACAAATCCCATTTTGATCTTGCTTGTATGTGCCATTGAAAGCCAATATTTTGGGAAGTGACATCTAATGTAAGAAGAGTCCCCAGTGTTCATCATACCTATAGGTTAATCTTTTCTTTAATGCCTTGGGTACTCACAGGCAACGAGGTGGGGTAAATACATCAATCCCAGCACATCTGAAGTAATAGACAGAAGTCTGTGCTCACTGGTACAGTATATCAGGAGAGAAGCTAGGCCTACTGGAATATGCACTACTGAATTTGGGCAGCTGGCCAATGTCTAACACCGCCAAGAGAAGTGCAATTTTATTTTAATCATCTCTTGCTATGTCGAAGTTGGGAGCATCATTTCCACCAGCTTCTACTTCCCTATCAGTTTTATGCACTCAACAACTCTGAAGGCAAAGGAGCTTGCATTTTCATATTAGCAAGGCAGCAAAATATATTTATTCCTTTCATCTTTGGAAGGTGGGGTAGAGAGATAATCATGGAAACAAGGACTGGACATTTCTAACACTTTCAGTTCTAAAAACATACCACTGAGGCAGATAACATTTGAACCATGGTATCAAAATACAGCAAAAACAATGTAGTCTTTAGCAATCTACAGCTTAGAGAAGCAGACAAATCAGATGTCCTTTTTTTTTTTTTTTTAAATAAGTATGACCTTTGCCTCCATCCTATACTCTGAAGATTGGAACACAGGTTTACCACACATTCAAATGGAATAATTAAGGCAGAATCTTAAGTAAAACTACAGACTGAAACTACCAGTTCTACAATCTTGATGGGACTAATTATGTATGTGTACAACCTTCTGAGATTCCTTTCAGTGAATCATCTAGACTAAAATAGTTACTTGTACTTGGTGCAGATGTAGCCTTAATTAAGGATGACAGAGAGCACCTCCATCACAACTTGGAAAATCCTCAAGGGAATGGAGTCAGATAAAAATATATTGACATTTTCTTTTGATTTCATCACATCTTTTGCACAATCCCTCTTTTCTTTACACTCCAGTATTTTGCATGTCTCACATACAGTTCAATTTTTCATCCAAAGTCAGCTTGACATTCCTGCTCCACAGTCTCTAATTCTGATGGAAACCTCCCTAAATGTTAGCCAGGCAATGCCATCTCTCCTTTGATCTCTTTTGAATTTAGTAAATTTCACTGTAATTTAGGTGTGTACATACTTTTTCAGTCCTTAATTATAATACATCCACATTTCAAAATATTTTCCTTGGTAACTCCAATTTGCATGATACCTAATTTATTTATATTTTCATTTTAAAATCTATCTTGATCTGTGGCTACAGAAAACCATGGACCACTAGACCTGATATGAGCTACGGATGCCATTGGTCAAGTCCTCTCTTTGGTGTTTGAATCTTCTCTGTATTGTTCCAGTCAAGTGGTGATCCAGGTTCACCGGGATGGCTGCAAGGTGGGAAGCTTATCACCTCACAAAAATAGTTATGTTACTTAATATTGTTCGTTATAATACATATATATATGCCTCAAAATTGTCAATTGGTCCTAGTTTTCTTCTGTGATAAAGTTTAAAACCTCACCCACCTGACAACTTTTCAGATATCTAAAAACATCGCCTAATTTTTCCCCCTTTCCTGAGATAGACATGGCAGTTTCCATATATGCCATGTTTTCATTCATATTAAACATAATCACTCCTCTTGTTAGTCTCATCTGAATTTGTGCCAATTTTTCTATCTGTGTCCTAGACATGGAAATGTCCTACTCTAATCCCTCTTCAAACTGCCTCCAGTTGAGGGAGTCAGAGTCAGAGTCAGCTGCAAAGCTGAGCCTTACCCAGGCCACTACCTCCCGGGGCATCCTGCCTCCTTAGACCGGGGGAGGCAGATGTCTAAAAGCCCAGCCATTTCAGTCCAAAGGGGGATGACTGACAGGAAATGTAAGCTCCATAGCTCTCCACTCAGTTGGCCCAAGTTTGTTTCACTTTTTCCTCTGTCCAGCACCACTTCTTCATCTCCCCACCCTGCCTTTCCACATACGTTGATTGTTAACAAGCATCATATACTTTGAATTTGGCCTAATTGTGGGCTCCCAGAGGACCTAATCTAAGATAATATTTCTGTTTATACTGCTTTTTTCCCAGAATATAGTTTAAATCAAGTGCAGGCCCTCTATTATATTAAATGTGACTTTAAAAACACTAAACCACAAAATATTAAATCCCAGGTTGTCAGGATTACTTTGGATATATTTTTATCCTCTTCTTCACCTAAGTTCATGTCCTTATATGATGACTACAATTTCCCAGTTTTTGTTAAAATATTAAGTCAGGACACCTGGGTGGCTCAGTTGGTAAAGCGACTGCCTTTGGCTCATCCAGGGTCCTGAGGTCGAGGGGTTCATTGGGTTCCTTGCTCAGCAGGGAGTCTTATCCCTCTGCCCTTCACCCTGCTCCTGCTCACTCACTCTCTCTCTCTCACAAATAAATAAAATCTTAAAAAATAAAATGTTAAGTAAGTCATTTGTGAAGTTTGAGTCCTATTCACAAGCCTAAAGTAATACATGTCAATTAGTGCTTATTGGTTATAGTTATTCAGTTAAGATTCTGTTTCATTCTGTTTTCATAGTACTGGGATAACAAGAAGTTATCACTCAAATAATTTTTAATGGCACTACAAAAATACATGTAGAAAAAGGCATGAAACTGTGGTATGATGAATGTCTGGGCACACTCATGTGTCCACCATGCTAGTGATGAAACCGAATCCAGCAGCTCCTAACTTCACCCCCTTTCCTACTTTTAACCTCAAGAACAAATTTGTATTTTATCTTTGTCCTTTCATAAATATTGAATGTTATAGTTGATAGTCCTCTGTGTGTCTGGCATCATTCACCAAATATTAGGTTTGTGTGATTAGTAAATATTATCCTGTATAGCAGTATTATATTGATTGTTTTTAATTGCTGTATATAGTGTCCCATTTAATGAATATAGCTCAGTTTGTTCCTTTTACTGTAGATGAACAATTTTGATTATTTCAGAAATGTCTTCTTGAATATTTTTCTACTTTTTACATACTTAGTATGGGTTTCTGTTGGCTGTGTACATACAGATGCAACAAGTGGCTCATGGATTACACCCGTGTCTGGACAGAACCCAGTTTTCACACTTGGGACTTCTGCCCACACTGTATGAAAGCTCATTTGTTCCATGTCCTTACTAACACTGAATGGTCACTGGTTTTCACGGGAGCCATTCTGGCAGTGAGAAGGTGGTTGCATTTTCAAATATTTCATTTAGCTTTCATGGGCATTTAGTGACCCAGAGCACTTGGACATTGACTATTTGGATTTCCTCTTCTGCAAAGTTCTTGTAAATGTCTTTCATCATTTTTTTGGTCTGTCTTCTCCTACTGATTATCAAGAAACTTTGTATGGCTTGGATACAAGTAGTATGTTGGCTATAGGTCTTAAAAATATTTTTTCCCACTCTTGGCCTGTTTTGTAACTTTGTTACTGTCTAAAAATAGACTTTTAAAAAACACTTACATAGTCCAATTACCAACATTTTCCTTTATTCTATTTCTTATATCCTGACCAGAAATCTTAGCTTGCCTCCAAGGTCTTAAAGATGTTGTCTGACATTACTTACTAGAAACTTTGTTTTGTTCTTTAGATTGTTTATTGATGCAATCACCCTGCAATTGACTTTGCTGTATGGTTTAAGGTAAAGGATTAATATTCTTTTTATTACATAGATATGGAGTTTATTAAAAAGATAGTTTGTCCCCCACTAATTTGCAATGCCAGCTTCTATTTCTAGTCTGCCAAGTATTTTCTTTTTCTTAATGATAAATAGTTGTTGAATTTTGTTAACCGCTTTTTCTGTTTTTAATGAGATTGTAGTTTTTCTTCTTTGTTAATACAAATTCCATTAAATTTTTTTAATGCTGAGCTCTTTGAAATGGCTAGAATTAATTTATTTAATATTATCCTTTTTACATATAACAATTCAATTATTTTTTTCTTTTTGTGTTGTACTCACATTCATGAAAGATTTTCATCTGTAATTCATTTTTTTCTTCTTTACAATGTTCTTGTCAGCTTTTGGTATAAGAGTTGTGTTGGTTTCATAATTATGACTATTAAAATCTGCCTAGTCTCCTGCAAGGGTTCAGATACCAGTGTTTTGTTTCTACTTTAAAATATGAGTGAAAATTCAACATTAAATCTTTCTAGGGCAAGAGATTTCTTGTGGGAAATAGTTTGCTTAGAAACTTAATTAGTATAATAACTAGAGGGTCCCTGATGTTTTTTCTGGTTTTTTTTTTTTTTTTTTCTGTTTTTGTGACTGGTAGGTTGTGTTTTCAAGAAAATTTTACATTTTATCTAAATTTTCCAGTATATCGGTATTTTTACAATTATGTTTTTCAATTTATTTTATCTCTAACAACTGTAGTGACCATCCTTTTTTCTTTCTTGATGATATTGATGTAAGTTTTTCCTTTTTTCCTAACCTGTCTTGCTAAGATTGACCAATTTGGTTAACTTTTTCAAAGAGCTAACTCTTGGCTTTGTTGGTTTTTTATTTTATATTTTTCTTCTTAATTGACTGATGTCCATATCTTTGGGATATTAACTATTTTAAAAGATTCTATTTACTTATTTGAGAGAGACAGAGATAATGACAGAGAGCATGAGCAGGGAAGAGAAGGAAAAGCAGTCTTCCCACTAAGCAGGGAGCTCAATGTGGGACTGGATCCCAGGATCCTAGGATCCCAGGACCAGACTAGAGCTGAAGGCAGAGACTTAACTGACTGAGCCACCCAGGCGCCCAGGATATTCATTTTTATACTTAGAATTAAATTACTATTTTTCTAAAACCTAAGAAAACTAGCAGCTAGAATTTTGGTTTTTGATACAGAAGTTTATACTATTGCTTTCCAATGTTACTCTTTTCTAATATATGTTTTTTTTGTTTTGGTTTGGTTTTAGGACTTTTTGGGTTTTGTTTGTTTGTTTTCGGGGTTTTTTGGTACTCAGGAGAGGATTTATTTTGGCAACTCTTGCCCACAAAACTAGAAGCTTGTAGATGGTTTCTGTTTGCCAGAAACTATCTTCTTTTCTTAAAAAAAAAAAAAAATTAAATCCAGCTAGTTAACATACAGTGTAATATCAGTTTCAGGTGCACAATACAGTGAGTCAACACTTCCATTCAACACCTGGTGCTCATCACAACAGGTGCCACTCCTCAATCCCCAACACCTATTTCACCCATCCCCCACCCTCCTCCCTCAAGTCTACATTTTACTTTAAGATCTGGTATAGTTATATTTCATAATTATGAAATGTTTTAACTTCAATTTCATGTAGTCAAATATTTTGATTGCTTCTCTAATACATGAGTTATTTAGAACCATATTTTAAATTCCAAATATTTTGATTTTTTTTTCTCTCTTCTTTAGTTTAACTTCTCTCTGGTCAGAGAAACTCTCTAAATGTTTCAAATCTGCGATTTATTGAGGACTATCTTGTGTACCCCACATATGGTCCATTTTCATGAATGATTCATGTATTCTTGAAAAATTTTTATTGTGCCATTATTGGGTATAAAGCTTATATATTAGGTCAATTTGGTGAATAGTGTTGATCAAATATTCTATATTTTTGATTTGATGTCTTCCTACTGATGTTATGACTACTGCTTTTTATGTCAATCACTGGACAAAGAGTAGTGAAATCTCTAACCCTGATTGTGAATTTATTTCTCTTTTGATGCTGTCAAATTTTGCTTTATATATTTTGAGGCTGTGTTATCTAATATGTGCACACTTGGAATTATTGTTCCTTGATGAAGTGACCTTTATGTCCCTTTTATTATTAGAAATGCTTCCCGTTATATATTGTCTTAAAAGTGGATATTAATATAGCTTAATTAATTTTTGTTATTATTTGTATGATAAAGCTTTTTATTTTGCTTTCATCCACATTATTTCTTTTCATTAAAGTTTACCTCTTGTGAAAGCCATAGTTGGGTTTGTTTAATATGGATTATAATCTTTATCTTTTAATTGTAGTCTTTAGTCTATTTACATCTTTTATTTTTTTACCCATAACCCCCCACCTGCTTCTCCTCTGGCAACCCTCAGTTCTCATCCTATAATTAAGTCTCTTTTTTGGTTCTTCTCCTTTTTTGGTTTGTTTTGTTTCTTAAATTCCAAGTATGAGTGAAGTCATATGGTATTTATCTTTCTCTGATTTATTTCACTTAGGATTTAACCTCTAGGTCCATCCACATTGTTGCAAATCTCAAGATCACATTATTTTTTATGGCTGAGTAATATTCGTGTGTGTGTGTGTGTGTGTGACTTCTTTATCCAATCACTTATTGATGGTGGCTTCCGTATCTTAGTTATTGTAAATAATGCTACAATAAACATAGAAGTGCGTATATCTTTTTGAATTACTGTTTTCATTTTCTCGGGGTATATACTCAGTAGTGGAATTACTGGATCATGTGTTAATTCTGTTCTTAATTTTTAGAGGAAACTCCATACTGTTTTCCACAATAGCTATACCGATATGCATTCCACAAGTAATACAACAGCACACAAGCCTCCTTTTTCTCCACATCCTTGCCAATACTTTTTATTTCTTGTGTTTTTTATTTTAGCCATTCTAATGGGTATAAGGTGATAGCTCATTGTGGCTGTGATTTTTATTGCCCTGATGATTAAGGATGTTGAACATCCTTTCATTGTTGGTCATCTGGAGGTGGTCTTTGAAAAAAAAATGTCTATTCAGGTCCTCTGCCCATTTTTTAAATTATTATTATTATATATATTTTTTTGGTACTGAGTTGTATAAATCCTTTATGTATTTTAGATATTAACCCCTTATTGGATGTATAATTTGCAATTATCTTCTCCATTTATTAGGATGCATTGTCGTTTTGTTGATGGTTTCTTTCTTTGTGTACTAGCTTTTTATTTTGGTGTATTCCCAATAGTTATAGCTTTGCTTTTGTTTTCTTTGCCAAATGAGATATGTCTGAGAAAAATGTTTTTACAGCTGATGTCAAAGAGATTACTATGTATGTCATCTTCTAGAAAGGCAGATGTGCTGTTGGGTAGCCTGGGTGGCTCAGTCAGTTAAGCCTCTGCCTTCAGCTAAAGCCATGATCCCAGGGTCCTGAGATCGAGTCCTGCATCAGGCTCCTTGCTCAGCAGGAAGCCTGCTTCTCCCTCTGCCTGCTTGTGCACATGCTCACTCACTCTCTCTCTCTCTGACATATGAATAAATAAAATCTTTTTAAAAATTTTTAAAAAGATCCATTATATACAAGGTAACAAGAAGACATATGCTTTATGAAAGATGCAAATTGTTGTCAACACAAATTTCATGCACAAGAAAAATAAGAAACAAAGGAATAATGTTGGAGGAAGAACAGATGGACAAAGGAAAACAAACACAGAGACAGTGGACTTTAACTCAAATAATTCAGTAGTTAGATTTAAGTAAACTATCTTGAGAATGAATAACAAAGCTGAAGGTATCACAACCCCAGATTTTAATATACTGCAAAACTGTAATAATGAAAACAATATGGTATGGCCATGAAAATATAGATCAATGGAACAGAATATAGAGTCCAGAAATAAACTCATGCTTATGTGGTCAATTCATTTATAACAGGCAATAATATAAAATGGGGGAAAGAAGTATTTTCAATATTTGGGAATTTGTTCAGCTGGGAGAACTGAACAGCTACATGGAAAAGAATGAAACTGGACCACTTTATTATACCATAGACAAAAATAAACTCCAAATGGGTTAAAGATCTAAATGTGAGACCAAAACCATAAAATTCCTAGAATATTATCCCTGTAATGGATTTTTTTAATCTTTAGCTGTATATATAATTTTCTCATCTTTGAATTTTTTTTTATTCTGATGTATTTTCTTTTTTTATATCTTCCTGCATTTGTTGAGTTTCTTGAATATATTGTCTTTTGACGTCAATTTTGAAAATTTTTAACAACTATTACTTAAGATAGTTTTACTCCACTTTTTCCATTCTTTCTTCCTAACTCTTCCAAATATATGTATGTAAGATCATTTCACTAGATTCAAATTCTCTTGCATATGTTTGTTTTTTTATTTCTTACCTGACTTAATATTTACTAATCATATTTTTTGTTATATTTGATCTGCTGTTCATTCAGATAATGATTTTTAATTTCATGTTATTCATTTTTAAATTTTATGTATTTTATAATGTTTATTCTAATTATATGGAATTATCTCTTTTTAAAATTTTAATTTCTTAATTGAATAAATGGTGTGGGGGAAATAAAGTAATTCTAGTATAGTTAGCATACAGTGTAATATTAGTTGCAGGTGTATAATTTAGGGATTGAACAATTCTATACATTACTCAGCAGTTATCTGGGTAAGGGTACTTTTAATACCCTTCATCTATTCATCCATTTCCCCCCACCGACCTCCCCTCTGGTAACCATCAGTTGATTATGCATAGTTAAGTCTGGTTTTTGGTTTTTGGTTTTGGTTTTGGTTTGTTTCTTATGATTTCACTCATATTTGGAATTGATATCTTTCTCTTATTTACTTCACTTAGCATTGTACTCTGTAGCTCCATCTATGTTATAAATGGCAAGATTTCATTCTTTTTTATGACTGAGTAATATTCCAGTGTATATATACACCACATATTCCTTATCCATTTATCTATTGATGGACACTTAGTCTACTTCTGTAATTTGGCTATTGTAAATAATATTGCAATAGACCTAGGATTACCTATATCTTTTTCAGTTATTTTTTTTTTATTCTTTGGGTAAATACCCAGTAGAATTTCTGGATTATACAGTAGTTCTCTTTTAATTTTCTTGAGAAAACTCCATACTATTTTCCACAACGGCTGCACAAGTCTGTATTCCCATGAATTGTGCGCAGGAGTTTCTTCTTCTCCACATCCTTACTGACACTCGTTTCTTGTAATTTTGATTTAGCCATTCTTACAGGTGCGGTGAGATCTCATTGCTGTTTTGATTTGAATTTCTCTAATGTTGAGCATATTTACATGCATCTGTTGGCCATCTATAGGTCTTCAGAGAAATGTCCATGTCTTCTGCCTATTTTTTATTGTTTGTTTGTTTGTTTTGCTATTGAGCTGTAGTTCTTTATATATTTTGGACACTAACCTTTAATTAGATATATAATTTGCAAATGTCTTCTTCCATTCAGTATGTTGTCTTTTAGTTTTGTTGATAGTTTCTTTCACCGTGCAGAAGCTTTTTATTTTGGTGTAGTCCTAATTTTTTTAATTTTGTTTTTGTTTCCCTTGCCTCAGGAGACATATCTGGAAAAACGTTATGGTCCATATCAGAGAAATTACTGCCTCTTTTCTGTTCTAGGAATTTTATGGATTCTGGTCTCACAGTTAGACCTTTAATCCATATTCAGTTTACTTTTGAGTATTGTGTGAAAAAGAAGTCCAGTTTCACTCTTTTGCAGGTAGCTGTCCGGTTTCCCCAGCACCATTTGTTGAAGAGACTATCTTTTTCTCATTGCATACCCTAGCTCCTTTATCAAATATTGGCCATGTAAGCATAGGTCTGTTTCAGGGCTTGTATTGATCTATGTGTCTGTTTTCATACCAGTACCATATTGTTTTGATTACTACAGGTTTGTAGTATATTTTGAAATCTGGGATTGTGATATCACCAGTTTTATTCTTTTTCAAGATTCCTTTGGTATTCAAGATCTTTTATGGTTCCATACAAATTTTAAGATAATTTGTTCTAGTTCTGTGGAAAATGTTATTGTTATTTTGATACGAGTGGTATTAAATCTATAGATTGCCTTGGGTATCATGGACATTTTAACATGGATTTCTTCCAATCCATGAGCATGGAATGCCTCTCCATATCTTTATCTCATCAATTTCTTTTATCAGTATTTTATGGTTTTTGGAGTACAGGACTTTCACCTCCTTGGTTAGATTTATTCTTAGGTATTTTATTATTTTTTCAAAATTGTAAATGGAATTGTTTCTTCAGTTCTTTTTTTGCTGCTTCATTATTAGCATACAGAAATGCAACAGATTTCTATATATTGGTTTTGTAATCTGCTATTTTACTGAATTCACTTATCTGCTCTAGTAGTTTTTTTGATGGAGTCTTTAGGATTTTCTATATATAGTGTCCTCTCATCTGCAAATAGCAAAAGTCTTCTTTCTTCATTACCAATCTGGATGCCTTTTATTTCTTGTCTTATTGCTGTGGCTAGAACTTTCAGGACTAAGTCAAATAAAAGTAGTGACAGTGGACATCCTTGTCTTACTCTCAACTTTTGGGGTAAAACTCTGTTTTTCCACATTAAAAATGATGTTAGCTGTGGATTTTTCATATATGGCCTTTATTTTGTTTAGCTATGATTCCTCTAAATCTACTTTGCTAAGGATTTTTACATGAATGAATGCTGTACTTTGTAAGATGCCTTTTCTACATTTGTTGAAAAGATTGTATAGCCTTTACCCTTTCTCTTATTGTTGTGCTGTATCACATTTATTAATTTGTGAATATGGTGCTACCTTCACATCTAAGGAATAAAACCCATTTGATTTTTTTACAGTATTGTTGGATTTCATTTGCTAATATTTTGGGGAGTTTTGAATCTATGTTCACCAGAGATATTGGCTTGTATGTTTCCTTTTTTGTTTTATCTTTCTCTGGTTCTGATATCAGGGTAATGCTGGCTTCCCAGAATGAATTTGGAAGCTTTTCTTCCTTTTCTATGTTTTGGGATAGTTTATTATTCTAAATAATAATGGAAGAATAGGTATTAACGCTTCTTTGTGTTTTTTTTTTTTTTATTTTTTATAAACATATATTTTTATCCCCAGGGGTACAGGTCTGTGAATCACCAGGTTTACACACTTCACAGCACTCACCAAAGCACATACCCTCCCCAATGTCCATAATCCCACCCCCTTCTCCCAACCCCCCTCCCCCCAGCAACCCTCAGTTTGTTTTGTGAGATTAAGAGTCACTTATGGTTTGTCTCCCTCCCAATCCCATCTTGTTTCATTGATTCTTCTCCTACCCACTTAAGCCCCCATGTTGCATCACCACTTCTTCATATCAGGGAGATCATATGATAGATGTCTTTCTCTGCTTGACTTATTTCGCTAAGCATGATACGCTCTAGTTCCATCCATGTTGTCGCAAATGGCAAGATTTCATTTCTTTTGATGGCCGCATAGTATTCCATTGCGTATATATACCACATCTTCTTGATCCATTCATCTGTTGATGGACATCTAGGTTCTTTCCATAGTTTGGCTATTATGGACATTGCTGCTATAAACATTCGGGTGCACATGCCCCTTTGGATCACTACGTTTGTATCTTTAGGGTAAATACCCAATAGTGCAATTGCTGGGTCATAGGGCAGTTCTCTTTTCAACATTTTGAGGAACCTCCATGCTGTTTTCCAGAGTGGCTGCACCAGCTTGCATTCCCACCAACAGTGTAGGAGGGTTCCCCTTTCTCCGCATCCTCGCCAGCATCTGTCATTTCCTGACTTGTTGATTTTAGCCATTCTGACTGGTGTGAGGTGATATCTCATTGTGGTTTTGATTTGTATTTCCCTGATGCCAAGTGATATGGAGCACTTTTTCATGAGTCTGTTGGCCATCTGGATGTCTTCTTTGCAGAAATGTCTGTTCATGTCCACTGCCCATTTCTTGATTGGATTATTTGTTCTTTGGGTGTTGAGTTTGCTAAGTTCTTTATAGATTCTGGACACTAGTCCTTTATCTGATATGTCGTTTGCAAATATCTTCTCCCATTCTGTCAGCTGTCTTTTGATTTTGTTAACTGTATCCTTTGCTGTGCAAAAGCTTTTGATCTTGATGAAATCCCAATAGTTCATTTTTGCCCTTGCTTCCCTTGCCTTTTGCATTGTTCCTAGGAAGATGTTGCTGCGGCTGAGGTTGAAGAGGTTGCTGCCTGTGTTCTCCTCAAGGATTTTGATGGATTCCTTTTGCACATGGAGGATCTTCATCTATTTTGAGTCTATTTTTGTGTGTGGTGTAAGGAAATGGTCCAATTTCAGTTTTCTGCATGTGGCTGTCCAATTTTCCTAGCACCATTTATTGAAGAGGCTGTCTTTTTTCATTGGACATCTTTCCTGCTTTGTCGAAGATTAGTTGACTGTAGAGTTGAGGGTCTATTTCTGGGCTCTCTATTCTCTTCCATTGATCTATGTGTCTGTTTTTGTGCCAGTACCATGCTGTCTTGATGATGACAGCTTTGTAATAGAGCTTGAAGTCCGGAATTGTGATGCCACCAACGTTGGCTTTCTTTTTCAATATCCCTTTGGCTTTTCGAGGTCTTTTCTGGTTCCATATAAATTTTAGCATTATTTGTTCCATTTCTTTGAAAAAGATGGATGGTACTTTGATAGGAATTGCATTAAATGTGTAGATTGCTTTAGGTAGCATAGACATTTTCACAATATTTATTCTTCCAATCCAGGAGCATGGAACATTTTTCCATTTCTTTGTGTCTTCCTCAATTTCTTTCATGAGTACCTTATAGTTTTCTGAGTATAGATTCTGTGCCTCTTTGGTTAGGTTTATTCCTAGGTATCTTATGGTTTGGGGTGCAATTGTAAATGGGATTGACTCCTTATTTCTCTTTCTTCTGTCTTGCTGTTGGTGTAGAGAAATGCAACTGATTTCTGTGCATTGATTTTATATCCTGACACTTTACTGAATTCCTGTATAAGTTCTAGCAGTTTTGGAGTGGAGTCTTTTGGGTTTTCCACATAGAGTATCATATCATCTGCGAAGAGTGATAATTTGACTTCTTCTTTGCCGATTTGGATGCCTTTAATTTCCTTTTGTTGTCTGATTGCTGAGGCTAGGACTTCTAGTACTATGTTGAATAGCAGTGGTGATAATGGACATCCCTGCCGTGTTCCTGACCTTAGCGGAAAAGCTTTCAGTTTTTCTCCATTGAGAATGATATTTGCGGTGGGTTTTTCATAGATGGCTTTGATGGTATTGAGGTATGTGCCCTCTATCCCTACACTTTGAAGAGTTTTGATCAGGAAGGGATGCTGTACTTTGTCAAATGCTTTTTCAGCATCTATTGAGAGTATCATATGGTTCTTGTTCTTTCTTTTATTGATGTGTTGTATCACATTGACTGATTTGCGGATGTTGAACCAACCTTGCAGCCCTGGAATAAATCCCACTTGGTCGTGGTGAATAATCTTTTTAATGTACTGTTGAATCCTATTGGCTAGTATTTTGTTGAGTATTTTCGCATCTGTGTTCATCAAGGATATCGGTCTATAGCTCTCTTTTTTGGTGGGATCCTTGTCTGGTTTTGGGATCAAGGTGATGCTGGCCTCATAAAATGAGTTTGGAAGTTTTCCTTCCATTTCTATTTTTTGGAACAGTTTCAGGAGAATAGGAATTAGTTCTTCTTTAAATGTTTGGTAGAATTCCCCCGGGAAGCCGTCTGGCCCTGGGCTTTTGTTTGTTTGGAGATTTTTAATGACTGTTTCAATCTCCTTACTGGTTATGGGTCTGTTCAGGCTTTCTATTTCTTCCTGGTTCAGTTGTGGTAGTTTATATGTTTCTAGGAATGCATCCATTTCTTCCAGATTGTCAAATTTATTGGCGTAGAGTTGCTCATAGTATGTTCTCATAATAGTTTGTATTTCTTTGGTGTTAGTTGTGATCTTTCCTCTTTCATTCATGATTTTATTTATTTGGGTCCTTTCTCTTTTCTTTTTGATAAATCGGGCCAGGGGTGTATCAATTTTATTAATTCTTTCAAAGAACCAGCTCCTAGTTTTGTTGATTTGTTCTATTGTTTTTTTGGTTTCTATTTCATTGATTTCTGCTCTGATCTTTATGATTTCTCTTCTCCTGCTGGGCTTAGGGTTTCTTTCTTGCTCTTTCTCCAGCTCCTTTAGGTGTACGGTTAGGTTGTGTACCTGAGACCTTTCTTGTTTCTTGAGAAAGGCTTGTACCGCTATATATTTTCCTCTCAGGACTGCCTTTGTTGTGTCCCACAGATTTTGAACCGTTGTATTTTCATTATCATTTGTTTCCATGATTTTTTTCAATTCTTCTTTAATTTCCCGGTTGACCCATTCATTCTTTAGAAGGATGCTTTTTAGTCTCCATGTATTTGGGTTCTTTCCAAACTTCCTTTTGCGGTTGAGTTCTAGCTTTAGAGCATTGTGGTCTGAAAATATGCAGGGAATGATCCCAATCTTTTGATACCGGTTGAGTCCTGTTTTAGGACCGAGGATGTGATCTATTCTGGAGAATGTTCCATGTGCACTAGAGAAGAATGTGTATTCTGTTGCTTTGGGATGAAATATTCTGAATATATCAGTGATGTTCATCTGGTCCAGTGTGTCGTTTAAGGCCTTTATTTCCTTGCTGATCTTTTGCTTGGATGACCTGTCCATTTCAGTGAGGGGAGTGTTAAAGTCCCCTACTATTATTGTATTATTGTTGAAGTGTTTCTTTGATTTTGTTATTAATTGGTTTATATAGTTGGCTGCTCCCACGTTGGGGGCATAGATATTTAAATTTGTTAAATCTTCTTGTTGAACAGACCCTTTGAGTATGATATAGTGTCCTTCCTCATCACTTATTATAGTCTTTGGCTTCAAATCTAATTGATCTGATATAAGGATTGCCACTCCTGCTTTCTTCTGATGTCCATTAGCATGGTAAATTCTTTTCCACCCCCTCACTTTAAATCTGGAGGTGTCTTCGGGCTTAAAATGAGTTTCTTGGAGGCAACATATAGATGAGTTTTGTTTTTTAATCCATTCTGATACCCTGTGTCTTTTGACAGGGGCATTTATCCCATTCACATTCAGGGTAACCATTGAGAGATATGAATTTAGTGCCATTGTATTGCCTGTAAGGTGACTGTTACTGTATATGGTCTCTGTTCCTTTCTGATCTACCACTTGTAGGCTCTCTCTTTGCTTAGAGGACCTTTTTCAAGATTTCCTGTAGAGCTGGTTTGGTATTTGCAAATTCTTTCAGTTGTTGTTTGTCCTGGAAGCTTTTAATCTCTCCTTCTATTTTCAATGATAGCCTAGCTGGATATAGTATTCTTGGCTGCATGTTTTTCTCGTTTAGTGCTCTGAAAATATCATGCCAGCTCTTTCTGGCCTGCTAGGTCTCTGTAGATAAGTCAGCTGCCAATCTAATATTTTTACCATTGTATGTTACAGACTTCTTTTCCCGGGCTGCTTTCAGGATTTTCTCTTTGTCACTGAGACTTGTAAATTTTACTATTAGGTGACGGGGTGTGGGCCTATTCTTATTGATTTTGAGGGGCGTTCTCTGAACCTCCTGAATTTTGATGCTCGTTCCCTTTGCCATATTGGGGAAATTCTCCCCAATAATTCTCTCCAGTATACCTTCTGCTCCCCTCTCTCTTTCTTCTTCTTCTGGAATCCCAATTATTCTAATGTTGTTTTGTCTTATGGTGTCACTTATCTCTCAAATTCTCCCCTCGTGGTCCAGTAGCTGTTTGTCTCTCTTTTGCTCAGCTTCTTTATTCTCTGTCATTTGGTCTTCTATATCACTAATTCTTTCTTCTGCCTCATTTATCCTAGCAGTAAGAGCCTCCAATTTTGATTGCACCTCATTAACAGCTTTTTTGATTTCAACTTGGTTAGATTTCAGTTCTTTTATTTCTCCAGAAAGGGCTTTTATATCTCTCGAGAGGGTTTCTCTAATATCTTCCATGCCTTTTTCGAGCCCGGCTAGAACCTTGAGAATTGTCATTCTGAACTCTAGATCTGACATATTACCAATGTCTGTATTGATTAGGTCCCTAGCCTTCGGTACTGCCTCTTGTTCTTTTTTGTGTGTTGAATTTTTATGTCTTGTCATTTTGTCCAGATAAGAGTATGTGAAGGGGCAATTAAAATACTAAAAGGGTGGCAACAACCCCAGGAAAATATGCTTTAACCAAATTAGAAGAGATCCAAAATCGTGAGTGGGGAGAAAGGGGATAAAAAGAGGTTCAAAAAGGAAGAAAGAAAAAAGAAAAAAAAAGAAAGGAAAATAAAAGAATTTTTTAAAAAAGAAAACACCTAAGAAAAATGTAAAAAAGAAAAAATATCTATATTAGATAAACTAGTAAAAAATCGTTAAAAAAGAAAAAGGTAACATTTAAAAAAAAAAATTTTGCCCGAAGGCGAGAAGAAAAAAAAAAAAAGAAAAAGAAAAAATTAAATTAACTGCAGGACTAAAAAAAATCACAGGAAAAAAGCCATGAGTTCCATGCTTGGCTTTCTCCTCCTCTGGAATTCTGCTGCTCTCCTTGGTATTGAAACCGCACTCCTTGGTAGGTGAACTTGGTCTCCGCTGGATTTCTTGTTGATCTTCTGGGGGAGGGGCCTGTTGTAGTGATTTTCAAGTGTCTTTGCCCCAGGCGGAATTACACCGCCCTTACCCGGGGCCGGGGTGAGTAATCCGCTCGGGTTTGCTTTCAGGAGCTTTTGTTCCCTGAGCGCTTTCCGTAGATTTCCGGAGGACGGGAATACAAATGGCGGCCTCCTGGTCTCGGGCCGGAGGAGCCGAGAGCCCAGGGCCCCACTCCTCAGTGCGCCCTCAGAGAACAGCGCCCAGTTACTCCCGTCTGCCTGACCTCTGGCCGCGCTCCGAGCTCACCTAGCCTGCGACCAGTTCAAGGTCACCCCGAGCTGCGAGCTTACTGTCGGCTCTGTCTCTGCAGCCGGCTTTCCCGTTCCAATACCCGCAAGCTCTGCGACACTCAGACACCCCCGATCCTTCTGTGACCCTGCTGGACCTGAGGCCACGCTGACCCCGCGTGGGCTTTGCTTCGGTTTAGCCTCTGGAGCGATGTCCCTCAGCGGAACAGACTTTTAAAAGTCCTGATTTTGTGCGCGGTTGCTCTGCCGCTTGCCGGGAGCCGGCCCCTCCCCCCGGGGTCTATCTTCCCGTGGCTTTGGATTCACGTCTCCGCCGGTCCTACCTTTCAGAAAGTGGTTGATTTTCTGTTTCCAGAATTGCTGTTCTTCTTCTCTTCGATCTGCTGATGGATTTTCAGGTGTTTGCAATCTTTAGATAAGCTATCTAGCTGATCTCCGGCTAGCTGAAGCAGTCTCAGCTTGCTACTTCTCCGCCATCTTGACTCCCTCCAACTCTTCTTTGTTAAAATTCGTCTATGAAGCCATCTGGTCTTGGACTTTTGTTTATTTGGAATTCTTTTCAATATGTATTCAATTTCATTGTTGGTAATTGGTCTGTTCAAATTTTCTGTTTTTTCCTGATTTTATTTTAGGACATTATATGTTTCTAGGAATTTATCTATTTCTTCTAGTTTGTTCCGTTTGCAGGCATACATTTTTTCTTAATATTCTCTTGAAATTCTGCATCTTTTTTTTTCACTTTTCCATTTCCTTCATTATTTTTAATATATTGTTAATAAGCCCTATTATTCCCTCAAGTCCCTGTTAGTCCCAAGATGTAGGTAACCCTTGTGTTTGCTTTTTCCTGTCTCTTTTTAAAAAATTATTATTTGTGTGTTCATAGTTCATGATAATTCATGAATCTTCTCATCTCTCATAGTATTGGATTATATGCTATTATACAGAATACCCATAGACCTAGAAGTTGATACCACTTATTCCTTGAACATTTTTTTTCTTTTACGCAGATTTTGTGAAAGGCTAATACTTCAGTTTAATCAGACATTGAGCTAAATTGTGACTGGGCTGCAACTTCAGCTAGTTTTAGCCCACATTTAGAATCTTATATGTGAGGACTGTTATGTATTTATTACAGAAAATTCTCCTCATGACAACTAGGTTTCTTAAGCATTGTATGGCCACAGAAAAATAGATGGCCTTTATGCCCTGAGACACAACCTTTCCTGCATTTGGTTGAATCTGACTATTCCTTGTCTTCCTTGTTGAAATTTCAGCCTACTGGATATTTTGAGGTTAACTCCTTAGCCTCATATTTCAAGTAATTAAAAATGGAAAATATTTTGTGAAAAAAGAATTGTCAGAATTTCTTATAACTTCTTCCTAAT
This sequence comes from Mustela nigripes, assembly GCF_022355385.1. NCBI lineage: Eukaryota > Metazoa > Chordata > Mammalia > Carnivora > Mustelidae > Mustela > Mustela nigripes. The sequence continues at coordinate 95,950,400 of NC_081569.1, forward strand.
GTGGCTTTGTCTCTTTATGGAAAATCTGTTTGGTTTTGTTTGTCTTTTGAGATTTATTTATTTTAGAAAGAGAGCATGTGTGAGCTCAGCGGAGGGGCAGAGGGAGAGAATCTCCCTGTGGGGCTTGATCTCAGGACCTGAGCAGCCAAGAGTCAAATGCTTAACTCACTGAGCCACCCAGGTACCCCTCACTCTGTGTTTCCGAACCAGCTCTCTAATCTCTTATGCCACTCTGGCACTCAATAAATATCCTGTTGGGAAAACTGATCCTATTACTGCCAGGGATTCCGTAGATTATAATCCTTTAGGGCAACCTACATAGTCATAAATTCTGTTGCTTTCTACTTCTCCCTTTGACTATGTCAAGCCTGATAATCAATGCTTACACAGGCTTGGAAGAAAGGAAGAAACTGGCTAGTGATCTCCGCTTACTTAGGAAGGGCTCATCCCTCTCTGGCATTTAAGTTTTTTTTCAGTTATCTTCATTTACATGACTCGCTATGTCTTTAAAATTTATTTTTTTAATTTATCTTATCCCTAGTTGTTACAGTGAAATCAGTGGCTTGTTTCTTCTTTATGTATGCATAACTGCCATCAATTTCAGTCGTTCTGAAAATTCACAGCCCTTCATGAGGCGCACCTGCCACAGTAAAACTTTTGATGCAATGTGTTATTTTGCAGGTAGAACACAAAGGAGTTATTCTATATTTTGAAGGATATTTCTCTGCATATGCATTTCTAAATTATTAGCTTTGGGTTTTTTTTCTAGCACTTTGAGGATTTTATTCCAATTTTTTTTCTGATTACTGTTGTGTGTGGTAAAGCCAACTGTGGAAGTGATATTGCTTCTCTGAAAGCAGTGTGTCTTTATCCATCACCACCTTTAAAATGCTCTTTGTCTTTGTTTGTCTACATTGTTATGATGATGTACTTAAATATAATTTTTTTCTACTTATCCTGTTTGGGATCGTGGACTTTTCTGCATTGCAAGTAGATGCTTGTGTACTGAGTCTCAAGACCACTCTTCTATTTGGTACTTTGCTAGGAGGACACATGGGATTCAACATATAGGTGTACTCATGAAAAAGATTTATTATAGTGACACAGAAAAACAAATAGCTGAATCAGTAAGGGCGAAAATGCACACAAGGCATAATCTGGAGAAACTCAGGCACATTTTTTTTCTTTGTTCCCTCTCTTGCCCTAGCCCAGGAAGGTTCACACAACATGCTTCTTTCCTTAGCAGTGAAAATGCAGAAGCATGCATGTAATAGTTCTGTCCTGGGAAGACTGTCTGAAATTCAGATTTCAAGGTTTCTTTCAGAGTCTGGGGACATAAGCACTCTCTGACCACCAAAATTGGAAACTTTCAGAAGGAAACAGGTGTTTACTATAAATCACGTTGTTTGTACAGCTTAAGCAGGCTGACATAGCAGAAACAACACTAGAGAACATTTCAAAAGCTAAATTCCCAGACACCAGCCATGCAACAGGCTGGCAAGCAGACCCTTTGAAAGATCAGGTCTTCCATATTAACACTTAGCTTCATGGTGTCTTCTGTCAGTTTTATAAGATTCTCAGCCATTATGGTTTCAAATATTGCTTCCTCCGTTTGCTCACTGCCCTTTGTTTCATACTCAAATTCCATTTGGTTAGAATGCTTTGCCATATGTTCATATGTCTCTTATGTTCTTTTATCTATTTTCCATTATTTTAGTTCTCTGTGTTTCAGTCCTATCTTATTCCTGATTTCTCTTCCATTTGTTCTTATTTCAACTGTGTCTATTGTTAAGAACATCTATTGAGTTTTTAATTTTAGTTGTTCTTATTTTAAGTTCTATAATTTCCATTTTTTCTAAGTTTATGTTCTGCTGAATTTTTCATTTTGTCATATAGTGTTTCAATGTGTTGATCACAGATATTTCAAATCCATGTCTGATAACTCTCCTACTTGAATTTCTTGTTGGACTGTTACTGTTATTAACTCGGTTTACCATTATGTGATCTTCACTTCTCCTATAACTGGCAAATTTTGATTGAATGTTGGATATTGTATATAAAAAAATAGAGGTGGTTTGAGGATTTCTTTCTGTTTCTGACAGGACTATGGGCAGGGCAAGATGACACTAATCCCAAAATACACTTATTTAAATCTGGGCTTCATACTTGGTACAGGTGGATCTATTTCTGTTTTGCTTTTATTCTTAAGGGTAGCCCTCCAAATGTTCAACCAAAAACCAAAAACCTTACTAGGATCTCTCTTCATTTGGGGGATGTCATTCTTTGTCCTCCTAGACCTGTGGTACTACTACATGCTCTGCTCAGCTTCTCAGCCACACAGTTGATTTTGTGTTCAACTTCTTAGTGTCTTGGCTCCCGCTTTAAAATTGTCAAATGCCTTAATGGGAGAAGTTACACCATCTATATTGGCTTTTGTCTCTGGATTTTTCCCCCTGATTTTGGCCTTCGAGCTCTTGCTACCTTGCATCTCTCTAATACACACATACAAACACACGCACAGTGGCATATCTTAAGAAAATGATTAATGGTATTCACTCAAAATAAATATAGAAGGAACTTGACTAATTCTGGACAGTGCTTTATTTCATGATTAAATGAACACAGAACGTATTTCTTGCCTACCCACATTTTTCTCATGTTCTCTCACGTAGGAATGCTTTTTCCACTCTTCTGAAAACTAAAATCTGCAAGATTCAGCTATTGTATCAGTGTTACCAGAACACTTTACCCATATTATTTCTATTCTAGCTTCTGTTAAAACTTATTACCTAAACTATATGCTTGTTTTCTTATCACACAACTCCTTCTGTATACTTCCCAATGATGTGTATATATCTTATTGACAATTGTATCATATATTTTTTGTATTATTTTGTTTATGCCTTTCTATTTTTACCCTTTTATTTACTTCAGTCTTGCCCATAACTTTTCTTGTGGTAGTTTGCTTTTCTCTACACTTTTTGGTTGTACCTGAGATGTCAAGTCCTGTGTGAATGGGCCTCTGAAGGAGAGCTAACCCTGAGTGCTGACCTTACCACAGAGGTGCCTCGCCAGGAAAGAGTGGGTTGATTGGAATTGAGAGAACAAGTCTAGTTTTACACTGATTTTCATGGTTTTCACTGCAGAATGATCCCAAACCAAAGAGTCTTCCAGTTTTATCTGGGTATACACTGGACTAGCTGCTCCATTGGTTATTTTACTTCTTTGTAACACTATTACTAAAGAAAGCTATGCCTACGGGGGATGTTCAATGTATATTTGTAGTTGAATTAGTGAACTTCTTTTCATCCTTCTAATTGGATAGGTACATCCATTTCTCATTAAGTACAGGAAATCAGCTGGTCAGAGATATATCTTATTTGAATGTCAGCTTTAATAGACTTTCTGATGTACCAAGCCTGCTGCAGCATCCCTAGTTATGCCAAGCAGAATTATGTCTTAGGGGGAAAAAATAAATCATATGGTCAAAAGTTGTTGAAATTCTGCACAGCCTTGAATACTTCCAATGCATGTAAACACAATAAAGTCTTCTGTTTATTTTTAAAAATTTGTGTGTGTGTGTGTGTGCCTAGGTGGCTCAGTGAGTTAAGCATCTGCCTTTGGCTAAGGTTATGATTCTGGTATTCTGGGATCAAGTCCCACATCGGGCTCCCTGCTCTATGGGGAGTTTTCTTCTCCCTCTACCAGTCTGTCTGTCTGTCTGTCTGTCTCTCTCTCTATATATATATCCTTCTCCCTCTTTCTCTCTCTGTCTCTCATGAATAAATAAATAAAATCTTTCAGAAATATTTGATATTGGAGAACTTTTATTTTGTCTGAAAAACTTAAAACAGTATCTCACAGAGCTCTAATACTCTAAGGAACACATTTTGAGACAGTTGGCATAAGGTAATATCTATCTCCTGGTCTACTATCAATTCCCTTTTGCACACTATTTTTTATTTTCTTTTTCCAATTACTTGGCTTTAACACTCTGGAAGCATTATGCTTAAAGTGCATGAAATGTCTGAATCCCTCTGGCTTACTGAAAAATTTCAAGGAGGTTCATATTATGGTTGGATACAAATTCTGATGTCTAAACTTCTCTTTCCTTCATTGAGACAACTATTATTTTCTTACGGCTGCTGAAATAAATTACCACAAACTTCATGGCTTAAACCACATAAGTTTATTATCTTGCATTCTAGGGGTTAGAAGTCTGATTTGGCTAAATTACTGGTCTAAAATCAAGGTACCTGTGGGACTGCATTTCTTTTGGAGGCTCTAGAGGAGTGTGGTAGACAGAATAGTAAGCCTTCAAATGTCCACATCCTGGAATTTGTAAGTATGCTATGCTATGTTATGGGGCAATGGGTTATTGAAATTGCAGATGGAATTAAAGTGGCTAATGAGCTGACCTTGAAAATACAATTTATTCTGGATTATTTTGGTCAACCTAATGGCCCATAAGAATGAAGTAGGAAGCAGAAGAGTCCGTGTCTAACTGATGCACCATGAGAAAGATAACACGCCGTTGTTGGCCTTAAAGATGGAAGAAAGCCACAAACTAAGAAATGTAGGCAGCCTACGGAAGCTGAAAAGGGAAGGAAAACAGATTCTTCCTTAGAGCCTTCAGAAGAAATGAAGCCCTGTGGCATGTTCTGAGACCTATTTCTGCCTACTACCAAAACCATTATATCAAAATATGAAACCACTAACTTTGGTATTTGAAAATAGACCAATTACATGTTGATTTTGATAAATGTGCTTGGTCCATGGAATTTTTGTCCTTAAGTTATTCTTGATTTTCAGACATTGAGCATTTCCTGGATGTTGTAGCCCTAGCAGTTTGAAATTCTGGTTTAAAATAAAAGGATCATAATCAGTAAAATAAGTTAAGCTCATTTTTAATGTATTCACACACCTCTATGTAAAATTTTATGCAACTATTCTTTGCATTAAATCTTAGAATTCGTTATATGTTAAGTATAAATGTTAACTCACACATTACATAGAAATAAAACTTTAGTAACTGACTTACTGTGAGAACCACTGTTAAGAAAGAAAATAAAGTGGTTTTGCTTTTTAATTGCCAAGACCTTTTCTTAGTTTATCATATGTCACTGGTATAAGCAGCATAATATTTTAGTATACAGAGTATTTAGTATGTACTTTGGCTTTTAAAGGCACAAAAAAAGGATTTAATTCAGCTTTATATTTCATTTGCATAGCTTTTAAAAACTACAAAGACAGTACAGCATATTTTTCTTTTCTGAGTCCAAAATAGCAGAGAAGTGTTGACAGCACCTCAGTAGCTTTAGGCTTTGACAAGCATTTTGGCTACAGCAAAACCAAAGGGGGCTTAAGCTTGAGAACAGAAGAGCAGTAAAGCTAGCTCCTTGCTGATAGATATGTTCCTGAGCTTATATGAGTCCCTTCTCAGCCTTCTAAGAGCAACTGTATAAATGGGTCCCACCAGATTTCTCTGCTTATAAATCCCAGGAAAACAAATATTATTTGTGATTTAGTATAGACTATTTAATCAGGGCTGTTACTAAGATTCATGCTTACATAAGATAACTCAGCAGGAAATATTTAGATTGCAATTCTAACATATAAGAATAGATTATTTTGGTTAACACAAATGCAGGCTTATGTGGGATTTAAGATAGGAGTTAGGAGGAGGAGTCAAGATGGCGGAGAAATAGCAGGCTGAGACTACCCCAGCTAGCCAGAGATCAGCTAGATAGCTTATCTAAAGATTGCCAACACCGGAAAATCCATCGGCAGATCGAAGAGAAGAAGAACAGCAATTCTGGAAAGAGAAAAACAACCACTTTCTGAAAGGTAGGACCGGCAGAGAAGTGAATCCAAAGCGACGGGAAGATAGACCCCGGGGGGAGGGGCCGGCTCCCGGCAAGCGGAGGAGCAACGGAGCACAAAATCAGGACTTTTAAAAGTCTGGTCCGCTGAGGGACATCGCTCCAGAGGCTAAACCGAAGCGAAGCCCACGCGGGGTCAGCATGGCCTCAGGTCCTGCAGGGTCACAGAAGGATCGGGGGTGTCTGAGTGTCGCAGAGCTTGCGGGTATTGGAATGGGAAAGCCGGCTACAGCGACAGAGCCGACAGTAAGCTCACAGCTCGGTGTTACCTTGAACCGGTTGCAGGCTCGGTGAGCTCGGAGCGCGCCCGGAGGTCAGGCAGACGGGAGTAACTGGGCGCTGTTCTCTGAGGGCGCACTGAGGAGTGGGGCCCTGGGCTCTCGGCTCCTCCGGGCCGGAGACCAGGAGGCCGCCATTTGTATTCCCGTCCTCCGGAACTCTATGGAAAGCGCTCAGGGAACAAAAGCTCCTGAAAGCAAACCCCAGTGGATTACTCACCCCAGCCCCTGCTAAGGGCAGTGCAATTCCGCCTGGGGCAAAGACACTTGAGAATCACTACAAAAGGCCCCTCCCCCAGAAGATCAACAAGAAATCCAGCCGAGACCAAGTTCACCTACCAAGGAGTGAGGTTTCAATACCAAGGAGTGCAGCAGAATTCCAGAGTAGGAGAAAGCAAAGCATGGAACTCATGGCTTTCTCCCTGTGATTTTTTTTTAGTCTTGCAGTTCATTTAATTTTTATCTTTTTCATTTTTTGTTTTTTTTCTAGCATTCTGGTAAATTTTTTTTAAACTTTTACCTTTTTCTTTTTTAACGTTTTTTAACCAGTTTATCTAATATATATATTTTTTCTTTTTTATATTTTTCTTATTTGTTTTCTTTTTTTTAAATTCTTTTCTTTTTTTTTTTCTTCCTTTTTGAACCTCTTTTTATCCCCTTTCTCCCCCCTAACAATTTGGGATCTCTTCTAATTTTGTTAAGCATATTTTCCTGGGGTTGTTGCCACCCTTTTAGTATTTTACTTGCTCCTTCATATACTCTTATCTGGACAAAATGACAAGACGGAAAAGTTCAACACAAAAAAAAGAACAAGAGGCAGTACCGAAGGCTAGGGACCTAATCAATACAGACATTGGTAATATGTCAGATCTAGAGTTCAGAATGACAATTCTCAAGGTTATAGCCAGGCTTGAAAAAGACATGGAAGATATTAGAGAAACCCGCTCGAGAGATATAAAAGCCCTTTCTAGAGAAATAAAAGAACTAAAATCTAACCAACTTGAAATCAAAAAACCTATTAATGAGGTGCAATCAAAAATGGAGGCTCTCACTGCTAGGATAAATGAGGCAGAAGAAAGAATTAGTGATATAAGGACCAAATGACAGAGAATAAAGAAGCTGAGCAAAAGAGGGACAAACAGCTACTGGACCACGAGGGGAGAATTTGAGAGATAAGTGACACCATAAGACAAAACAACATTAGAATAACTGGGATTCCAGAAGAAGAAGAAAGAGAGAGGGGAGCAGAGGTATACTGGAGAGAATTATTGGGGAGAATTTCCCCAATATGGCAAAGGGAACGAGCATCAAAATTCAGGAGGTTCAGAGAATGCCCCTCAAAATCAATAAGAATAGGCCCACACCCTGACACCTAATAGTAAAATTTACAAGTCTCAGTGACAAAGAGAAAATCCTGAAAGCAGCCCGGGAAAAGAAGTCTGTAACATACAATGGTAAAAATATTACATTGGCAGCTGACTTATCCACAGAGACCTGGCAGGCCAGAAAGAGTTGGCATGATATTTTCAGAGCACTAAACGAGAAAAACATGCAGCCAAGAATTCTATATCCAGTAAGGCTATCATTGAAAATAGAAGGAGAGATTAAAAGCTTCCAGGACAAACAAAAACTGAAAGAGATTGCAAACACCAAACCAGCTCTACAGGAAATATTGAAAGGGGTCCTCTAAGCAAAGAGATAGCCTACAAGTGGTAGACCAGAAAGGAACAGAGACCATAAAAGGAAAAGTCACCATACAGGCAATACAATGGCCCTAAATTCATATCTCTCAATAGTTACCCTGAATGTGAATGGGATAAATGCCCCTGTCAAAAGACACAGGGTATCAGAATGGATAAAAAAACAAAACCATCTATATGTTGCCTCTAAGTAACTCATTTTAAGCCCGAAGTCACCTCCAGATTTAAAGTGAGGGGGTCGAAAAGAATTTACCATGCTAATGGACATTACAAGAAAGCAGGAGTGGAAATCCTTATATCAGATCAATTAGATTTTAAGCCAAAGACTATAATAAGAGATGAGGAAGGATACTATATCATACTCAAATGGTCTGTCAAACAAGAAGATCTAACAATTTTAAATATCTATGCCCCCAACGTGGGAGCAGCCAACTATATAAACCAATTAATAACAAAATCAAAGAAACACATCCACAATAATACAATAATAGTAGGGGACTTTAATACTCCCCTCACTGAAATGGACAGATCATCCAAGCAAAAGATCAGCAAGGAAATAAAGGCCTTAAACGACACACTGGACCAGATGGACATCACAGATATATTCATTACATTTCATCCCAAAGCAACAGAATACACATTCTTCTCTAGTGCACATGGAACATTCTCCAGAATAGATCACATCCTCGGTCCTAAAACAGGACTCAACCGGTATCAAAAGATTGGGATCATTCCCTGCATATTTTCAGACCACAATGCTCTAAAGCTAGAACTCAACCACAAAAGGAAGTTTGGAAAGAACCCAAATACATGGAGACTAAAAAGCATCCTTCTAAAGAATGAATGGGTCAACCGGGAAATTAAAGAAGAATTGAAAAAAATCATGGAAACAAATGATAATGAAAATACAACGGTTCAAAATCTGTGGGACACAACAAAGGCAGTCCTGAGAGGAAAATATATAGCGGTACAAGCCTTTCTCAAGAAACAAGAAAGGTCTCAGGTACACAACCTAACCCTACACCTAAAGGAGCTGGAGAAAGAACAAGAAAGAAACCCTAAGCCCAGCAGGAGAGGAGAAATCATAAAGATCAGAGCAGAAATCAATGAAATAGAAACCAAAAAACCAATAGAACAAATCAACGAAACTGGGAGCTGGTTCTTTGAAAGAATTTATAAAATTGATAAACCCCTGGCCCGACTTATCAAAAAGAAAAGAGAAAGGACCCAAATAAATAAAATCATGAATGAAAGAGGAAAGATCACAACTAACACCAAAGAAATACAAACTATTATGAGAACATACTATGAGCAACTCTACGCCAATAAATTTGACAATCTGGAAGAAATGGATGCATTCCTAGAAACATATAAACTACCACAACTGAACCAGGAAGAAATAGAAAGCCTGAACAGACCCATAACCAGTAAGGAGATTGAAACAGTCATTAAAAATCTCCAAACAAACAAAAGCCCAGGGCCAGACGGCTTCCCGGGGGAATTCTACCAAACATTTAAAGAAGAACTAATTCCTATTCTCCTGAAACTGTTCCAAAAAATAGAAATGGAAGGAAAACTTCCAAACTCATTTTATGAGGCCAGCATCACCTTGATCCCAAAACCAGACAAGGATCCCACCAAAAAAGAGAGCTATAGACCGATATCCTTGATGAACACAGATGCGAAAATACTCAACAAAATACTAGCCAATAGGATTCAACAGTACATTAAAAAGATTATTCACCACGACCAAGTGGGATTTATTCCAGGGCTGCAAGGTTGGTTCAACATCCGCAAATCAGTCAATGTGATACAACACATCAATAAAAGAAAGAACAAGAACCATATGATACTCTCAATAGATGCTGAAAAAGCATTTGACAAAGTACAACATCCCTTCCTGATCAAAACTCTTCAAAGTGTAGGGATAGAGGGCACATACCTCAATATCATCAAAGCCATCTATGAAAAACCCACCGCAAATATCATTCTCAATGGAGAAAAACTGAAAGCTTTTCCGCTAAGGTCAGGAACACGGCAGGGATGTCCATTATCACCACTGCTATTCAACATTGTACTAGAGGTCCTAGCCTCAGCAATCAGACAACAAAAGGAAATTAAAGGCATCCAAATCGGCAAAGAAGAAGTCAAATTATCACTCTTCGCAGATGATATGATACTATATGTGGAAAACCCAAAAGACTCCACTCCAAAACTGCTAGAACTTGTACAGGAATTCAGTAAAGTGTCAGGATATAAAATCAATGCACAGAAATCAGTTGCATTTCTCTACACCAACAGCAAGACAGAAGAAAGAGATATTAAGGAGTCAATCCCATTTACAATTGCATCCAAAACCATAAGATACCTAGGAATAAACCTAACCAAAGAGACACAGAATCTATACTCAGAAAACTATAAAGTACTCATGAAAGAATTTGAGGAAGACACAAAGAAATGGAAAAATGTTCCATGCTCCTGGATTGGAAGAATAAATATTGTGAAAATGTCTATGCTACCTAAAGCAATCTACACATTTAATGCAATTCCTATCAAAGTACCATCCATCTTTTTCAAAGAAATGGAACAAATAATTCTAAAATTTATATGGAACCAGAAAAGACCTCGAATAGCCAAAGGGATATTGAAAAAGAAAGCCAACGTTGGTGGCATCACAATTCCGGACTTCAAGCTCTATTACAAAGCTGTCATCATCAAGACAGCATGGTACTGGCACAAAAACAGACACATAGATCAATGGAAGAGAATAGAGAGCCCAGAAATAGACCCTCAACTCTACAGTCAACTAATCTTCGACAAAGCAGGAAAGATGTCCAATGAAAAAAGACAGCCTCTTCAATAAATGGTGCTAGGAAAATTGGACAGCCACATGCAGAAAACTGAAATTGGACCATTTCCTTACACCACACACAAAAATAGACTCAAAATAGATGAAGATCCTCCATGTGCAAAAGGAATCCATCAAAATCCTTGAGGAGAACACAGGCAGCAACCTCTTCAACCTCAGCCGCAGCAACATCTTCCTAGGAACAATGCAAAAGGCAAGGGAAGCAAGGGCAAAAATGAACTATTGGGATTTCATCAAGATCAAAAGCTTTTGCACAGCAAAGGATACAGTTAACAAAATCAAAAGACAGCTGACAGAATGGGAGAAGATATTTGCAAACGACATATCAGATAAAGGACTAGTGTCCAGAATCTATAAAGAACTTAGCAAACTCAACACCCAAAGAACAAATAATCCAATCAAGAAATGGGCAGTGGACATGAACAGACATTTCTGCAAAGAAGACATCCAGATGGCCAACAGACTCATGAAAAAGTGCTCCATATCACTTGGCATCAGGGAAATACAAATCAAAACCACAATGAGATATCACCTCACACCAGTCAGAATGGCTAAAATCAACAAGTCAGGAAATGACAGATGCTGGCGAGGATGCGGAGAAAGGGGAACCCTCCTACACTGTTGGTGGGAATGCAAGCTGGTGCAGCCACTCTGGAAAACAGCATGGAGGTTCCTCAAAATGTTGAAAAGAGAACTGCCCTATGACCCAGCAATTGCACTATTGGGTATTTACCCTAAAGATACAAACGTAGTGATCCAAAGGGGCATGTGCACCCGAATGTTTATAGCAGCAATGTCCATAATAGCCAAACTATGGAAACAACCTAGATGTCCATCAACAGATGAATGGATCAAGAAGATGTGGTATATATACACAATGGAATACTATGCAGTCATCAAAAGAAATGAAATCTTGCCATTTGCGACAACATGGATGGAACTAGAGCGTATCATGCTTAGCGAAATAAGTCAAGCAGAGAAAGACAAGTATCATATAATCTCCCTGATATGAGGAAGTGGTGATGCAACATGGGGGCTTAAGTGGATAGGAGAAGAATAAATGAAACAAGATGGGATTGGGAGGGAGACAAACCATAAGTGACTCTTAATCTCACAAAACAAACTGAGGGTTGCTGGGGGGAGGGGGTTTGGGAGAAGGGGGTGGGATTATGGACATTGGGGAGGGTATGTGCTTTGGTGAGTGCTGTGAAGTGTGTAAACCTGGTGATTCACAGACCTGTACCCCTGGGGATAAAAATATATGTTTATAAAAAATAAAAATATTAAAAAAAAAAGATAGGAGTTAGGATAGCTGATGTTGATATAATGTTACATTCAGCTGGTTTGTGTCATTGAGCAACTAAGTCATTCAACCTCTGTGCATACTTTTCTAAACCCTGGAAAATGAAGGACTTTGACTAGTTTATACCTAAGGTCTCTGCTAGTTTTTTTTTTTTTCCTTTTTATTTTTTTTCTTTTTATTATTTTTACTGACATATTATGTATTATATGCCCCAGGGGTACAGGTTTGTGAATCATCAGGCTCACATACTTCACAGCACTCATCATATCACATACCCTCCCCAATGTCCATAACCCAACTACCCTCTCCAACTCCCCCTTCCCTCAGCAACCCTCAGTTTGTTTTGTGAGATAAGAGTCTTACGATTTGTCTCCCTCCCGATCCCATCATGTTTCATTTTTTTCCTTCCCTACCCTCCATTATTTTGATCATAAAAAATTTCTCTAACTCCTAAGAATTATACATATCTCTCTTTACTGGATTAAGTGTATGAAAATGGACTGTCTTCTATTTTAATCTAGTCACTCATAAGTGTTACTAGTATGTCACTGGCTAGTATATCAACTTTTTTTGGTAAAAGTACTGTCTTACATATCCTTGTACTTGTTATAGCAATGAAAATGCTACTTGGAAAAATAGATATTTGACATTAGCTCTTATGCATGACTGCATTTATATTTCAGAGTCATTTAAAGTAGGTTTTAAAAAGTTAAAATCTTAAATATTGTTTGTATAGTTTGCTTCTCAGAGATCTAAAAATATTCAGTATCTTGATTTTCTACAGTAAACGAGAAACTTAGTCATGGGTATTCGTATTGTTCCTGGCAATAAAGAAACCATTAACTCTACCAGTTTCTCATTACTTTTCCATTATTGTAAGTGCTGTTGGACCTGGGAAGCATTTGAGATGTGAGGACAGTCATAAGGGATGAACGAGAGAGAAAGTCTTTAGAATGTAAATGCCAGAGATGTGTGCTCCTCCATCTGGAAGACCAGTGATGGCAGGAACCCTGTGGGTTGGGGCTGGGGCAGTAAGGGGAGGTGTCGGGAAAGAGGTCAGAAAAGACCTGAAAGAATTGTCAAGCAGTGGCAAAAGAGTTGCTGGTGAACAAGTTGTAGTTAAGATTGGGTCAGGAAGAATGAGCAGATATTGAAATGCCCAAGAACTTCATACTTTATAGAAAATTAGCTTGTCATGGAAGATGGTTTGTAACTGTTGTTTCCTCCACTGCCAGTTCCACTCAAAAGGCAGCTCTAATAGGTTCTGCTTAATTCAATTAATAGAAAATTGGTGGGGGGGCGGGCAGGGGAGATAGAAAATATTCAGCTTGCCAGACCATAAATACCTTGAGAAAACAGAAGTTAAAAATCAATAAAACTTTGTGACTGAAGAGAAGAGAAATGCCTCTATGCTAATTTTTTCCTTGGTAGAAGAAAGATGAGAATAGAATATATCCTTAACACCCTTCCAATAGATCTGAACACAGATCTGTATGAAAAGGATAGCTAGGATAAGAATTTTTACTTGTTTAACACGAAAAGGAAATAGTACAAATACGTAGACATATTTTCTATCAGGAGGTGCTATGGAACAACTTAAAAGGTATTAAAAACACTACATTACAGCTAAAATCAAGAAAGGCATCCCCACATTCTATTTGTGGTTGTTGAAGGCTAATAATAGAAGGAAATCTTCAGATGAAATGAGAATTTCTTCTGAAGTATTTCAAAGGAAACAAACCATCAAGACAACCCCCTCATGCATTATGTAAATTTTTTAAAGGTCAGGGATTTTCAGGAAGGAAAATTAGAGTGTAAAATGTCCTGTGTTTGGGGGAAAAAAAAAAATCACCCCCTCACATTCTTACCAACAAATCTACAGACTGCTGCATATATTTTCCCCATATTTTCTGAACTTGGGTAAAGAGTCAAAGAAAAGTGACAAAATTAATTCCCTGTTAGCCATGAAAAATGAAACTTCTAAATATGCGTGTTTTTTTTATACTTAATAAATCAGCTGTCACTTTATTTGCTAGTTGTATTTTTAAACCTGATCTTGGACTGCCCACTTTGCATTCAAATTAAGCACATGCTTATAAAGTAACAATATAGTGAACATGCTATATTAAGATGAAATAAACACAAAAGATTGAAAGGTCAAAGTTAGTAGTTAACACTGTATTTGCCTATTTAAATTTATTGTTTTAGATATATATTTTTAGTGTCACTAGCATAAAAAGTGCTAACATATGTATGGCTGAATATTTTTTACAATACATTTCTGAAAATGCCGATTTAGTATGTTCTTTTACATTTATATTAGTATTTCTAGATTGTCATTTTCTATTATAGTTTATTATAAGACTAAACAAGCTTCTCTTTTAAGCATTTATTTAAATATATAGGCAAATTAAATATATGCATTGAGTAGTCTCATCATTTGAACAGCCTGAAAGAGCTAATAGGTTAGAATTTAATAATGCTTATTATTCTGATGCTGGAAATAAAAAGGATTCTAAATCTGTCACCATGGATTCAGAAAGTAAAATGTTAGTAAATGGAAGCCTAAAATAACATTTTCTTGGGAATCCTTTTTAATGATTATACAGGGCATATCATGTAAATTAGTCTTTTCTCTACATATTTAAATATTTGTTGAATAAATTAATACATTAATGAATGGATAGACTCACTTTAAAAACCACATACACACACCCTCATTCATTTTACTGCCTAAGACTGGATATGCAGTTCTTAGTAGTTAAATAATGAAATCAATGAAGCCATGCTAATCTTTCACAATCACTTATTTAAATGTTTACATATATAAAATTATTTTAGTATTTATCATTCTTGCATTATGAAATATAGGTTATAAATTAGAAAATGACTATTTTAATAGAAAAATATTGAAGTTGTAATTAGTTACACTAATATTGAAGTAGTAAATACCTGGCTTAGGAGCATGCCTAATGGCATTTCAGAAAAAAAAAAATCAAGTGGTGGGTAAATTGATTTTTCTCTTCTCTTTACTATCCCCTCTCCCATTTTCCTGCTCTTCTTGCTTTCATATGATATCATTTTATTTTCAAGAATAAAAATTACCACATACCAGAAAGAGCAAGACCTAAACAAATGGTTGCAGACTATTATTTGGGATTAGTTGACATGTGAACACCATTGAATTACTGGCTTGGTGAGAAACTTTATTAAAGAAAGTGACTCTGAACTCTACATTAATACATTGGTCTCCAGTCCTTGAAGGGTGGCCTAGACTCTCTATTAGATTGTCAATTACAATTATGAGGAACATTTTGTTTGATACTCATGCCATCTTCAATTCTTCTTAGGCTCAACTGACATGAAAGTAGGACAAAACTGAAAGAATGAGGAAGCAGGTACGCTATTAAAATCCAAGATTAGGGGAAAAGGAATAGTCTGAGGCAGATACCAATGATGTGTTTGCAATTAACTCTTGTTAAGAATTTTAGATTTAGTGCTGTGAAGTGTGTAAACCTGGTGATTCACAGACCTGTACCCCTGGGGATAAAAATATATATTTATAAAAAATAAAAAAATTTAAAAAATAAATTAAAAAAAAGAATTTTATTTAGATAAAAATATTCTTAGTCACGTCAGTGCTGTCAGTTAGGGTGGTTACATTTTCAGTTATCTACAGTGAAAATCAGCATGTTGAGAATCGGGGTCACATAACTAGAAATGGTTATTTTAAAAATTATACATCTTCTTTATACAGTGTCTGTGCTCCTTAATGGATGTGTTCAAATTGGTATTGATTTTTAAATGAATTCCTGCTTGCCTTTAGCACATATTAGAATTGAATGTGTACTCTACTTTAATTTATTACTCATTTATTAACAAAACTGATTAAATTAATTTTCTTTGATCACTGATTCTGAAAATTCCATTTCTCCAGATTTCTTGCCAAGTACCTGGCAATTTTCAAACAAATACTTACTGAAGAGCTTTCCATATAAAAGAATACTTTGTAAACCATCAAATGAATATTAACTTCCTAAATTTATCCTATTATTTTGGAATTAGATATATTAGGTTCTTTTCTGGCAGCACTATGCACTTATAACTGAGCACAGGAGCTTAATGAAAATTCTTCCTTATGACTAGTTAAGTGTTTCCTGAAAAACATAAAGAAGCTTTAGTGTAGTAAATACAAGAGACTGGCAACTGTTATGAAGTTATAAAACAATTTATTAGAGTACATAAAAGCCATACTAGCAACATGAGTGTACTCCTGATACTAACTTAAACACTAAAGGGTATGATTAGCTGTAATTTTACCTTCTGGTATTATTTTCTGAGCATAAGCTATATAAATTCAACATCTTCCCATTTTTTAAATGAGTAAAATATAGAAATGCACTCTGGAGTTTGTACACTATTAACTGTATAGTGTAATTAAAAACTTAATTTAGCAGCAAATTATAATATTTAAGTTACTTTAGATCATTGGAAGTCCCCAAAATAGAATTAATTCTTTCACTAAGAATCTGTTAGTACCCTATTGCTGTGGAGACAAATTATCACAAATTTAGTGGCCTAGAACAGCCAAATAACAAATAATATTTGTTATTTTATAGAGCTGGAGGTCAGAAGTCTGATCTGGGTCTTATGTGCTGAGATCAAGTAATTGACAGAGCTGCATTCCTTCTGGCGGCTCTAGTGGAGAATGTTTCCTTGCTTTTTCCAGGTTGCAGAGGCCATTTACATTCCTTCTCTCCTTGCTTTCCTCCTTTTTAAAAGCCTGTCACTCCAGCCACTGCTTCTGTCATCATATCTCTTCTCCAACTCTGAACTTCCTATCTTCCTACAGCATACCAGATTCTATGCTAATTGCTGGATATGTAATGATGAGGAAAACTTGGCCCATGTCAATGGAGCTTGTGTTTTAGCTGGAGAGACAGAATGTAATGTGTCCAAGTGAACAAATTTGTCC
Organism: Mustela nigripes; assembly: GCF_022355385.1. Classification (NCBI taxonomy): domain Eukaryota; kingdom Metazoa; phylum Chordata; class Mammalia; order Carnivora; family Mustelidae; genus Mustela; species Mustela nigripes. The sequence continues at coordinate 95,967,407 of NC_081569.1, forward strand.
ACTGCACTTTGATGTTACTTTCTATGACTTCTCTAAGCTGCTTGAATTGTGATGAATATATTTTAAATTGGCAAATTTATCTCTGCAATTTTTACTTCAATAGTTTATTTTGAGTACCTTGGTCTCCTTTCAGAAAATGTGAAGTCTCACTTCTTCCTCTCTTTCTTCCTCAGAAAGTGACTAGGGTAGGAGATGGGAGTTTTTGACCTTCCAGAGATAAAAGAGGATCCAGTTGATATCCACTATTTCATCACTAGTCTTTTCATGATGAGCTGATCTGGTCTAGTTCCTGGATTTACTTAACTGACTTTGTGAGATGAGGCTACTAAACTTATCTTTGGTTCTCAGGCAGAATTTCACAGCTCAGTGGTTCTCTTTGACTGATTCAGCCAATAATTTTTGTGTCTCAAGAGGCTATATATACTCTGCAGCCTGTTGTGATTGCCCAGACATCCTACATTGGACCCTGGCTTGGTGGTCTACCTTGAACCTACAGGCACAGAATCTAATCACTTCTGTCTATGGTGGCTCCGAAGTGTATATTGCCGTTTTGTGTTATATCTGGGGCATGGGGTAACTTCTTGGTCTCTTTGGAAGGTGAAGGAGTTTTTCCTTCTCTCTGTCTCCCTTATTTTTTTTTCTTCCTCTCTAACCATCCTTTTATGCCACCATTGATCTTCTAAGGTTGATATAGGACCATCTAGCTTGACAGTCTTGTCCCAAAGTCCTACTGAGAAAATGAGACAAAAATTCCCTCTGGTTTTGCCTTTTGTTGTTGTTGTTGTTTTTGATCTAGCTAATGTTTTCTTCCTCTTTATACTGAATTCCCTGGATGAAAGGAATCCTAGCACACTTCCTGCCTTTCCTGCCCTCTCCTTACCTTTTTTTCCTGCATGGTTTAATTAGAATCTTTTTTTAGCTTCTAATAGTATCATGTCCACGATGGCTAGCTTTTGATACACTGAAAAAAATAAGGCAATTTAGAATCTTTTCCTTTAATTAATCTAATTGCTATTTTTTCATTATGAATTTAAAAACAAATTATCTTTAAGGTTGAATTTTGAAATATGAGCCCTTTGTTCTTAGTAGTATCAGTTTCATCCCTGATTCCCATCCATTGATTTCATTAGTGGCAAAATGTAAGGCAAAAGATTGTCAAGATTTGAAAGTACTTTGTAATCACCTCAGGTTATTCCTGAATATTATATGTAATATTTGCAGGTCATGAGCTAATAAGGGAATGATATAAGGAATTATAAAGGGTTCCTTATTTTATGCTGGGAAGCCAAAGAATGCTTTTCTGAAAAGTGACATTGAGCTGAAACTAAAAAAAAAGGAAATGAGCTGCCACTTGAGCATGAGGGGAAGTGTGTTTTAATAAGAAAAGCATGTGCACAAGTCTTGAGGCAATGAAGTGGCTGTGTGTCCAAAAAAGTAAAATGAAGACCAGCATGACAATAGTTATAATGAGTGGAAATATATATGGTTGAAGGTAGAATTGGACAGATAGGTGAGATCAAGAAATATCTTACAAGTCATGGTTGGAAGTTTGGATTAGATTTCCAGCATAAAGTCATCTGAAAGTTTTAGGCTGGGTTGTGACATCCTATCTGTGTTTTAACAGCTATGTTTGTTACTGTGTAGAGAAGTACTGTTTAATAGAATTAGATTATGAACCACAACTGTGAACCATATTTGTAATTTATCTCACAAAACAAACTGAGGGTTACTGGGGGGAAGGGGAATAAGGAGAGGGTGGTTGAGTTATGGCCATTGGGGAGGGTATGTGCTATGTTGAGTGCTGTGAATTGTGTAAGCCTGATGAGTCACAGATCTGTACCCCTAGGGCAAATAATACATTATATGTTAATAAAAAATTTAAGTAAAATTAAAAAAAATAAAAATAAGATTAAATTTCCAAATAATTTTCAAATAAAATTTTCAAAAAAAATTTCAAAGATAATATTTTCAAATTGAAAATATAATGTTCAAATATCTTTCAAAAAAGATAAAATTTTGAAATTTGAAATAAAAATTTCAAATATATTGAAAATAAAATTTTCAAATATATTTCAAAAATATATTTTAAAATATAAGCAGGGAAATTGTTAATATATGATTTCATACATACTCTAAAAGATCACTTTACCACATAGTCATATAAAGTTACTAAATAAAACATTTCATATCTTTATACAAAGTATTGAAAATTATATGTGAGTTTATGCAGATAAGCTGTTTCAAATGTTCCATTGCCACCTCTGTCTATTGTCCATTATACTGGGAAGAACAGGTATAAAAAGTAGAATGGGCAAAAGTGAGATCTGGAACAGGCTTATTATTACTACCTGGACAGGAGATGACTGTGGATAGGACAAGATGGTGGCAGCAGAGATAGAGGTGAAATGGGAAGATTCATGGAGAGTTGGGCAAAGATGTGCCTCAAGAAGAAATCATGGGAGAACTCCTAGCATTTTAGTTTAAATAACAATACTGTGCCATTTACTAAAAGAGGACCTGAGTAGTTTTGAAGGAAGACTAAAGGCATAGAAGAGAATTAATTCTTCTAGGTTGAGAAGTTAAGTGAATAGGAAATTAAAACTAATACTCAAATCGCTGGGTTTGTTAAATTGTATTTGTTATAATTCAGGTCACCCAAAAGCAACATGAGAAGAAAGAAATTGTAAAATCCATCTTTGAAAAACCAGAAGATACCTGATATCCTCAACCAAAACTAGTAAATGTCAAACAAGGATGTGAAACGATATACAGAAAGGAGACCTTGGGTTTCAGGCATGCTTGGGATTGCTAAGAAATTCAATAACTATGGTGCCGTCTATAATTGTGCACCTCAAAATTTGCACAAGCATTTTAATAGCCCTCATACAAACTTTGTTAAGAACTTTCAGGGGACGCCTGAGTGTCTCACTCTTGATTTCGGCTCAGGCCATGATCTCACCAGTCATGGGATCCAGCCTTGCATAGGGCTCCATGCTCAGTGAGGAATCTGCTTAAGATTCTCTTTCTCCCTCTTCTTCTGCCCCTCCCCCAACTTGTACTCTTGCTCTTTCTCTGAAGTAAATAAATAAAATCTTAAAAAAGAACTTTCAGAACCCACTTCTTTAAAATTAATAGAATACACTAGAGTACAAAACCAATGATAGTCTATTTGTTGTATTTGGAAGGGGTTGTGTAGACTTATGATGGGAACTTCCTTGGACCCACTTTAGTTTCCAAAAGAAGTGATAGAGCTAAAGATAAGCAAGCGATTACAAAGACCACCCAGTAAGCCATCTTTAAGTTAGGCAAACATGAGCATTGTGAATACTCCAATGTTGATTTTGATCAGCTGGATAGAAAAACTGTTCTGTCTCTCAAGTGTGTTAGCTGGTACATATCCTTTGCTGATTCTTCCCCCAGCACACAGAAACTACAAAAGCAAACAAAAATCTTTGATCCATGAAGAGCTCCCATCATTCAAAAAATGAGTAGTCAGAACAAAAATAGTACAAAGGAAATGAGAAAATGAAAAAGCAAAGACATGTATTAATAACACTCATCAATAAAATTTCAAAAAGGACTGAGAGAGATGATCATTATGATACATTTTTATTAAATCAAAAAATTTGAAAGTCCAAAGTTCAGGACAAAGACACAAGAGCTCAGGGAAATTATAACAGAACAACAGAAAATGAAACAACCTATGAACATAAGTCAGAAGAGAGATAGGAGAGAAAAGCTAAACTATAATATCCTAAGTAACAAACACATTTTCTCATTAGCAAAAATAAAGTTTCAAGCTAAAGAGAAAATTATGGACATTAAAGACAAAGTAGATTGAATATATATAATTGGTATCTTTGAAGACATGAAAAATAGAATAATAAAATATTAAAAAAATGTTTAAACATTGCAGAAATAAAAGCTAGTTCTCTATAGTGAAAGGATATAACATGTCCTAGGCAAAACAGACACATAATATTTTACAATGAGACATTTTATTCAAATTATCAGATTTCAAACATAAAGCAGAAAACTTTGCTGGGCAGACAAAAAATATATTTAAAATAGAAGTGTAAAGGCATTAGTTTTCTTCGTAGTCTTCTTTCTTTCTTTTTAAAGATTTTTTAAAAAATTTATTTACTTGACAAAGCTCACAAGTAGGCAGGAGGGAGAGAGGCAGAGAGAGAGGGAAGCAGGCTCGCCGCTCAGCAGAGAGCCCAATGTGGGGCTCGATCCCAGGATCCTAAGATCATGACCTGAGCCAAAGGCAGAGACTTAACCCACTGAGCCACCCAGGCGCCCCTTCTTTGTAGTCTTCTATCACGATGTTTGATACTAGAAGGATTTGACTGTTGCTTCTAAAATCTTGAGGGGAAAAATGTATATTCAACTGAAAAATTGTTCAAGGACAAATGCATAAAACAAATATGTATGAACATTTAAGGACTCATGAACTTAATTTTTTTTGGTCCTTAAAATAATTATGTATATATTTACAAATGTCATCCTAGAAAGCATTATTGGAGAACTGTGTCCACCACTCATAACAATGAGCATGATTTCTATTTAAATGTGTACTGAAATATAATTAAATGTGAAGATTAACATTCCTAAGACAAACACATATATTTGAATCCTAATAATGTAATATATATAAATCGATATAAATATATAGATATAAATAGCAAAGTTAAAAGAAAAAAAATGCTAAAAGAAGAGGGAGGTAATAAAGTATGCTTATTTCCTCATCTTTTATTGCTAGTGGTTAGAAGAATTCATTAAAATCCAATAAAGAAAGCAATAGAGATATAAAAGTTAAAAGGAAACACTAAGAAATTATATGATCAACAAAATTGATTATAGATTGGTAGGAAAAGAAATGCAAAAATGTTGATTATGATAGACAGGAGTGTATTTGTTAAAATTTATAGTTTTAAGTCTAACCACTAGACAAAAATATAAGCTTTCCAAATTTTCAGAATATTTTAGAATATTTATATACACAAAACTAATATAAACCATGTAGTGAAATATTTATAAAAATCTTGTAAAAAAAATATAGGAACTGAGAGTATATATATCAGCCATGCCTATAAATGTAAACAGGATTAAAGTCACCTATTTTAAGACTCAGATGTGATCACAAAGTAACACCTAGCTAAAAGTGTGAACAAGACATAATTACAACAAAGTGACATAGTAAGGAAGAAATTCAAAATACTAGTCAAGGGAAAAATCAAGGTTTATTTTAACTTAAGATTATATTGTTTTAAGGATATAGGGAAAAATGAGGTAAAGGAATGGCTTTCATAATGAATAATGAAAAGATAATACGAAAATCTAATTTACAGAGGTTTTGGATTGGCATTCACAAAATAAAAATGTAAGGAAATAGAATGCAAAATGAATTGACATACCTTTGTTAAAATGCAGAATAATAGGTAAGGAATAGTAAACTTAGTCATTTGAACTTCTGTAACTATTGAATTCTGTACCTGAATATAGACAATCATCCTTTTAAGTGTTCATGGAACATCCCTAACTCATACTGGATATAATGTTAGGATAGAGTCATATATTATAATGCCCAAGTGCCAAATCTGGTCTCCAGCCTGAATTTGTAAATAAAGTTTTATTGGTACAGAGATATGCTCATTCTCTCATGTATTGCCTATGGCTGGCTTTTGTGCTCCAATTGCAAAGCTAAATAGTTGAGATGGAGACTGCATGTACCCTAACTTTTGAAAGCAATTGCTGTCTTGCCCATTATAAAAGAAGTTTGCTGATCCTAAATTTTTTATCAACATTAATGGTTATAAAGTACAAAGAGTGTAAATAGGTATCTATATATATCTATATCTCTAGTCACCATATACTAAAAATAGAAATAAAAAGAAATGAGAAAATCACCACTACAACAGAAATCCACACTCTCTCGAAGCTAATTTTATGAACTGAACCTGTTGGGAAAATACACAAATCTTGAATGAATAAATTAAAATCGGTATAAAAAGATCTAAAAAAAAGAACCATAGATGGGACCTAAACGATATAGTTGAAGTGGGCTCAGAGGAAAATTCATAGTGTAAATAATTATGATAATAAGAGAATGAAATAAATGAATTAAAGAGCAAATTCAAAGATTTAGAATGAGGGGGTGGTTCAGTGGGTTAAGCATATGCTTCAGGCTCAGGTCATGATTCCAGGGCCTGGGATAGGGCCAGACCTATGGTCAGAGGGGAGCCTGCTTCTTGCTCTCCCTCTGCCTGCCCCTCCATTTGTTTGTGTGCTCTCTCTCTCTCTCTGTCAAATAAATAAAATCTTTAATTAATTAATTAATCAATTAAGTAAGTAAAAATAGGAAGTAAAAATATTGAATTAGGAAAACACAGAACCAATTTAAAAAACGTAGGAGGCAGCTTTTTGGAAAAGCAAATAATTACTCAGTAATGTAATTAAAATCAAGTAAAAGTAAGCGAGTTATTATAAGCAGAAATAGAAAAGGTGTTTAAAAGAAAGATACAAGTCTCTTTGACCAAATGAGTTAGTAACAGTTGATACAAGTGTTGTATAGAAGAAAACATTGCTAAGTAATAAAACTTGCCCCTAAAAGAAAGTGAAAATCTGAACAAGCAAATAACTGAAGATTTTAAAGAGGTTTTTGTTTTTTGGTTTTTGATTATTTAAAGACTACTCGCAGAGAAATAGTAGGCCCAGATTCCATCGCCTTTCAGGTAAACTCTACAAAATTATTAAACCAGTAACTCCAGTGCTATTTATACTGTTCTAGGGCAAAGAGGAAAAAGTATAGCCCCTGCACAAGGATGACACTATGGAACAAGATGCAATATACGTTAACTAAAACTTTAACCAAATCAAGCAACATATTAAAATAACCTAAATGGGATTTGTTCACTAAATGTTCAAATAGTTTAATATCTGTGAAGCTATTAATATAACTCACCATGTTAAGAAATCAAAAAAGAAAAATCACATAAGCAGCTCTAGAAATGATGAAAAGATAACATACTTAAATATCTATTTCTATATATAAATTTTAAAAATGCATGGTATTTCATTAGCTTAAAATATATACTTATTTTAACACTAAATTCTTCATAATGCACAATGGAGGAAATTCTAGGGAAAAAATATTCATATTCATATACAATCAATAAGTAAAAGATGTCCATTATTACTAGTATTAGAGTAAGTGTGGAGTTACTAAACAATACAATTACATAAGAGGAAAAATTGAGAGAAAATTAGAAAAAAGGAATAAGCTTAACATGTCATTATTGTATATATGTTATTTGTTTATATTATAATACACATGTGTGCATACACACATATATGTTAAACCATTACAAAAAATAAAACCACCCAAAATTCACAATTTTGGTAAAGTCTATATCCACGGTGTTTCATAAGAATATATCCATACAAGTCTATTATTTATAGGAGTTTAATCAAGGAAAGGACAAATAATCATAGTTGAAATGTGAGAAGAGAATAAAATAAGTAAAATTGTAAAATAAAAAAAGTAAAATTGTCATATGGTTTTAAAATATAATTTAGTGTTATACAGACTTTGATGTTATCTAATAGAATATTGATTACTCCATTTAAGCTAAAACTAGTAAATGTATAACCATTTTTATAGATGGGATTGGTTGATTTATTGCATCTTTCTGCTTTTACTGAGAAGATTAAAAATGCATTTATTAAAACTAATTGACATGGGATTATAATTTATCAGGAGTTTTGAATTAGTGTCCCTTTCATTATAAAAATTTATATAAAGTATTTGTAGAACATAATTGGCTCAACTATTAAGAAAATAATGTCTATACTATTTTGTATCTGGCTTCAAACTCTAAGAAATGTTCCTACTATCTCTTAAGTGTGAAGAAGGTAGTTTGTTCCTTTACTGAACAAATATAATGAATGTTGGTACTATTTAGGTTACGATTTCTGGGAATTGGGCTAATATTAGATACCAACCTTAGAGATTATTTTATGCACATCAAAATATCATACAATAAACTCTTGTATGAAGAGTTTAATGATAAGGTTTATAGAAAAAAATCAGAAAAACATTTGTGATTTTGTGATTATGACTCCCTTTCTAATAACCTTGAAAACTGAATATTTCACACCTGAAGTAGGAGCCATCTACTAACTGAATATTCATGTACTATTCCATACTCCAACAAACAAATGTGGCAGCTTTCTGATTCCAGCTATTTGAATAGTCATGGCAGAATGTGGAATTGCAGTATAAAATGTAATCAGACCTTTTCCATATTTTTTGAATGTGAATTTATAATTTTCTCATTATACCAATAAATTTGTCACCACCAACAAACATATCCTAGAATGATTCTTTGTTCAGTAATGGTTTTTGTGTAGCATATTGACTAAAGAGGAATATAAACTAGTTTTTCAAAATAATCTGCTGCAATTTCACATGAAGTATTAAATATTTGAATGTTTTACAAACATCTCAAATATGTTACACTTACAATTTACGGGTTTATATATCTTATTACCATGCTACAAAGACAGCAAATAGAGCTATGAGCAATTAAATGTCCAGTGCGTGGTATGGGTATGTGAATTTAAAGAGAGAAGTAATTTTATCAAAATCAAATTACAAAACTGCCACACTCATAATTTTTTAAATAGTATCTTCAATTTACCCTCCCTCATGATGGGCCCCTGCTTTACCTTTGATAATCTACATACCTTAAATCTCTTATTGTAAAACTTTCAAATGCTTGAAGGTTGATATCTAGTATTAGCCCAATTCCCAGCAATCATAACCTAAATAGCACTAACAGTCATTAATTTTGCACGAGAAAGGCAAGAATCCATATTCAGTAAAGGAACAAACTACTTTCTTCACACTTAAGAGATAGTAGGAATATTTCTTAGAGTTTGAAGCCAAATTTGCATACAAATAGTATTCATTAATTTATGATTTCCAACCTCAACTTGTGCTTTGGTATACCAATTTGATTTTGTTAACCTTATTCAACTCTTCTTTATTATCTGAAGTTATTTCAGAAAGTTTGGCAATGTCGTGGATTCTAACCCCCACTCTATTTTCAGCAGACAAAGATCTTTAAGAAAAAAAAAATCCGTCAATATTCTCTTCCTAATCTTCCATGGCACTCCTTAAATTGTGGGCAATGGACAATTGGGATCCCTGAGATACTTTCAAGGGTATGCAAAATCAAATTATTTTTATAGTAATATGAAGACAACCTTTGCCTTTTCACTGTGTTGCTATTTGCAGTGATGATGGAAAATGGTGGGTGAAGGTGATGGTACTTAAGTATATATCCAGAGTGACACCAAACTTACCATATTCTTCACTGTCCTGAACTTGTAGCAAATAAAAGGCCAGTTTGACTGTCTTTGATAAAGCAGTAAAAAAAAATCATAGCAAATCTCAACCTTTTTCTTGACAAATCTCAACTTCTGATTATATATTTTTAAAGTATCTTAAATTATAAGAACAAATATACATAGAATACTTCTGCATACAAAGTATAGTTTTGGGGAAAAGATATGGTGAGTGTTTGGATTGTGAGTTGGCCTACCACTTTTTTAAGTGAAACACCATTTTTATTTGGAAAGAGTAAGTGATAGAATAGGATTATTCACGGGCACCCAGGTGGCTCAGTGTGTTAAGCCTCTGCCTTTGGCTCGGGTCATGATCTCAGAGTCCTGGGATTGAGCCCTGCATTGGGCTCTCTACTCAGCAAGGAGACTGCTTCCCTCATCTCTCTGCTTCCCTCTCTGCCTACTTGTGATCTCTCTCTCTCTCTCAAATAAAAAAATATAATCTTAAAAAAAAATAAAATTATTCAGACTTGGGTATTTAGCAGATATGTTCACAAAAAGAAACACAAGTCTTAAACTTTAGGGAAACAACTGACATTTGTTGCCAATGAAAAAATATGAGGTTTCAAGTGAAAATTAGAAGTTTAGACTACTTTTATCCTCCACTAATAGAATTGACCACTTCCCAGTATTTAAATATTATTATTACCAATTTATTAGAAGATAACTTTTTATAATGTATAATAAACAAATATTTGTCAAATTACCAAAACATAATATTTTTTTCATTTTTTCATTTTTTATTTCTTTTCTTTTTAGCATAGCAGTATTCATTGTTTTTGCACCACACCCAGTGCTCCACGCAATCCGTGCCCTAATACCCACCACCTGGTTCCCCCAACCTCCTACCCCCCGCCACTTCAAAACCCACAGATTGTTTTTCAGAATCCATAGTCTCTCATGGTTTGTCTCCCCCTCAATTTCCCCCAACTCCCTTCTCCTCTCCATCTCCCCATGTCCTCCATGTTATTTCTTATGCTCCACAAATAAGTGAAACCATATGATAATTGAATCTCTCTGCTTGACTTATTTCACTCAGCATAATCTCTTCCAGTCCCATCCATGTTGCTACAAAAGTTGGGTATTCATCCTTTCTGCTGGAGGCATAATACGGGCATAGTGTATATGGACCACATCTTCCTTATCCATTTGTCCATTGAAGGGCATCTTGGTTCATTCCACAGTTTGGCGACCGTGGCCATCTGCTATAAACATTGGGGTACAGATGGCCCTTCTTTTCACGACATCTGTATCTTTGGTGTAAATACCCAGGAGTGCAATTGCAGGGTCATAGGGAAGGTCTATTTTTAATTTCTTGAGGAATCTCCACACTGTTCTCCAAAGTGGCTGCACCAACTTGCATTCCCACCAACAGTATAAGAGTGTTCCCCTTTCTTCATATCCCCTCCAACACATGTTGTTTCCTGTCTTGCTAATTTTGGCCATTCTAACTGGTGCAAGGTGATATCTCAATGTGGTTTTAATTTGAATCTCCCTGATGGCTAGTGATGATGAACATTTTTTCATGTGTCTGATAGCCATTTGTATGTCTTCATTGTAGAAGTGTCTGTCCATATCTTCTGCCCATTTTTTTGATATGATTGTCTGTTTTGTGTGTGTTGAGTTTGAGGAGTTCCTTATAGATCCTGGATATCAACCTTTTGTCTGTACTGTCATTTGCAAATATCTTTTCCCAGTCTGTGGGTTGCCTCTTTGTTTTGTTGACTGTTTCCTTTGCTGTGCAGAAGCTTTTGATCTTGATGAAGTCCCAAAAGTTCATCTTCGCTTTTGTTTCCTTTGCCTTTGGAGACATATCTTGAAAGAAGTTGCTGTGGCTGATATCGAAGAGATTACTGCCTCTGTTCTCCTCTAGGATTTTGATGGATTGCTGTCTCACGTTGAGTTCTTTTATCCATATTGAGTTTATCTTTGTGTACATTGTAAGAGAATGGTTGAGTTTCATTTTTCTACATATAGCTGTCCAGTTTTCCCAGCACCATTTATTGAAGCAACTGTTCTTTTTCCACTGTATATTTTTTCCTGTTTTGTGGAAGATTATTTGCCCATAGAGTTGAGGGTCCGTATCTGGGCTCCCTAATCTGTTCCACTGGTCTATGTGTCTGTTTTTATGCCAGTACCATGCTGTCTTGGTGATCACAGCTTTGTAGTAAAGCTTGAAATCAGGTAACATGATACCCACAGTTTTATTTTTGTTTTTCAACATTTCCTTAGCGATTTGGGATCTCTTCTGATTCCATACAAATTTTAGGATTATTTGCTCTAGCTCTTTGAAAAATACTGGTGGAATTTTGATCAGAATGGCATTAAAAGTATAGATTGCTCTAGGCAGTATAGACATTTTAACAATGCTTATTCTTCCTATCCAAGAGCATGGAATGGTCTTCCTTCTTTTTGTGTCTTCAATTTCTTTCATGAGTGTTCTGTAGATCCTCGAGTACAGTTCCTTTACCTCTTTGGTTCGGTTTATTCCCAGGTATCTATACCGCCCTCTTAGCGCAGTAGGCAGTGCGTCAGTCTCATATTCCCAGGTATCTTATCATTCTTGGTGCTATAGTAAATGGAATTGATTCTCTAATTTCCCTTTCTGTATTTTCATTGTTAGTGTATAAGAAAGCCTTGATTTCTGTACATTGACCACCAGGTGGGATTCATCCCTGGGCTACAAGAATGGTTCAACATTCGCAAATCAATCAATGTGATAGAACAAACTAATAAGAGAGGAGAGAAGAACCACGTGGTCCTCTCAATTGATGCAGAAAAAGTGTTTGACAAAATCCAGCATTTGTTGCTGATTAAAATACTTCAAAGTATGGGGATAAAGGGATCATTACTGAACTTCATAAAATCTATCTATGAAAGACCCACAGAAAATATCATCCTCAATGGGAAAAAGCTTGCAGCCTTCCCATTGAGATCAGGAACACGACAAGGATGCCCACTCTCACCACTCTTGTTCAACATAGTATTAGAAGTCCTAGCAACAGCCATCAGACAACAAAGAGAAATAAAAGGTATCCAAATTGGCAATGAAGATGTCAAACTCTCTCTCTTCACAGGTGACATGATTCTTTATATGGAAAACCCAAAAGACTCCACCGCCAAACTACTAGAACTCATACATCAATTCAGCAACATGGCAGGATACAAAACATAGTATTTTTAAAAAATCATACATAGGTGAAACAATCTACTTAAAGTACAAATAGAGTGAATGGATTTTAAATATTCCATTCCATTATATTAATAAAATAATAAGAAAAGTTTATTAGTATATAGTTTCAGGTTTTACACTGCAGCTAATATTTAGGAAACTACCACTTGATGAGTTTTGATGTAATATTAAAGAAGATCACTCATAAGTATCTCAAAAGACTCTTAAAATACCCTTCTGTGTGAAACCTGCTCTCCTCCTACTCTTCAGTTACAATAGTATATCACATCAGAGAGACTACTGTAGGCTGGATTATTGGTTATAGTCTAGGAACACAACATTGAGCTAGACTGATTAGATAAGTTGCTCTCATTGAACATGCAGTTGTTCCGGGCTGTGTCTCTGGAGCCTGGGAAAATAGGTATCCAATGATTGCTTATTGTAATTTTATTGGTAGTTCTGTTCTCTGAATTTATATTTTCAGCTTATCTTGCTGATTTCTCTTTCATTGCTTTCTATCCCTCCCTTTCAAAGTATGTATTTTTAGGGTACTGTTCTTTCCCTTCTTTCTTTCTGGGTATCTAATCAAGTTAAATGTATTTCCCTGTCACCAAATGCTCTTGACTCTTTAATGGATATTGGCCACTAACTTGAATTTCTAATGATCTAATTCACTCCCTTGCATAAAATATCAATAACCATTCAAAACAAACATGTCTCCAAACAGTTCAGTTCTCTATCTCCACTTATTCATGGCAAAGCCTTCTCTTTTAGTAGAAAGACCATCCGGGTCAATTAGCTCAATTATATCACATCAGCATAACATGACCATATATTTTTTCACATTAAAACTGAGTAACACAGTCTGATGTGTGTGCATATGTGTGTAATATCCCATTACTGTCCTTTTACATAATGTTTTGTTTATTCTGCTTTAATTTCTAGCATGCCTTTGAGAACATTTTTTGAGAGGAAGTTCATATATACTAACCAAAAGCTATTTTAATGTAAACAATTCATTAGCTTTTACTACATCAACAATGTTGTAGAACTGCCACCTCTATCTAGGACAGTTTCAAAATATTTCTGCCTCCCCCAGCCCCTGACAAACACTAACCACTAATCTTTCTATTGGTATAAGTTTGCTTATTCTGTATATTTCATGTAAATATGAAATGTATTTTTCACTCAGCTTAATGTTTTTGAGGTTTATGCATGTTGTAACACACATTTATATTTCATATTTATTTTTAAAGTAAACTTTCTAATAAAAATCTAAGAGACATGATGAAATTTCAGAAACCTCAGTCACTAGAAATCATTAAGTTAGCTTTAGGATTTAGAGATAAAATTATATACTTAGAATAAAAGAAAAAATTGAGCACAATTCCTTATAAAATAGATTACTTGACTATCTTCAGAAAAACCTTAAATTGTCTTGGTACGAGCTGTCATTGGAGACTTGAGTGGTACTATACCCAATAAAAATGATCAAAGTGAATATCCACCTTAAAGAAAAATGGAATTCATTCACTTACGTTGTCATCTTATTTTCAGAAATAATGACATAAATATTAGTAGATAGAAAGAATTTTAAGTATTTAGGTTAATGCAGTCCTAAGGAAAGAGAAAATGTATTTGGAATATGTGAATATTTAATTCACAAGAGAAATCTACATTGTTGCAAGACAGAGGTAGTTTATCAGACTTCTCTGTAGATGGGATGAAATATCATTCGGGACAATCTAGTTCTCTTTGTTTCAATTCTCTGCTCATCAAGAGACCTTGAGGTTATTTACTTAGAAGTTTTATACTAATAAGTACTCCCATGGATAATAGAAATGAGTATCTCCTTTTGGAAATGAACACATTGGCATTGTGATATAAAAGTAATCTGTTTAGCATTAATCAGTCTATATCACATAGCAGAGTAGCTGACACAGAACATATTTGGCAAATGTAATTTGAATGAATGAGTAAGGGAACCCAGCAATTATAATACTTTGTGATTGAAATTGTGTAGGTAGAATAAGTTGAAGAAAATATATTTTGTTAGTCATTTCACCATCTTTCCTTAATGTAAAACATTTGGAAAGTTGGATGTTTAATCATTACATTACCAGGTAGAAAAGAATTAGTGAATTAACAATGTGCATAGGATAATTAAAATAAACAATTTGGGAAGTTAGAATTATTAGTATAGATTTTAATATAGTAAAAATCTAGTAGAAATCAGGATTTTTTTTTTTGTCAAATGCTATTATTTAGAGATAGGATATTCAGGGATAGTATTCAATAGACACACTAGTTTCCTAAGAATGACTCAGACTCTCAAGGTATTCAAGGAGTCTCAAGATTCCACTCTGGAAAATACATTCCACTTGGAGAAATTGTGGCTATAATTTACTCTGGAAAGCATGAGATTTCTATGGGCTTCCTTTTGGCAAGAAATTTCAAAGACAATTAGAAGGACCATTTTTTAATAAGATAGAATTAGATTTCTGATAACTTTTTGTTTCATTTCGGGGGGGTGGTCACAGAGGGAGAGAGAGAGGGAGAAAGAATCTTAAGCAGGCTTCTAGTCTGGGGTACAGCCCCATGCAGGGCTGGATCTCAGGACCCTGAGATCATGACTCAAGCTGAAATCAAGGGTAAATCACTTAACCAACTGAGATACCCAGGTGTCTCCAGTTTGTTTTTTTCTCAAAGTTACATTTTTGTAATTTTTTATTTAAAGACATTTCTGCTATATTATAGCAATGTTGCAACTTTCTCAAAATTCAGCAGATTTTGTTCTCCAAGAATTACAAGCTGCCTTAATGTATTTTTCTTACTATTAAATCTTCCTATTGTGGTGAATCTATTCTAAATAAGTATACATTTAAAGTCTTTTTTTCCCTCTTTGTACTGATTTTCCAAAGAGAAAACTGTTATATCAAGAGTTTATGAAAATATTGCCTGGTGAGGTTTATGATAGCTTTCAAAATCATCTTGTATGGGTGTCTTAGTCAATCACAATGAATGGTGCTTGCAGTGATGAATCCAGGGAGATGGGGGGGGGGTCATTAAACAGCATTTTCTAGCATGCAATATACTTGACTGCATCCTCCAAACTCCAACAACTATTCCTAAATACAGCTACAGAGGGGTTGACAACTATATCTTGATTCATTCTCCTGCTTCATTTTCTAACAGAACCATCCTCTATTTTGTGGACATCCACAGCATTATGCAGTACCTTCCTCAAAGTGAGCTAACAAGATCTCATTAAATAAAAAAATTGTTAGGTCAGAGTGGAGCAAAAACTAAGACGTCTTCTCATTACTTTTGTTAATGTAAGAGTTTTTTTTTTTTCACAAGTGTGAAAATTTTAGGGCCGCCATGCACTTTCTTAGTAGAAAGAAATTTTCTAAAGAAATTTCTCCTAAATAATATATGTAATCCCTCATTGAATTGAGTTGGTTGCTTCTTCTGGGTATAATTCAATGCCTAATTTCTAGGTTCACCTCATGGAATTGAGTGGGGAGATTTCCCCTCATTCCTGTTTAGGGAGGATGACACAGATTGATGGATTGCAGAGGGCTATGCTAATTTCTAAAATAGAAATGTTAACATTGAAATTTGAATCACCTTGAAGTGATTGAAGAGTTGAGAAGCTCTTTAAGACTGGAGACTGCTGTATACCTTTAATATTTTTCATGTTCTATGTCTATTTATTATTCATAGGACATTTTTATAAATTGGTACTTGTAATTTTATGTTAGAATATATAATCTGGCCTTATTTGTTTTTCAGCCTCAGCCAAATCTCTTTGCTCTCCATGTTTAGTAACTCGTAAATTTTTCTCTGTTTGTATTAGAGTTACTGATACTTGTAACCAAAATATGACTGTAACTAATCAAACAAAACTATTAAGCACAGTTCTATTTAGCAAGTCAACAAACTTTCATAGATCATCTGTCATGAGCCAAACGCTGCTGGAAACACACACACACACACACACACACACACACATACAAATACCCTGCTTCTTCCTGCTCCTAATTTTGCAATGTAGATACATAAGTGTTGATGTCATAGACAAACCTGGAAGGGTCTGGGGAATTCTGAGAGAGGAGGAAATGTTTGAGGAGATGCTTGAAAGAAAGTAGACACTTCCAAGGAGACCAGAGAACTAATAAGAACGTGTGTGTGTGTGTGTGTGTGTGTGTGTATAAGAAGCAGAAGAGTCTACAGAAGCTTGGAAAAAATAATTACAATAGGATTAATGATCTGAAAGCCTTTGAGAGGATCAGTGGTGCATAGTTCACATTTTATGCTAAGAGAGGAGTCCAAGTAAAACAGGAACAAAGGGTATTTGGTAGAGCTTTACAGGCTGTGTCAAGGACTTGGGACTTTTATCTTTTCGGAGATAAGAAAGCACCACAGAGTTTTAAGTAGGGAATTTCTATGTTTAAGAAATGTCATTCCCTAGGCGTGTGAAGGATGAATTATGTAGAAACCCAAGAAGCAGAGATCAGTCAGGAAGCTGCTGATATTATCCAGGCAAGAGATGATAAAATTACAGGAGTAGCAGGGATGGAAGGGGAAGATACAATCAGGATGATGTGTCTAGCTCAAAGCTAAGTACATAATGAATTCAAAATGCTTTTTGCACTAAGAAGATTATAAGTTACTTATATATTTAATTGTTGGGAGACAAGGTTGAACATTGATAAAAAATAATTATAAAATGATTAAATGTGCTATAAATATACAGTGTGATAAGAAAAGGTATATATATTGTTCTGTAATGTGAATACTTCAGAAAGTAGCAAATCTACTATGGTAAATGCTGAAGATATGGCTGAGTGGCTACAAAAGATATTTATAGAATTCTCTAGCCTCTCCTTTGGTCTGAACTTCCTCCAATCTCATTCTCTTATAGAAATAGAAAGCATCACCTTCTTGATGAAATAATAGCTTAACTCCAAGGAAGATATGGGCATTAGAAGATGGTTGTGTTTCAGAGAGAAGGTAAGAGAGTTTTAATAGAGGGCTAGCATAAGCCCAGGTACAGAGGTAGGAAGTGATATGGTATGTGGAAGAGGCAGGAAGGATAAGGATTTGACTGACACAGAAGAAAATAACAAGAGAAAAAACATTTACAGTGCTCTACTGTTAAAAAAAAAAATCCATGTATAAGTGAACCTACACAGTTCAAACCCTATTGTTCAAGGGTCAATTGTACATGTTTTATGCAAATCTTTTCCCATATATGTGTTTTAAATGTTTTCTCAGTCTATGACTTGCCTACCCTTTTTCTAATGCTGTGTCTTATTGAACAAAAGTCTTAAATATCGAAGATGTCTAATCTATCATTTTTTAAAAACTTGATGACTAATGCTATCTATGCCTGTCTAAAAATACCTTTTGCCTAAATCACAGGGATTTCAATTTTTTTTTCCCTTACATTTTATATTTGGGGCTTTAGGTTTAGGTGTGTGATCATTTTTAAATAACTTTTCTATGTGTTGTGAGGTTTTAGTCCATTTAAATTTAATGCAGTTGTTAGTGTATTTAGATTTATGACTATCATTTCATAGCTAGTTTTATTTTCTTGATTGCCTTTTTTACTTAATCACGTATCTTTTATTATGTTTCAATTTCTCAATTGGATTTTTAGCTGTAGCTCTGCATTATTTTAATGGTTTTTATAGTTACCATAATATGCAGGCTTAATTTATCATACTCTGCTTATAGTATTGTATTACTGTGTATAATATCTAAGAACCTTACATGGTATAGTTTTATTTATCTTCATCTTTTGTGTTATTGTACATATCAAATCTACAAAAATTATAAGACCTACAATAAATTTTAATTTTTATTTACATTTTCTATTTTAACAAAATGAAGTGAAGAAAAAAAAATTTTTTAAAGACTTTATTTATTTGACAGACAAAGATCACAAGTAGTCAGAGAGGCAGGCAGAGAGAGAGGAAGGGAAGCAGGCTCCCCACGGAGCAGAGAGCCTGATGTAGGACTCGATCTCAGGACCCTGGGATTGCAACCGAGCTGAAGGCAGAGGCTTTAACACATTGAGCCACCCAGGCACCCCAAGTTTAAGTTTTAAGTTTAGCTGCCTGTAGAACGTATGTTCTTTTTGAAGGTCTTTGGGGGCTTTTCTTATTTTCTTTGTCTTTCTTTTTTTCTTTTTTTCTTTTTTTTTGGAGATGTGGAATTCTGAGTATTTTTTTTTCCTTTCAGCACTTTTTTTTTTTTTGTCTATCCCTCTCCATTATTTCTGTGTTCATTTATACCATTATTTGCTTCTAGTTGCTTTCTCTAGTTATGTTAGTGATTTTTCTCTTCATCTTTAGTTTTCAACAGTTTAATTATGGTTTGCTTAGGTGTTGATTTGATTATTTTGCTTGCGGTTCATTGACATTTTTGGATCTTCAGGTATATAATTAAAAAATTTGGGGGGGTGAGTTTTCCACTAGGAGTATATTAAAATATTATTTTTCTGCCCCTATCTCTCTTCATCTTGTGACTATACTTTCTTGTATGCTGGATTCCTCGATGTTACCCTCAGGTCACTGAGGCACCCTTCTTCCTAACCCATGACTTTTCTCTTTGTTCTTCAAACTAGATAATTTCTATCTGAGTCTTTAAATTTGCTGTCCAGTCTAGCCAATGTCTACCCCATCCAGAAAACTTTGTTTAATTTTATTTTTTCTACTTTGATTCTTTTTCATAGTTGCCTTCTGTGAGATTCTCAATCTCTTTCTGTATTATGTCCATATTTTCCTTAAATTATGGAATATATTTAAAATAGCTATTTTTAAATTTAAATTCAATTAGCCAATATATAGTACATCAGTAGTTTTTCTTAGTTGCATGTAACACCCAGTGTTATATGATTCCTTGGTTACATATAACACCCAGTGCTCATCAGATCACATGTTCTCCTTAATGCCCATCACCCAGTTACCCCATCCCACCACCTACCTCCCTTTCCGCAACCCTCATTTTTTTTTCCCCAGAATGAAGACTCTCTCATGGTTTGTCTGCCTCTCTGATTTTTTCCCATTCAGTTTTCCCCCCATTCCCCTCTGATCCTCTGCACTATTTTTTATATTCCACATGAGTGAGACCATATGATAAGTGTCTTTCTCTGATTGACTTACTTGGAGGGTGTTACTAGCATAACATCCTCCGAGTCCATCCACGTCAATGTTACAAGCTTTTTTGCTAATTCTAACATGAGTCATTCCAGGGTTGGTCTTTATGGACTTCTTTTTCTCTTGATAATGTGTGATGTTGTCTCTTCTTTTTAATGTTAAAATTTAAAAACTCAAGTGCTGGATATGGTAGATGATATATTCTAATAGAATTCTATAACTTGGATGATGACTATTTTTTCTACTAAGTGGATAGCTTGGCCAGACTCAAACTAAACACTGTCTCTCACTGGACAGTAGTCAAGAATACCTGCTTGGCTCCATTAAGCTACCAGCTCCCTCCTTTCCTAAAGTATCTCCTGTATATGCAGTTAAGAGGTATATCTAGGATCCGGTACACTTACACAGAAAACCATGCATCTCCTGCTGTTTTATTCAGTTCTGGAGTTTCCTGGACACTTTCTTCAAGCTCTGGCAACATTTTTTTTCAAGATTTTATTTATTTATTTGAGAAAGAAAAGGAGCATGAGCGGGGGCAAGGGAGCAGTGGACAGAGGTAGAACGAGAAGCAGACTCCCTGCTGAGTAGGGGGTCTGATAAAGGGCTCCATTCCAGGATCCTGAGATTATGACCTGAGCTGAAGGGAGACACTTAACCAGCTGAGCCACCCAGGTGCCCCAGCTCTGGCACCTTTAATTCCTAACTTCTAACTCTTAATTTCTCAAGCTGCTAAGACAGTAGATTTCTGCTTGAGTCCTAACATACATATCCCCTTTTGGTGCATATCAGGGCTTGCTTCCAGCCAAAAGGACACATAAATGCAAATATCACTACATGCAGTTTGCCTCTTTAAAGATTGCCTCCTCTCTAATCTCTGTCTTTAATCATTATATAGTACTTTTAAATATAGTCAGTTCTGCTCTAACAAAACATGTGTTCCTAAAAAATCATTAAGAGATGCAAAACACTGGACTAAAAACCATAGGGTTTTGCGGGGGGTGGCTACAGACACAATTAAAAACTTTATCTGTGACATTTAAAAAAAAGGAATATTGGTAAAAATGATATCCTGGTTTTACATATGTTAAATGGTGAAGAAATACATAAATATTAGAGTAAATGTGACATTTTACATTGTAAAAGTCTCAATTTGTTGATAGAAGTGGGTGTTGGAAAGATTGCTGCTTGGGCATTATTGTGAGGTAGTTATCTGAAATCTGACTGAAAGTCATAACACCTGACATAGTTTAGTGTAGTTCATAATTCACATGATGAACTAAATTAAAGTAGCTAGTAAATGTGAGGGGTTTTGTGTATGGGAATGTGTGTGTCTGTGAATTTTGTATATTCTTATATATCTATGCTATGTGCTGCATTTACATAATACTTCTCACAGATGAAATTAAGCATAAGCAGATGTGAAATTTTAATTTTTCCTAATTATTTACTAGTATATCACTGGCTTTGGAATAAATTTGCAGTTTCCAAATAAGCATTCTATCAGAACTGATTGTTGTTACTTTTTTTAGATTTA
The DNA here is from genome assembly GCF_022355385.1 of Mustela nigripes. Lineage (NCBI taxonomy): Eukaryota > Metazoa > Chordata > Mammalia > Carnivora > Mustelidae > Mustela > Mustela nigripes. The sequence goes on from NC_081569.1 coordinate 95,988,693, forward strand.
TACAAAATTTATAATTATCATATATAGGAGAATTAATCTAAAGTGATTTGCCATTGCTGAAGGCAGAACCTCCATTTTTCCCATTTTATTTATTATTTCTTTTTTGGTTCTATTAACTTTTTATTTAAATTGCAGTTAGTTAAGACATAATGTAATATTAGTTTCAAGAGTAGAATTTAGTGACTCAGCACTTAATGTATAACACCCAGTGCTAATCACAACAAGTACCCTTAATACCCATTACTCATTTATCCCAACTCCCTGCCCACCTCCCCTCCATCAATCCTCAGTTTGTTTTCTATAGTTAAAAATCTGTTTCATGGTTTGCTTATTTCCCCCCACTATGTTCATCTGTTTTGTTAAATTCCACATATGCATGAAATCACATGATACTGTCTTTCTCTGACTTGTTTCACTTAGCCTAATACACTCTAGTTCCATCCATGTTGTTGCAAATAACAAGATTCTATTCTTATTGATGGCTCATACTCCATTGTGTGTGTATACCACAATCTTCTCACTCATCACTTGATAGAAATTTGGGCTCTTTCTGTAATTTGGTGATTGTTGATAAAGCTACTTAAACAGCAGACAAAAAGTTTCTGCACAGTGAAAGAAACTGTCAATAAACCTAAAAGGCAACCTACCGAATGGGAGAAGATACTTGCAAATGGCATCTGATAAAGTGTTAGTATCCAAAATCTATAAAGAACTACAAATCAGACTCAACACCCAAAAAACATAATCCATTTAAGAAATGGGCAGAAGACATGAACAGACATTTCTCCAAACAAGACATCCAGATGACCAACAGACACATGAAAAGATGCTCAGTGTCACTCATCGTCAGGGAAATACAAATCAAAACCACAATGATATATCACCTCACATCTGTCAGAATGGCGAAAATACGGGAAATTACAGATCTTTGGGAGGATGTGCAGAAAGGGCAACCCTCTTACACTGTTGGTGGAAATGCAAACTGGTGCAGTCACTCTGAAAAGCAGTATAGATTTTCCTCAAAAAGCTAAAAATAGACTATTCTAGATCCAGCAATTGCACTGGTGGTAATTACCCAAATAATACATAAATACTGTTTCAAAGGGGTCCATGCACCCCGATGTTTATAGCAGCATTGTTAACAGTAGCCAAACTATAGAAAGAACTCACATGCCCATTGACTCATGAATGGATAAAGAAAAGGTGACTATATATATATATATACATATATATTGCACCCATCATAAAAGAATGAAATCTTGCCATTTGCAAGGAAGTGGATGGAACTAGAGTGCATTATGCTAAGTGAAATTAGTCAGGAAGACAAATACCATGATTTCACTCATATTTGGAATTTAGGAAACAAAACAGATGAACATATGTGAATGGAAAAAAGGGAAGCAAACTGTAAGAGACTCTTGACTATAGAGAACTAACTGAGGATTGATGGAAGAGGGTGAGTGGGAGATGGGCCAAGTGGATGATGGATGTTAAGGAGGGCACTTTTGATGAACACTAAGTGTTATATATGTAAGTGATGAATCATCAATCTCTCCTGAAATCGGTATTACACTATATGTTAATTAGAATTTAAATAAAAATTTGAAAAAATTATACATAACTTCACTTAGCATCTTTTGTCAGCTTTGTTGATGCTGTTGTATGTAGAAGTATTTTATTAATTTCCTATGGCTGTATAGTATTTCATTTTTTAAATAGATCACAATTTAGTTTCCATTATACTGTTGATGGGTATTTAGATTTTTTTGCTATTTTGACTAATGATGCTATGAATAGTCATTTGTATATGATCTACATGTGTTAAGAGTTGGCAGTGATAGAATATAATACAATTTTCTGTTGTAGATACTGACAAATATTTTTCTAAGTGAGTTGTAACAATTTGTACTCTCAGGAGCCTTATTTAACAGGTCCAGTTGCTCTGCATTTTTATTAATACTTATTATTTTCAGTACCATAAATTCAAGACATTTTAGTTGAGGTATAAACTCAAAACTGTCTCATCATGGTTTTAATTTGCATTGTTCTGATGACTAGTGAAGTTGAGAACGTTTCCTATGCTTATTAACCACTTGACCTCATGTGTAAAGGGTCTTTATACTTTTTTGTACATGCTTTAAAGTCGGTAGTCATTTTCTTTCTGGTTTATAGGAGTTCTATATATGTCCTACATAAAAACCTTTTGTCAGATTATGTAAATTTTATATGCATTCACTCATTGGCTTGTCCTTTTGCTCTCTTAAAGCTGTCTTTTGTGTATTACATTATTTATATCAGGTGCTTTAATTCTCCATACAATTTAAAATACCCAAGACTATAATTATTAGAATTATTATTGTTTGATCAATATTTGCTCACATATTTATGCTTTGTTTTAATCTTATTCCTTCTTGTATTTTAATGCTTTCATTTGAAATCATTTTTTCAATTGCTTAAAGAACTCTCTTGGAAATTTCTTTTAGAGTCTGTCTCTTGGCAACCATATTTTTTTCAGTTTTTTGTTTTTCTGTTTTCCCAGAAATATATTTTTTGTTTATATGTTGAAGAACGTTATTCTAATTACAAAATTTTAGGTTAGCCCATGGTCACATCATTCATTCCTCTGTTATTTACACATTTTTAACATTGTTTTGAAATGTAAATGATAAGGTCTAGAGTATCGTAAGGTGGAGGACAGAGAGATTATTTTGTCCCAATCCTTAATTTTAGAGCATTGGATTTAAGGCAAAGAATATGAAATAACTTGAACAAAAATTAACTAAAAATAATAACTAATCTAATACTTAGCCATTCTTATATTTAGCAGTTTTTCTTATGCTTTATATATGTCCATAAATATTTTATGTATTCATGGGGTTCATTATTTTTTCCTGTAGGCCTAACACATGCTGGTACTGTGCTAACCAATGGATGGATTGTAGTTAGTGAGGTCTTTTGTCTCTTGGAGCTTGCACTCTATTGATGGAAATGATAAAGAAAAGTACAAAATAGAATAAATTGTTATATAAGATAATTTTGAGATAGTAGCAAGCACTTCACAGCAAATAAAACAGGATGATAGAATAGAAAGTAACTTTAGGAAGAGATGACAACTTAAAATACTGTGGTCAGTGCAGCCTCCAAGCTGGGTCTTGAATGAGTCCAAAGAGTTGGGCATGCAAAAATGTAGGGAAAGTAAATTTTAGGAAGAGGGAATAATAAAAGGGAATAATAAATGCATGGTGTTGATGTTGACACCAACTTGACTTACTTATTGAACCTCGTGTGGAGCAAAGTGAATGATTTCTAAAATGGTGAAAGATTAAATCAGAAGACCATGCAAGGCATAGATTGATTAAGGTATGTTAGGTCCTGGAAGGATTGGGCCTTGGTTTTAGGTAGATATACTATACGGTTTAACTAGCAAAGTTACATGATCTGATTTGTACTTCTTAAAAAAAAAGTAAAAAATACCTTTTCTTTTTAACTTCTTGATGTTTTTCTTGGTATGTCCTATCGTAAATTCTAGGCATACTTTCATACGCCTTATGAGTCTACCAATTGCTTCAAATTTCTTACTTCTCCATTGCTATTTAATAGTCTCATGCCTTCTGGAGACTAGTCTCTCAGTCTTGAAAGCTGAGGAAAATTACTAAATCTGTTAAATACAAGTGTACAATTTTAATTGACTTTTGTCTTTCCTGATATTTACATATTTAATATGTTTTCTTATGTGTATTTCATTTTGTAAAGATTTTACTTACTAGGGAGGGATGGAGAGAGAATGAGTGGGGGTGGGGTGAATAGAAGGAGAAGCAGACTCCCCACTGAGCAGGAAGCCTGACCATGGGTGCTTGATCCCAGGACCCTGAGATCATGCCCTGAGTGAGCCAAAGGCAGATGCTCAGTGGACTAAGCCTCCCAGGTGCCCCTCTTATTTATATTTTAGAAACATACATTCATGATGTATTTCAGGCAGATCTGAGATGATTGAAATAAACAAATAGCCTCCAGATGTGACAAGTTAGAAGAGTAAGCATTTGTTCTCATGTGTAAATAAAACCTAGTGTACATGTTAAAAATACTGTTTTGTGATTTAACTTTTATTTTTTTGTTACTGTTTGGTCATAAACTTACATCAGTAAAAAACCAACAATCTATAATATCAGAAAGGTTCATTCATATATATGGTACATATTAATAATAGAGCATAGAGTTTATATTTGTGCTTTTGTTTATATCAAATGAAATGTGTCTTCCTCTGTATTTGGAGGAAGGCAGGAACTGTCAAAACCTGTCAAAGAAACAGAGTGACTGAAGTAAATTCTCCATAATTCAAAAACTTGAAGTGGCCTAGAATAGTTAGATGATGCTTTACATGGAAACACGTTACAGATTTTTGCCCTATTCTACAAGCCAAAAGACATACATTCCTATCCTTTTGGGGGAGGGTATAGTTTTAATTTTTTTTAAGATATTATTTATTTGTTAGAGCATTCACAAGTGGGGGAGTAGCAGGCAGAGTAAGAAGCAGACTCCCCACTGAGCAAGGACCCGGATGTGGGACTTGATTCCAGGATGCTGAGATCATCACCCCAGCTTAAGACAACTTAACCACCTGAGCCACCAAGTCATCTTTGTGGGGGGGTAGTTTCAAAATGTCATTGTAATGACCTTTTAGAAAGAAATATTTACTAAGAGTAAATGAAATGATGATAGTTAAAAATTCATTAAATAACAGATTACTGACTCAGAGAATCCCTAATATTCAGTGTAATCAGTTCATATTTCAGGTCAAATAGCCAGTCCTTAAATTAATTCATTGTATCACTTTAAATCCATTAGATTGTTTTTAGGGAAAAATAAAATGTCAGTAACTTTAGACAAAAAAATATCAAATGGTTATAATCTATCAAATCAAAAAGATCCAGCAATTCTTGTAGGTATTAAAAAAAGCAGTCTGGAAATGAAATTCCAACTTAAAATTTACTCTAGTTTTTATCTCAAATACGTATATACCCTGAATTAAGATGGCTTAAAACCATTACTATATCAAACTTAATACTAGGAAATGTGTCTGGTGAGTAGAAATTTTGGAGAAGTGAATGCACTATGCAAGTACCCATTTAGATTTTCTTTCGGGACCTGTGTGAGAAAGAAATTCATAGAAGCTAAAAACTCAAAAATAAATAGCATTACTAATGCTATAAAAAGGAGAAAAAATAAGTGTGAAAGAGATGCAACTTTTTCAAGGAAGCTCAAGGACAAATTTACTTAAGGTCGCTGTGGTAAATAGGAAAAGATACAATCTGCTCCTAATTACAAGGAATCTCTGGGAAAATAGAGATAAATACAGTCCAAATCTTCAACTCACGCATTAGTTTCGCCTGTTGGCCACCAATGCCTTTGCCAAGAGGAATTTGATGTGACAATTGTTTTTCAATCCATTTCATGTCCTCTCCTTCTGTGAAAATGGTAGCAAGAGAACTAGAAGAAACCTAAATAATCACGATGAATTAGATAACCAAGCCTGCATTCGTCTTTTAGCAGCTCAGTAGTGTAGAAACAAGAAAAAGACAAATAGTTTCTAAAAGTCATGCCATTAATGGGAGATACAGGACTGCCATCCAGTTTCTTTAGAATTTCTAAGATAATATGCTTTCTTTCCTCTAGTGTATGTTGCTTTTGGTGTTAATCAGTAAAACTCTGATGCCATAGTGGTTTCCTTGTGAGAACATGGAGTATATTCAAATGGAAAAGACTAACAGAAACCAATGCACATGGATCTTTCATATTATATCTCAAAAAACAGGAATTTCACTGCACTTCAAGAAGAGAAATAAGTAGAGACAAGTCAAGGGCTTGATGGATTGTGTTGCAGAAAACTTGACAGAAGAGAAAAAGGCAATTGCAGGGTGAAATCACTACTCTGGAGAGCATAAAGAAATTAAACTATTAAATTCAGGTTCATCAGGCCAGATTATTGCCCACTCGTTGGGAAGAGAGAGAAAGACTAACATGAACAGAAGAGATAATAAGATTTTTACAAACTTAACTTGAAAAGACTATAAAGAGATACTTTAGGCATCTATCTTTTTTTTTTTTAAGAACTTTATTCAAGAGAGTGAGAGAACACAAGCAGGGAGAGGCGACAGAGGTCAAAGGAGAAGCAGAACCCCAGGTGAACAGGGAGCCCAATGCTGGCTCCATCCCAGGACCCTAGGATCACAAACCCAGCCAAAGGCAGATGCTTAACTCACTGAGCCACCCAGGCACCCCACATCTATTGATTTTTTTTTAAGATTTTTATTTATTTATTTGACAGACAGAGATCACAAGTAGGCAGAGAGGCAGGCAGAGAGAGAGGGAGAGAGAGGGCAGAAGCAGGCTCCTCACTGAGCAGAGAGCCCAATGTGGGGCTCGATCCCAGGATCCCAGGGTCCTGAGATCATGACCTGAGCATGAGGCAGAGGCTTAAACCACTGAGCCACCCACTTGTCCCAAATCTATTGATTTTTAAAGAAATATTGAAACGATGGTCCCAAACTGGGAAAACCACATTTTTTAACAGAAATATTTGAGCATGGATTAGTTCTAACATAATGAGTTCCAGTTACTCTAGGTTTTGAGAATACCGCAGTTTAAGGGTTTATTCTTCTTGACATTTTAAGTTTATAAAATGTAGACTATGTTGATAGTCTATATAGGTATTTAGCCTGCAACTTCAAACTTCTCTTTGACTGTCACTACTGAGTTTATTTTGTTGATAAAAAGCTTCTGGAATGTATCTGAGTTCAATATGTCTAGAACTCTGACTTTTTAAATATAACAAAATTTGTGCTGACTACTAAACATATATTTCATTCAAGATTATTTACTAGATTATTTGTTGAAACTTCTGGTTAAGAAATACATAGGTCTAGGGGCGCCTGGGTGGCTCAGTCATGAAGCATCTGCCTTCGGCTCAGATCATGACTTCAGGGTCCTGGGATCAAGCCCTTACCAGGTTCCCTGCTTGTGGGAAGCCCGCTTCTCCCTCTTGGGGCACCTGGGTGGCTCAGTGGGTTAAAGCTTCTGCCTTTGGCTCAGGTCATGATCCCGGGGTCCTGGGATTGAGCCCTGCCTCAGGCTCTCTGCTTAGCAGGGAGCCTGCTTCCTCCTCTCTCTCTGCCTGCTTCTCTGCCTACTTGTGATCTCCGTCCATCAAATAAATAAATAAAATCTTTAAAAATTATAAAAAAAGAAATACATAGGTCAATATTTTGCTAATATTACTGTTTGGCAACTTATTTTTATGAGTCTTAGCCAATAATTTTTCCCATTATTTGTTATATTAAAACTAGCTTAGTGTACTTCTGCTACATTTATCATCCTTTTTATATTATTTGAAATATATATAGCAAGAGCATCCTGCCTTAGAGACATATACAAAATCAAACTACAGTTGCTTTTGAGAAACTGTTAGAATAACATGACTAATTAATTTAAAGATATAAAGACAACAATTTTGAATAAGTTTTCTTAGGAATTTATAGTTTAGTTATTACTTATCTTGCTTAAGCATCATTTTATTGAGAAAATAAAAATCAATGAATATAGTTAGAAAAAGTAAATCCATACACACACACACACACACACACACACAATCCACAGTTATATTTACAGTTCCCAAAAAAACCAGAAAGCTTGTATTTTTCAGGGTCATTGTAATTAGAAAGAAAAAAATATTTAAAGAACTTTTTAGCCAGTCAAACGTGATTATTCTAAGTACTTTTTATTCAATTCTTAATGACCCTCTCATCACTGTTTAATATTATATTGCAAATGTACCTGTGCTCATTATACCTAAGATTTTAAAAACCAAAAATATCATAAAATAGTTTTGTAGAGAATCAATCCTGCTTGGTTTTTTTTAGTTAATGGTTTTGTTTTGCCACACACTTAGAAGGAGCTGCACTTAAAATCGAACTGTGCAAATGCAATTTCAAGCTAAATTAATATCAATTAAACACCTTTTATGAAAATGATTTATTCTGAAACCAAGTACTTTGTAGAAAATTCTGTATGTGAATGAGTCTGATATCAAATATTGTTCATCTGTAGTGAAACTTCTCTGCCAAGACAATAAAATGTAACTAATAGCATGATTATTAGAAGAAATAAGCATGGAATGCTTAATCTATGTATGAACCAAAGTAGCATGCAGTAATTAGTGAATTATTATTGTTCTTCCAAAATAATTTTTAGGCAACCAAGAATGGATTTGATGTGTCAGAATAGTAAAATGTTGAAAACTTTTTCTTGTATTCACTCAACAACTCTATTAAAGAAGCACAATTTGTTAGGCACTGTCCTAGATGTTTAAAAATAAAAAATGGCTAAGGTGCAGACACTGTTGAGAATCTTCTCATAATCCAGTGGAAATGAGTTCTGAGTACAAACATGACTGTAACTTAATAAAAATTTTAATAGAAACACTGGGTACCAGGGTAGGGTTTAGATTTTAATGTACATTTTGGGTCTCACATTTTGGTCTTCAATCTATGTTGAATTTATTTTTGTGTATGGTGTAAAAAATGTCTACAGTTTCATTCTTCTGCATGTTGATGTCCAGTTTTCCCAACACCATTTGTTGAAGAGACATTATTTTTCCCATTGTATTTTTTTTTCTGAGTTACGGAAGCTTAATTGATCATATAATTATGAGTTCATTTCTAGGTTTTCTATTCCATTCCCTCATTCTATGTATCAGTTTTTCTGCCAGTACCAAAATATTCTGATTATTACAGATTTGTAATATAACTTGAAGTCCAGAATTCTGATGCTTCAAATGCTTCTGATGCTTTGCTTATCTTTGTCAATGTTTTCTCTGGCTATTTGAGGTCTTTTGTGGTTTACAGATCTTAAGATTATTTGTTCTAGCTCTGTAAAAAATACTGTTGGTATTTTGATGGGAATTGCATTAACTGTATAGAATGCTTTGGATAGCATAAATATTTTCAACAATATTCTTCCAATCCATGAACATGGAATGACTTTCCATTTCTTTGTGTTGTCTTCAATTTCTTTCACTGGTGTTTTATAGTTTTCCAAGTACAGATCTTTTATCTCTTTGTTGGGTTTATTCCTAGGTATCCTATGGGTTTTGGTGCAATTATAAATGGGACTTATTCCTTAATTTCTCTCTCTGCTACTTCATTATTAATGTATAGAAATGCAACAGATTTCTGTACATTGGTTTTGATTTCTGTGACTTCATTGAATTTGTTTATCTGATTGAGTGGTTTTTTTGGTGGAGTCTTTCAGGTTTTCCATAGAGATGATCATGTCATCTGCAAATAGTGAAAGTTTTACTTCTTTGTTGCTGACTTGGATGTCTGTTCTTTCTTTCTGTTTTCTGATTGCTGTGGCTAGGACCTCTAGTACTACATTGAATAAAAGTGGTGAGAGTGGACATCCCTGTCTTCTTCCATACTGTTGTTCCCCATTAAGGATGATATTAGTTGTGGGCTTTCCTTATACAGCAAATATTACATTGAAGTATGCTTCCTCTAAACCTGCTTTGTTGAGGGTTTTTATCATGAATGGATGTTGTACTTCATCAAATGTTTTTTTCTGCATCTATTGACATGATCATATAGTTATTATCCTTTATTTTATTAATGTGGTACATCATGTTGATTGATTTGTGAATACTGAACCACCCTTGCAACCCAGGAATAAATCCCACTTGATTATGGTGAATGATTTTTTTTTAAGATTTTATTTATTTATTTGACAGAGAGAGATCACAAGTAGGCAGAGAGGCAGGCAGAGAGAGAGGAAGGGAATCAGGCTCCCTGTTGAGCAGAGAGCCCGATGCGGGACTCGATCCCAGGACCCCGAGATCATGACCTGAGCTGAAGGCAGCAGTTTAACCCACTGAGCCACCCAGGCGCCCTGTGAATGATTTTTTAAAATGTATTGTTGGATTTATTTTGCAAGGTTTTATTGAGAATTTTTGCATCCATGTTCATCAGGGATATTGGCCTGTTGTTTTCTTTTTTAGTGGAGTCTTTATCTGGTTTTGGTATCAGGGTAATGCTGACCTCATAGGGCAAATGTGGAAGTTTTCCTTCCTTTTTTACTTTTTTTGGGTGCAAGTGGAGGGATAGTTTGAAAAGAATAGGTACTAACTCTTCTTCTTCTTCTTCTTCTTCTTTTAAGATTTCACAAGAGAGGACAAGAAGAGGGAGGGGCAGAGAGAGAGGGAGAAGCAGGGTCCTTGCAGAGCAGGGACCTGATGTGGGACTCGATTCCAGGACTCTAGGATCATGACCTAGCCAAAAGCAGTGGCTCTGGGATCATGACCTGAGCTGAAGGCTGTGGCTTAACCAACTGAGCTATCTTGGGGCCCCTAACTCTTCTTTTAATGTTTGGTAGAATTCACCTGTGAAGCTGTCCTGGACACAAAAAAAAAAAGTCCTGGACTTTTGTATATTGGGAGTTTTTTGATTACTGATTCAACTTCTTTGCTGGTCACCAGTCTTTTCAAGTTTTATATTACCACCGGTTTCAGTTGGGGTAATTTATATTACCAAATAAAAATTTCATTTCTTCTAAGTTGTCCAATTTGTTGGCACATAGTTTTTTATAATATTTTTTATGATTGTCTTTCTGTGGTGTTCATTCTTCTTTCTCCTTTCTCATTTGTGATTTTATTTCTCTTTTCTTTTTAATAAGTCTGGCTAGAAGTTTATCAATTTTATTTTATTTATTTACTTATTTTTAAGGAACCAGCTCCTGGTTTCATCAATCTGTTTTGTTGTTGTTGTTGTGCTTTGTTGTTCTTGTTCTAGCTCCTTTAAAATTAGATACTTTATCTGAGATTTTTCTTGCTTCTTGAGGTAGGCTAGTATTGTTGTATACTTCCCTCTTAGGATTGCTTTTCCTGTATCCCAAAGGTTTTGGACCATTGTGTTTTCATTTTCACTTATTTCCATGTATTTTTTTCTATTTCTTCTTTGATTTCCTGGTTGATCCATTTATTGTTCAGTAACATGTTATTTAACCTCCATATGTTTGTGGTCATTCCAATTTTTTGTTATGGTTGACTTTCTGTTTCAAAGCACTGTGATCATAAAGGTGCATAGTATGATTTCAAAATTTTTATATTTGTTGAGGCCTGTTCTGTGGGCTAATAGGTGATCTTGTCTGCAGAATGTTTCATTTACACCCAAAAGAAATGGGTATTCTACTATTTTAGAAAAGAATGTTCTGAATGTATCTGTTAAGTCCATCTGATTCAGTGTGTCATCCAAAGCTATTGTTTCCTTGTTGATTTTCTGTTCAGATAATCTGTCCGTTGATGTAAGTATAGTGTTAAAATCCCCTATTATTAATGTGTTATTACCAATTAGTTCCCTTATGTTTGTTATTAATTGTCTTATATATTTGGGTGCCCCATATTGAGTGCATAATTACAATGTTATATATTCTTGTTTTGTTGTCCCCTTTATTATGACATAGGGCCATTCTTTGTCTCTTGTTGCAGTCTTCATTTTTGAAGCTGAGTTTATTCACTGTAAGTATTGCTGCTCTTGCCTTCTTTCAATATCCATTTGCATGATAGATATTTCTCCAACCCCTCACTTTCAATATGCAGGTGTCTTTAGGTCTAAAATAAATCTTTTGTAGGCAGATAGGTCTTGTCTTTTTATTCTGTTCTGACACCCTTTGTCTTTTGGAGCATTTAGTTTATTTACATACAAAGTAATTATTGATATATACCTATTGTCACTCTATTACTTGTTTTGTGATTGTTTCTGAAGATTTTCTCTGAACCTATCTTTCTCTCTTTTATGTTTTGCTGATTTTTCTTTATAATAATTTGGATTTCTTTCTTTCTTATTCCTTGCATGTTTATTGGTAGCTTTCGATACATGGGTACCATTGGATTTGTATACAACCTCTTCTTCAAATAACAGTCTATATTAAGTTATTGGTCATTCAATTTGAACCCACTCTCTTCTCCCCTCTCCACATTTTAGGTATGTTTCATATTTCATATCCTCTTTTGTGTTTGAGTTTCTTTTTATTTTAGATTTTATTTATTTATTTGAGAGAGAGAGTGAAAGAGAGCCTGAGAGGGGAAAAGGTCAGAAGAAGAAGCAGACTCCCCATGGAGCAGGGAGCCTGATGTGGGACTTGATCCCGGGACTCTAGGATCATGAACTGAGCTGAAGGCAGTCACCCAACCAACTGAGTTACCCACACGCCCCTGTGTTTGAGTTTCTTGACTGATTTTTACAGAAGGACTCATTTTTATTGTTTGTGTTTTCTGTCTTCATACTCTCACTTTTGGTTTTCATTCCCACTTAAACAGAACTCTTTAATATAATTTCTTGTTGTGTTGGTTTAGTGGTTGAGCTCCTTTAATTTTTGTCTGGGAAACTCTTTATCCTGAGTGATCACTTTGCTTAATAAGTATTCTTGGCTGCAGATTTTTTCCCATTCTGCATTTTTAATGTATTATGCCACTTTTTCCTGGCTTGTTAAGTTTCTGTTGAGAAATCTCCAGCTAGCCTTATTGGTTTTCCCTTGTAAGGTAAGGACTTCTTTTGTCTGGCTGCATTTAAGATTTTTTTCTTTATCACTATATTTTGTCAATTTAATCATAATCTGTCTTGGTGTTGGCCTGCTTTTGTTGACTTTAATGGGAGTTCCCTGTGCTTCCTGGATCCAGATGTCTGTTTACTTTCCTAGACTGGTGAAGTCTTCAGCTATTAATCCTTCAGATAAGTTTTCTGCCCCCAGAAAAGGGGAGAAAAGCCTTCTTCTGGGACTTCTATAATATAAACATAGACATTATTATGTTTGATGGAGTCACTGAGTTCCCTAAGTCTATTCTCATTTTGCATAATTCTTTCTCTCTTTTGTTCTTTTGAAAATTTCATTACTTTCCAGTACTTCATCTTCTGTGTCATTAATTCATTCCTCTGCTTCTTCCAACCTGATGTTCATTGTGTCAACCTTGTTTCTAATCTCATTTATTGCACTCTTCTTCTCTGACTCTTTTGTAATGTTATCTCTGTGGTAAGAGTATCACTGATGTCTTCTAATCTTTTCTCATGGCCAGTGAGTATCCTTATGATTGTTGCTTCAAATTCTCCATCAGGCATATAACTGGTATCTATTTTGCTTAGATATTTGGCTGTGGGCTTACCTTGTTTTTCCTTTGGGATAAATTCTTCTGTCTCTGCATTTTGTCTAAGTCTCTGCCATTTTCTCTATGGTAGAAAAGCCAATTTTGTCTCTTGCTCCTGAAAGTTATGGTCATATGAAAAAAAGGTCATATAGTGTCCAAGACCTGGCGCTTCAGGGAGTGTCTCTGGTATGTGCTTCATGCATTCTGTTTTTGTGTTCTGGCTTCTCTAACCTTTGTGTCAGTCATCATCAGAGAGTCTCCCAGCCTGCTGTGGAGACTGTTTTGTCTCTGGCCTGAATATGGCAAGAATTACCTAGGCATGCTCTGGTCTGCTTATGAAATGAAAACTGTCACCATGTCCACTAGAACTGAGGCCCTGGGGTGCCTGGGTGGCTCAGTCATTAAGCAGCTGCCTTGGGCAGGGGTCATTATCCCAGGGTCCTGGGATCGACCCCACATCAGGCTCCCTGCTCTGCGGGAAGCCTGCTTCTCCCTCTCCAACTTCCTCTGTTTGTGTTCCCTCTCTCGCTGTATCTCTCCCTGTCAAATAAATATATAAAATCTTTAAAAACAAAACAAAACAAAAACAAGGCCCTGCTAAGCTCTCTCTTTGGGAGATGTGGTGTGGGCAGGCATTTATGCTGGTCTTCTGGAGGATAGGCCCATTGCACTGGGACTGAGGCAAGCAGGCCTGAGAAAGGCAAGCTCCAGTGAGGCTTGGTGTAAGCAAGTTAAGCAGACCATGTTGGCATTTCACTGCTTCCCACACGTGGCTCTGTTTATGTTGAGGGGCTAGGGCATCAGCCAGCTCCTTTGTTCCCAGAGAAGTGTCTCTATGAATGCTGCCTCTCAGGGACAGGCTCTGAAAAGAGCAAATGCTTTCCTCACTGTGTTCCCCAGGCACTCTTCAGATTGCTGTTTCCATGCTGTCTGCCCCTGGGTTGTCAGCCTGGCTTTACTCTAGGAGCAGCACAATGTCTTCTGGGCTCTATCCCAGCCCCACCCAGTGACCTTTAAAACTCCAGGCTTTAAGCCCTGCTGGTTGCAAGAACTAAAAAAAAAAAAAAAAAAAAAAAAAAAAAAAAAAAAAAAAAAAATTCATTCCCTTTCATTTTCTAAGAATGTTCTTCTTGTGTGTTCCCCTGTGTGCTCCTTTATCTATCTCTCTGTCTATCTATCTGTTGCCTCTTTGCCCGCTTCTCAGTGACCATGGCTCCTGGCCCTCCATAGTGGCTGTATTCCATTTCTCCCCCAAATCACAACTCTGCACTTCCCACCTTCTTTGATGTGGTCTCTTCTCTGATGTGGTTTAGTAGACTTTGTTCTGTCAGCATTCAGGTCAATTTCTGGGATATTTAGGATGGTCTGAAATTTATCTAGTGTGTTCATAGGATTAGCGAAGCCTAGAGTCCCCCTGCTTTGTTGCCATCTTCATCTCTGAAAACCTGTACATTTTTGATTAATGGCTCCATCATCCACTGCCAGTGAGGATTCTATAGACATTAATTTTTGCAAATACAACAGGTTTTGGAATACAGGTGCAGGCTGTTCCTGCCATGTGATTTACTTATAGTAATAAAATAATGATGGCTTCACTCTCAAATATTATCAAAGCATGGCCACTCCTTTCTTGAAAGAGAAAGGATATACAGATCATAATTTTGTTCTACTGTTCAACATCTTGCTTTATCTCAGCATCCTCATAGTTTGAAGCACACCGTTAGTTTGATGCAAGGAAGGAATAGTTAAAATGACTTTAGTGGAAAATAGTCATATTTTCAAAAAGAAGAGACACAAATTAATAATTATTGGTGATTAAGTAGGTCTAGGTAACAAAAATGTTCATACGTGTGAAGTGACTATAACTTTTAACTGATTTTTATCGGAAAAAATCAGCTTATGTTTTCAGTCCAGAATTCCTCTTCTTTCCCTTTGTGATTCAAAAAGTCCTTCATTAGTAATGTATATCCTAACTTGCCATCACCATTTGCTTAGGTAACTTACTTTTGATATCTCCGTATGGCAGTGAAAGCAAGGAGATTATTTAATAACCGTATTCAGTCCTAAAGTGATTAATGGGACATCAAATATAGAACTGAAAAGTCAGAGAAGTGGAAATTTGAAAATGAATATTAGATGGGAGCTTTATGATCAATGTATTTATAAAGATGGTATGGTGAGGATCAGAAAAGTTTTGCAGAGATCTTAAGTTTGGGGGGAAGAGGACATTCCACTTGAGGCAGCACAGTAGAAGAGAAGCACAAAATGACAATTTGCAGGCCCATTCAGTCCCCACAACTCTGCTTATTTACCACATAGTTGTTACATGATCATTTAATTTTTAAAATGCCGTGATTTTTATCTTAAATTGGGCTGCTATCATCTAATCCACAAGGCTGCTTTGAGTGCTAATGAAAGAATACATGTACAGTATTTCGAAATAGTTTTCACCCTAACAAGCATTAACCTTCTCTCATGACAGAGTGATATAATTTAAAATGCGTGACTTTCCATTAACATCAAAACATGTATTCTTACAATGAATTTTTATGAAAGTTTATACTCCAGGAAACTTTTCCCTGTATCATAAGAAAACATATTTATGTCTACATTTAATGGAGTGCCTTTATGGAAGTAACAAAGTTATTTGAAATCAGGACTGTATCAGAATCTGAGGGGTGTAGTGTAATAAGCTTGAATGAAAAAAGTGATCTTTTAGAATAAGCATGTGTTCAAATCCTGTTCCATCATTTCTAAATGAGCAGAAGTCTGTCCAAATCATGAAACATTCAGTGGCCTGATAAAATTATTGATTTGTAGCCTGGGTCAATGTTAAGTTTTGTCTTCTTTTCTACTCTAAAAGAAAAATTACTTTCTTGAAATTTTCTACTAAGGACACATCAGGTAGTGTGTGTATGGGTAGTACCTCATCAACAGAGATTTGCTTTATGAAGTTTACTTATTATTGCAATACGGTCTAGACAAGCTATTGGCTTAACTTGAAACTTAAAAACCCAGCTCATAAAAATTATGACCATGAATAATTGTTTTCTTGGACTGTTTGACAGTTTTTGTTGATTTGGAAAAAATGACTTAGAAACATTGATGCTGAAATAGCGACAGGGATTAGAACTGGTTTAGCTCTTGACAAAGAATGTTTGGTGTTTTTTCCCCTCTCTTCTAACTGGAAAATTGAACTCCTCTCTTCCTTTAATCCTTTTTCTTTTCAGGGAGATCTATGCTTACTTGTTACATTAGACCCAGAATGAGAGGAAGGGAGCTTTCCAATAGACGTCTACCAGCATAATTAAATTAATTACTTAATTAATTAAGCTAATTTATCCTTCCATGGCAATTTCTCTGATATCTCAGACTTTATGTGCCTTCCCAAATGATGACACCTGCCAGTCTATATCTGTAGGGACCTGCTGGCTGGAACAGGAACACTTTTCAAATACAGTTGGTGGAGAAGAGTACATGAGTTCTCTCTACTACAGGTAGGGATATACTGTAGTATACTACCTGTAGTGTAGTATACAGTATATAGGGATATAGGGATATACTACAGGTTTTACGTGTTCCTATTCCAGTTCCTACATCCTTGACTCTGTCTCTTATATTGCATTTTCTATGTACTAAAGATATATACATACAGAGAAAACATTAAGGAATCACTGAAAAGCAGCCTGTAGCATCTCATCACAAGTTTAAGGAATATTCTAGTGGTGCTAGAAATAGAGAAATGTGAACAAGATGACTTGTCTTTTCAGAAGATATATAGCCAAGCACAAAATAAAGCTCCACTCTTAGGCTATATGGTTACAGAGAAATACTAAATATGCCCCTGAGAAGCTCAAGGTATTGGCCATTCAGTAAGATTTTTAACTAATGACAGGGAAAAAAAAATGCTACTATTTTGAAATAGAAGTGGTTCCTACCAAATTTTTATAAGTACAATAAATGTAACTTGAACTCAGTGACTTATGCTATAAACATTATCCATTTGAAATGTACTCTTCTATTTTGTGGATAAAAGAAAAAAATCAGAATGTAGATAATCTTTTTAAGTGGAATGGGGTTAATTTTATTGGAACCTGAACACTGTTCCAAATATGAGGGAATTTGGTTAACTTTGATTAATTATAATGATCAATATGAGGGAATAAGAAAGTTCACTTGCAGGGAGGAGTCAAGATGGCAGAGAAGTAGCAGGCTGAGACTACTTCAGCTAGCCGGAGATCAGCTAGATAGCTTATCTAAAGATTGCAAACACCTGCAAATCCATCGGCAGATCGAAGAGAAGAAGAACAGCGATTCTGGAAAGAGAAAAACAACCACTTTCTGAAAGGTAGGACCGGCGGAGAAGTGAATCCAAAGCGACGGGAAGAGAGACCCTGGGGGGAGGGGCCGGCTCCCGGCAAGCGGCGGAGCAACGGTGCACAAAATCAGGACTTTAAAAGTCTGGTCCGCTGAGGGACATCGCTCCAAAGGCTACACCGGAGAGAAGCCCACGCGGGGTCAGCATGGCCTCAGGTCCCTCAGGGTCACAGAAGGATCGGGGGTGTCTGAGTGTCGCAGAGCTTGCGGGTATTGGAATGGGAAAGCCGGCTACAGAGACAGAGCCAACAGTAAGCTCACAGCTCGGTGTTACCTTGAACTGGTCGCAGGCTCGGTGAGCTCGGAGCACGGCCAGAGGTCAGGCAGACGGGAGTAACTGGGCGCTGTTCTCTGAGGGCGCACTGAGGAGTGGGGCCCTGGGATCTCGGCTCCTCCGGGCCAGAGACCAGGAGGCCGCCATTTGTATTCCCGTCCTCCAGAACTCTATGGAAAGCGCTCAGGGAACAAAAGCTCCTGAAAGCAAACCTGAGCGGATTACTCACCCCGGCCCCTGCTAAGGGTGGTGCAATTCCGCCTGGGGCAAAGACACTTGAAAATCACTACAAAAGGCCCCTCCCCCAGAAGATCAACAAGAAATCCAGCCAAGACCAAGTTCACCTACCAAGGAGTGCGGTTTCAATACCAAGGAGATCAGCAGAATTCCAGAGGAGGGGAAAGCAAAGCATGGAACTCATGGCTTTTTCCCTGTGATTTTTTTTTAGTCTTGCAGTTAATTTAATTTTTTTCTTTTTCATTTTTTTGTTTTTTTTCTCGCCTTCTGGTAAAATTTTTTTTTTAACTTGTACCTTTTTCTTTTTTAACGTTTTTAAACTAGTTTATCTAATATATGTATTTGTTCTTTTTTATATTTTTCTTATTTGTTTTCTTTTTTTTAATTCTTTTCTTTTTTCTTTTTTCCTTTTTGAACCTCTTTTTATCGCCTTTCTCCCCCCTCACGATTTGGGATCTCTTCTAATTTGGTTAAAGCATATTTTCCTGGGGTTGTAGCCACCCTTTTAGTATTTTCCTTGCTCCTTCATATACTCTTATCTGGAAAAAATGACAAGACGGAAAAATTCAACACAAAAAAAAGAACAAGAGGCAGTACCTCTTGATTAGGCTAGGGACCTAATCAATACAGACATTGGTAATATGTAAGATCTAGAGTTCAGAATGACAATTCTCAAGGTTCTAGCCAGGCTCGAAAAAGGCATGGAAGATATTAGAGAAACCCTCTTGAGAGATATAAAAGCCCTTTCTGGAGAAATAAAAGAACTAAAATCTTACCACGTTGAAATCAAAAAACCTATTAATGAGATGCAATAAAAAATGGAGGCTCTCACTGCTAGGATAAATGTGGCAGAAGAAAGAATTAGTGATATAGAAGACCAAATGACAGAGAATAAAGAAGCTGAGCAAAAGAGGGACAAACAGCTACTGGCCCACGAGGGGAGAATTCGAGAGATAAGTGACACCATAAGATGAAACAACATTAGAATAATTGGGATTCCAGAAG
>NC_081569.1:96012771-96043111 GCF_022355385.1 Mustela nigripes
ATGTGCTTTGGTGAGTGCTGTGAAGTGTGTAAACCTGGTGATTCACAGACCTGTACCCCTGGGGATAAAAATATATGTTTATAAAAAATAAAAAATTTAAAAAAAAAGTTCACTTGCTTCCATTCAAATTTTCTTTTTGCCAGACTTTCATTACTTGCTTAACCAGAGTCCTTAATCAGTACATTATGTTAATGAGAAGAGGAATATTGCAATGGAGAATTTTCTACATCTCAAAAAGGTTGTTACAGTCTATTTCTCTAAACCATATTGTAAAAACAAAACAAACAAAAAGGAAGGAAAAAAACTTTCTATTTTATTTGAAATTTAAAAAAAAAAAGTCCCCAGCAAATCGCATCTTACTTTTGAGGGGTTAATATTTCATAGGTCTTTAAAAGAGGAGTGGGGAGCATGAAGTTGAATGAAATAAAACATGTCTAACCTCTGGGACACAAAGCATGGTGATAGCCAGAGAGATTGAAGAAGACTGAGTTCTTTTCTATTCTGTTCAAACAGTATAATGCTATAATCCAAGACCTTGAGTGAGCCTTTCTGGATGGAATTTTTAAACTCTGCCACCTCCTAGTGATGTCTCATGGATGAATTACTTAAAACTCTTTGTACGTTGTTTTATTCATCCATAAAATGGGAATATTGAAAGGAATAAATCAGTTAATAAATGAAAAGAACTAAAAACAGTGCTTGTCACATACTAAGTTCTCCACTCTCTCTACTATCACCACTACTTTCTTCCTTTTTAAGATTTTTATTTATTTGTCAGAGAGCACAAGCAGGGGGAGCAGCAGGCAGAGGGAGAAGCAGGCTCCCTGCTGAGCAAGGAGCCCACTGTGGGGCTCCATCCCAGGACCTTGGGATCACGGCCCGAGCCGAAGTCAGACGCTTTACAGACTGAGCCACTCAGGTGTCCCCCCACCACTTCTTGAACAAACTAAACCTATGGTACAGTGGGGGTAATCCTAGACACTGTTTCAAAGAAACAGTATGTATATGTGAAAATTGAAAACCTCAAAATTAAGGATGGTGATGAAAATAAGTTTGTCCCTTTTGAAAATTAAGACATGCAATAGAAAGGAATAAGTTGGATCTGTAAAAATGTGTTTGCCTTAATTTATAGTGCAAAGGGGGTTGGCATAGACAGGGACATTGGCACAGGAATTCAGAGTTTAAAAACCGACCCATAGATTATGAATCCTAAAAAGTCCTGGCTAAAGCAAACACTGGGAATGTTTCTAAGGTGGAAATGCCGTTACTTGGAAGAGTTAACACTGTAGCATTTAGCTGGGAATAGAGCTCCACCCAGGGGAGCAAGAGCCCCTGACTCCCGAGGTCCCACACAGACCGGGTTTGGCCCTCACCACTAACAAAATCGCGAGAAAGACAAACAAGTGGTGGTGAATCAAGAAAGGGCTTTATTTCAATGAGGCCACCATCAAGAAGACAGTTGGCCGGCACCTCAAAAACTACCTGAAAAATGCCAAAATTATTGCCAGGTTTATAAAGAAAATGTAGGGCAAAGTTTGGTCTTTGTGGGTGGGCAGTGCTAATTCTTGTTCTGTAGCCTCCTTGGCTCAAGGCAGCCCTTTTTGCCTGAGGGGGTAGTTTTGATTCCTTCAGGGAATGCTTTGCTGTCAAGGTCTTCCCCCTGAGCCAAGAGGTGAGCTAGAAAGAACCCAACTAGAAAGTTGGAGGTCAAAATGGAGGGAGCCGAAGTCCTCCTCCAGGAGCACGATGGATACTGCAAGCAGGGTCTGTTCGGTAATCCATTCTCTATTTTGGTAATCCCTGCTACTCTTCTACAAACTATCACTCTACTCCTCTTTACCAGGCCATTTCTACAAACAGCTGTCAGTTGACTTCTAAAATCTATTTTTACTTATTCCTGAGAGCCAATATGGCACCTTTATAACAATTTAGAAGGGAAAGAAATTCTTATCCTTTAGTAGAATACATCAAGTTCAGCATGGTGTATGGTAAGGGAGCTAGCAAGATCTTGGGCTTCTGGTTTGCCTGTTAAATTAGCAGACTGTTTATGTGAAATGTTGGCTTTTATACCTCACTTTCAATGTTGAATGAATACATTCTTGCCAAGTAAGTACACAATAAAGACTGAGTGTTATTTTGTCAGCAGCTAGGTCTCGGGATGATACTTCTTTTCACTGTTAGTTCTTAGACAGACTGATAAAAGCTTTCCTGACTCAAAATATTTGCTCCTTAAAAAAAGTCTCATTTAGAACAATGAACTTGATATTCTGTTGAAATAAAAAGACTCAATACATAAACAATTTTTTTAAATAGGATGAAGAGAAATTTAACTGTATTTTCTGCCATTTTCTATATTCCTTCAAATTATGTAAATGTTGATACTTTTATATTTGCTATATCATAAATGTACATAGCACTTGCCTGCCAGAAGACAAAACTCCAAATAGCCTAAGCTTACATGGTGAGAAACAACCAAAATGAAGAGGAAAAAAAGGTTCACAAAATAATCTTTAACATAAAGTCACTCATTTTTACCTTATTGATTGGAAAGAGTAGAGTAATCTAGTGTTGAATGGGACATTGTCTAAAATTTTCATTTATTGATACTGCAAAAAGATGTTGCTTGTGTCATATGTTAAACTTACAGTTAGATTATGCAAAGATGGGGCGTAGTGGAAATTACAATAAGATGATATATCCTTCTTCACCTGGAACGGAATACCAAAAGGAGGAATATGCTAGACAATGTGGTAATTCATTGGCTACTTGAAAATAATCCATGTGGGTTGGATTGTGGGTTAAAACACCACAGAAAAAAGTAAATCATGGAGATAAAAGAGATGTTTAGATGTGTTATTAATGATGAATATAGTGGATTACCTCTTAGCTCTGTTTCCATTTCTGTGTCAGTATGTCATTATTGTGAAAAGACTGGAAATCAAACAATTCCATTTCCTGGACTATTTGGCAGGCAGGATTCTGAATGCAATCAAGGGATGACCAGTTGGATGTACTTACATGTGAATTAGAAGGCAAAAGTGAGGTAGAGGGTGGGAAGAAGCAGAGTTCTGAGCATCCATTCTGCTGTTACAGATCATAGCAGGTGTTTTTTGGTTATCAAATTTGCAACTGCAGTGATTTCCTGATATTGGTGGCTTTTTGGTGGGTATCTAGAGCTGGAGCTAGAGCTACCTGGTAGAGGATTACATGTAGTTCTGAAAGAACTTCTGGAAACTTCAGTGTAATTTGTATTTTCAGCTCTCTACAAAATTGTACAGTTCAGTTCAGTATACTTGCTTAAACTGGAGGGCATTGCTTTTTCTGATCTAACCTATGATAATTGCAGGTGTAGTAGCATATTAGAACTCCCAAGGATGTGGAATTTGGGGGGCTTGATTATCTGTGGATCCCGTTGTTAAATAGTAAAATCCATCCCAGTAAATTTGAAGACCTAAATGGTTTTATTTAGAAATTCATGAATAGGGCTGGTTCTCATTTAGCAAATCAAACAAATTGTAAGGTTTTTGTAGGAGGGAGGATGGAGCAAGAAGTTAATAGTAAGAAGAAAGAAAGGATAATTTCAAGCAAGATTGCCTTCCCTTAGGAGACAGGAAAGGGGGTCTTAAGCAGATAAACTCATATTCATCCAGGAGATGGAGAAGAGCCCATGTGACAGCCCTCCTTGGTAATGACTAGAAATTCCGTATTGATTGGCTTAAAACTCCACTCCTAGAGAGTTTCAAACTGTAGTTAAATATTGGTCTCTGTTCTGGAGGTAAGCAACTTCACCTTGCCTGCAATGTTATTTTTAACACAGTGATGATTTCCTAAACATTATACAATGAAACATTGGTAACTCTGTTAGATTTGGCAAAACAATTACTTAAATGTGGTTCTCTGAAATGCAGCCTGTACTGAAGGAATATTTGGCTGGCTTGGTTAGGGCTAAGGTAGACCATTTTAGGGTACAAATGTGGAATACGGTGTCAGTAACCTACTGGCTATACCTAACTGTGCTGGCGAGCAAAATAAATAAACTTGGGATATTATATTCTTTCTCCAAGTCATGATCAAAAAAAGTCCAGGGAGCTTCCTTAAAATAATTCTGCATCTCTTATGTCTGCAGCTGAAGGATCTAATCCTGTGGGTATGCACATTAATGTGTAAGTTGAATTAACAAACTGTGTGGGCAAATTACTATGTAGGTTCAATAAACAAATGAGTTATGTCCCTCTTGTGGAAGTTTGGACGTTGCTTGGGAAATGGGATTTCAAGTAGTGGAACCTGGAAAATATCAATGCATTCTGATGATTCACACTCTCAAAGCACATTGTGACTATCTTGCCCCAGAAGCTGCTGCTGCTTTCTTACAAGGTTGGTCTTACTTTTCTTTAAAGCTCCATCATTATCTTACCTGCAGTATACTTTGTCAGGTGATTCAATGGCGTGTCACTTGCTCTATTACCATATTACCTATTTATTACATATTACCTATACTAGACATATACTGTGCTGGAAAAGTAAGAACAAATCATGGTCTAGGTAACAAAAGACTTGCAAGACTTTCTCTTGCATATGTAGAAATGGATTCCTAGGGTACTATAACACAGTGGAAGGGACATATTTTTAAACTGCATGAAATGTCATGGGTGAGGGTAGATTTGGAGGAAAGCCTGGATTTCATCTGTAACTCAAGAAGATGGAAATAGCCCCAGTTGTTTTCTTGGTTAGTTCCTTGACACATGAACTCAATGCTCACATGTTAAGTGAGGTTGAAATGGCAGGAATTCCTAGCTAAACTGTAAAGGGAAGAACCAAAATACTTAAAAAGTTAGGAAAGTTGTGAATTTGTTATATGAAATCCCTTGGCCACTTTCCACTTATTATCCTAAGAGAGCCAGGAAGACACTTTCTTCAACAAAATATTTAAAAGCACAGTGTTCTCTGAATCATGCATTCACTTGAAAATTGGGATGTGAAAATGTGTCCTGGAAACCTACACACACACACACACACACACACACAAATATATGTGTGTATATATCTATTTAAAACACTAAAAATGAGTTTTGACAAAAAATAAGTTTATACCTTTGACCAGTGTACGTGACTTTACTTAAAAAATGACTAAAAATTTTTTTTATTAATTCTCCTGTCACTGGGAGATAAGAAACCCTTTTAAAATAGGAATATGGACTCACAACCAACATGATTAAATTTTGCATTTTCTTATTTTTATCATTTCATTACTGAAACTATTTCAGAGTATAGAGAATCTATCTGTAGGGCATTTTGGTATTTATGCATATTTTATCATTAAGACAAAAGCTTGAGTTGGCGTATTTAGGTTGGCACAAATAAGCTTCAGCTCAGAAAAGATAAAACAGTTTTAGAACCGGCTAATAAGTGAAAATCTTAATTCTGTTTTTATACAGCACTTTTTAAATCCTTTACACAGACCATAAACCAAAGTCACTAAGTATTTAAGAATACAATGATAGGGGCATCTGGGTAGCTCAGTGGGTTAAAGCCTCTGCCTTCGGCTCAGGTCACGATCCCAGGGTCTTGGGATCCAGCTCTCTGCTCAGCGGGGAGCCTGCTTCCTCCTCTCTCTGCCTGCTTCCCTGCCTACTTGTGATCTCTGTCTGTCAAATAAATAAATAAAATCTTTTTTAAAAAGAATATAATGATAAAGCAACTTAGAGACTTCTGTTGGTTAGCTTTGAGGCATAATTTATACATAATGCAGTTAAGCAATTTTAAGTGTGTAAGTTGATATACTTCGACACATTAGCATAGTCACATAACCAAAATCAGGGTACCAAAAAGTTTCTGTCACCCAAAAAAGTTGCTTCACATCATGTTTGACTCAGTCTCCTTCCTCATGATGCCCTCGACCCAAGCAACTATGCATCTGTTTTTTATCATTATCATTTTATCTAGAATTTCACATACAAAGTATTGTGGTATGCAATGTTTGTGTCTAGATTCTTTCACTTATCATAATTTTTAACTCATAATATCCTACTAATTTTCTGCTCAAGCAAATATACATGCCTACTTTTCTGAAGATTCTTGTATAGATCAGTCATTTTGTTAAATTTGTCCCTGAAGTTACATATTTTTTGATGCTAATGTAAATTTTGTGTTTTACATTTCAGTTCTCAGTGGTCTGTTGCTAATATACAGAAATGGAATTGGTATTTATCATCTTGACATCTTGTGATTTTACTAAATCATCCTTCTAGTTATTATAGCTTTTTGTGTATTTGTCAGTTTTTTTTTTTTAAGATTTTATTTATTTATTTGAGACAGAAATCACAAGTAGACAGAGAGGCAGGCAGAGAGAGAGGGGAAGCAGGCTCCCCGCTGAGCAGAGAGCCCAATGCGGGGCTCGATCCCACGACCCTGGGATCATGACCTGAGCCGAAGGCAGAGGCTTTAACCCACTGAGCCACCCAGGCGCCCCTGTCAGGTTTTTTAATATAGAGAAACAATCACATTATCTAATAATGATGTAGTTTTCTTCCTTTCAACACATACTTCTTTTCCAGTCTGTCTTGCTTTTCTTTTTGTGCATTTTATATTTATGCTTTGGGCACTGACCTAGAACTCTAGTAATATGTGGTGAAGCAGATACCTTGTCTTCTATTCTCAGTCCAGCTAAAGGCTTATTAACTTGATCATCTTTACAAAGAACCAGATTTGGTGTTTGTCAATTTTTTCTACTGTTCTATTTTCTATTGTATTGTTTTCCTCCTTATTTCTTTACTACATCGCTCCTTCTGCTCACTTAGAATTAAGCTGATATTCTTTCTCTGGTTTCTTAAGCTTAAGTTTTAGAAGCTTAATGAAATTTTCACAGTTTTTCTTCTTCCCTAATTTAGAAATGTTTAATGCTACAAATTTTTCTCTAAAATACTGCCTTGGATGTATCCCATGATTTTTAAGATTTTATTTCCATTTTAATTCATCAGAAATACTTAGCATTTCCATTTTGATTTTTTTCAATAGCCATGAATTATTTAGAAGTATGTGACTTAATTTCTATGTATTTGGACACTTTTGTTTTTTAAGATTTATTTATTTATTTATTTGACAGAGAGAGATCACAAGTAGGCAGAGAGGCAGGCAGAGAGAGAGAGGAGGAAGCAGGCTCCCTGCTGAGCAGAGAGCCCAATGTGGGACTCAATCCCAGGACCCTGAGATCATGACCTGAGCCGAAGGCAGAGGCTTAACCCACTGATCCACCCAGGCACCCTGGACACTTTTTTAAAGATAGTCTGTTAATGATTCCTAATTTGTTATTAGAGAAAATATTATTTTAATCCTTTTTACTTTATTTTTATAGCCTCGATTATGGTCTATTTTGATCCATGTGCACTGGGAAAAAATGTGTATTCAGAATTTCTATAGTTTAAGTTTTTATTTAAATTCCAGTTAACAGAATGTTAGTTTCAGGTGTACAATCTAATGATCCAACATTTACATACATCTCCTGGTGATCATCATGACAAGGGCTCTCCTTAATTCCCATCTCCTGTTTAACCTATCACCCCAGGTCCCTCTCCTTTGGGAACCATGATTTCTCTATCATTAAGAGTCTGTTTTTTGGTTTGTCTCTCTCTTTTTTTCCTCCATTGCTTATTTGTTTTGTTGCTGAAATTCTACATATGAGTGATATCATAAAGAATTTGTCTTTCTCCAACTGACTTATCTAACATAAAATCTCTAACTCCATCGAAGCCATTACAAATGGCAAGATTTTATTTATTTATTTATTTATTTTTTGGATGAATAACATTCCCCTATGTGTGTGTGTGCATGCACGCCACATCTTGTTAATCCATTCAGCTATTGATGGACACTTGGGCAGCTTCCATAATTTGGTTATTGTAAAGAATGTTGCCATAAATATAGGGATGTATGTATTCCTTTGAATTAGTGTATTTGTATGATTTGGTTAAATACCCAGTAGTGCGATTACTAAATAATAGGGTAGTTCTGTTTTTAATTTTTTGAGGAACCTCCATATGGTTTTTCAGAGTGGCTGCACCAGTTTCCATTCCCACCAAATGAGCACAAGAGTTCCTTTTGTTTCATCCTTACCAATATCTGTTGTTTTTTGTGTTACTGACTTTAACCATTCTGACAGGTGTGAGAAGGTATCTTGTTGTAATTTTGATTTGCATTTCCCTGATGGTGAGGATGAACATATTTTCATGTGCCTGTTGGCTGTCTGTATGTCTCTGGAGAAATATCTCTTCATGTCTTCTGCCCATTTTTTAATTGGGGTGTTGAGTTGTATAAGTTTATATATTTTGAATATTAACCCTTTATCATATATGTCATTTGCAAATATCTTCTCCTATTCATTAGGTTGCCTATTAGTTTTGTTAATTATTTCCTTCACTCTGCAGAAGCTTTTTACTTTGATGTAGTCCCAATAATTTATTTTTGCTTTTGTTTCCCTTGCCTCAGGAGACATACCTAGAAAAATATTGCTATGGCTGTTGTCAGACACCCTACCACTTGTGCTCTCTTCTAGGATTGTATGGTTTCAGGTCTCATATTTAGGTCTTTCATCCATTCTAAGTTTATTTTTGTATATGGTATTAAAAAAGTGGTCCAGTTTCATTCTTCTGCCTATTGCTGTCCAGTTTTCCCAACACCATTTGTTGAAGAGACATTATTTTTCCCATTGTATATTCATTCCTCTTTTGTCAAAAACTAATTGACCCTATAATTATGGGTTTATTTCTGGGTTTTCTATTCAGTTCTATTTATCTGTCTATTTTGTGCCAATACCATAATGTTCTGATTATTATAGCTTTGTAATATAACTTGAAGTCCAAAATTCTGATGCCTCCAGCTTTGCTTTTATTTTGGCTATTTGAGGTCTTTTGAGGTTGTTTTGGCTATTTGAGGTCTTTTGTGGTTCTGTAAAATTTTAGGACAATTTATTCTAGCTTTGTGAAAAATACTGTTGGTATTTTATAGGAATTGCATTAAATGTGTAGATTACCTTGGGTGGTATATATATTTTTAACAATATTCTTCCAATCTGTGAGCATGGAATGACTTTCCATTTCTTTGTGTCATCTTCAATTTCTTTCCTCATTGTTTTATAGTTTTCTGAGTACAGATCTCTTACCTCTTTGGTTGGGTTTATTCCTAGGTATCTTATGGGTTTTGGTGCAATTGTAAATGGGACTGATTCCTTAATTTCTCTCTCTGCTGCTTCGTTATTGGTATATGGAAACGGAACCTATTTCTGTATATTGGTTTTGATTTCTGTGACTTCACTGAATTCATTCTTCCGTTTTGGTGGTTTTTTTGGTGGAGTCTTTCAGGTTTTCCATAGAAATGATCATGTCATCTGCAAATAGTGAAAGTTTTACTTCTTTGTTGCTGACTTGGATGTCTTTTATTTCTTTTTGTTGTCTGATTGCTGTGTGTAGGACTTCCAGTACTACGTCGAATTAAAGAGGTAAGAGTAGACATCCTTCTTTTGATCCTGAAGTTACGGGAAAAGTTGTTAATTATTCCCCATTAAGGATAACATTAGCTATGGGTTTTCCAAATATGGCCTTTATTATGTTGAGGTATGTTCCCTCTAAACATACTTTTTGAGGGTTTTTTTTTTTTATCATGAATGGAAGTTGTATTTCGCCAAATGATTTTTCTGTGTCTATTGAAATGATCATACAGTTTATCATTTCTTTTATTGTGATTTATCATGCCAATTGATTTGTGAATAGTGAACCATCCTTGTAACCTAGGAACAAAGCACACTTGAACAGGATTAATGATTTTTTAATGTATTATTAGATTTGCTTTGCTAGCATATTGTTGAGAAGTTTTACATCTTTGTTAGTTACATCTTTTTTAGTGGTGTCTTTATCTGGTTTTGGTATCATGGTAATATAATGAATTTGGATGTTTTTCTTCCTTTTCTGTTTTTTTTTTTTAAGATTTTATTTATTTATTTGACAGAGAGAGATCACAAGCAGGCAGAGAGGCAGGCAGAGAGGAAGGGAAGCAGGCCCCCTGCTGAGCAGAGAGCCCCATGCGGGACTTGATCCCAGGACCCCGAGATCATGACCTGAGCCGAAGGCAGTGGCTTAACCCACTGAGCCACCCAGGTGCCCCCCTTTTCTGTTTTTTGGAATAGTTTGAAAAGAATAGCTATTAACTTATCTTTAAACGTTTGATTTGAATTCACCTGTGAAGCCATGTGGTCCTGGACTTCTGTTTGTTGGTTTTGTTTTGGTTTGTTTGCTTACTGATTCAATTTCTTTGCTGGTAATCAATATTTTTGATTTGTCTATTTCTTTATGATTCAGTTTTGAGAAGTGCATGTTTCTAGGAATTTATCCATTTCTTTAGGTTGTCCAATTTGTTGGCATATAGTTTTTCATAATATTCTCTTATAACGATTATTCTGTGGTACTGTTTGTTACTTCTCTCTCATTTGTGATTTTGAGTTTTTTCTCTTTTCTGGCTAAGTCTGTCTAGAGATTTACCAATTTTATTGATATTTTTTTCCCCCCAAAGAACCAGTGCCTGGTTTCATTGATCTATCCTGTTGTTTTTGCTTTTTGGTTTTTGGTTTTTTGTTTGTTTGTTTGTTTTTTAGTTCCCATCACATTTATTTCTGCTCTAATCTTTATTATTTCCTTCTTTCTGCTGGTTTTAGTTTTTTTTTTTTCATTTTCTAGCTTCTTTAGATATGGGTTAGATTGTTTATTTGAAATTTTCTTGTCTTCTTCAGGTAGGTCTGTGTTGTGATAAACTTCTTAGAACTGCTTTTTGCTGTGTCCCAGAGGTTTTGGACAAGTGTGTGTTCATTTTCATTCCTTTCCATGACTTTTTTTTCTTTTAAGCTCTGGTTGACCCATTCATTGTTCTAGCATGTTATTTAACCTCCAATTATTTGTGGTCTTTCTAGATTTCTTCTTGTGTTTGACTTCTAGTTTCATAACATAGTGGTCAGAAAAGATGTATGGTAGAACTTCAATCTTTAATTTGTTGAGGCTTGTTTTGTGGGCTAATATGTGATCTATTCCAGAGAATGTTCATGGGCACTTCTGCTGTTTTAAATGTGTATTCTGCTGTTTTAAGATAGAATGTTCTGAATATAACTGTTAAATCCATCTTTTCCAGGGCGTCATTCAAAGCCATTGTTTCTTTGCTTATTTTCTGTTTAGGTGATATGTTTATTGTTATAAATGTAGAGATAAAGTCCCCTATTATAAATGTATTATTAATAATTCTTTTATGTTTGTTATTAAGTGTTTTATATATTTGGATGCCTCTATGTTAGGTGCATAATACTTATAAATGTTAGATCTTCTGGTTGGATTGTCCCCTTCATTATTATATAGTGCCTTTCTTTGTCTCTTGTTAGTCTTTGGTTTGAAATCTAGTTCATCTGATATAAGTATTTCTATTCTGGCTTCCTTTAGACATCGATTTGCATGATGGATTTTCTCCATCCCTTCATTTTCAATCTGCAGCTATCTTTAGGTCTAAAATGAGTCTCTTCTGGTGGCAAATAGGTGGGTCTTGTTTCCTATTCTTTCTGTCACCCTGTTTCTTTTGATTTGAGTATTTGGTTCATTTATGTTCAAATTAATTATTGATAGATATATATTGTCATTTTTAAAATTTTGTCATTGTTTCTGAAGATTTTCTCTGATCTGTTCTTTCTCTTTTATGGTTTGCAGATTTTCCTTCATAATATATTTGGAATATTTTATCTTTATTTTCATGTTTACTTAGTGGTTTTTGATACATGGTTACCATTAGGTTTCTGCATATAGCAGTCTATATTAAGTTGATGGTCATTTGAGTTTGAACCCATTATTTATTCCTCCTCACATTTGAGGTATATATTGTTATGTTTTATATCCTTCTATTTAGTGAATTCCTGATGTGATTTTTTTTTAACAGAAATATTTGTATTCCTGCTTTAGTGTTTCCTACTTTTATACTGTCACTTTTGGTCTCTTCTTTACACTCAATATTTATTATAGGTTTAATGGTCTTGAACTCCTTTAATTTTTGTTTGTTTGGGAAACTCTTTATTTATCCTTGCATTCTGAATGATTGCCTCCCTTAATAGAGTATTGTTGGTGCTGGAGATTTTTCCATTCAGCACTTTGAATATATCATGTCACTCCCTTTTGCCTGGGAAAGTTTCTGCTGAAAAATCTCCTGCTAGCCTTATGAGTTTTCCTTTGTAAGTTGCTGTCTTCTTTTGTATTGTTGCTTTTAAATTTTTTTTCTTTATCATATATTTTGCCAATTTACTTACAGTATTTCTTGGTGTGGATCTGCTTTTTTAAAAATTTTTGATGGGAGTTTTCTGTTCCTCTATAATCTAGATATCTGTTTCCTTCCTCAGATTAAGGAAGTTTTCAGCTATCATTTGTCAAATAGATTATCTACCCTCTTTCCTCACTCATGTTCTCTGGGACTCATGTTCTTTGGGACCCCCTTTCCCCACTCGTGTTCTTTGATTGTTATTACATTTGATAGAGTCATTCAGTCCCCTAAGTCAATTCTTGCTTTGCAATTTTTTTTTTTTTTTTTTTTTTTTTTTGCTCTCTGTCTCTCTCTCTTTTTCCAGTTTGATTACTCTCCATTACTTTTTCTTTAGGTTACTAAATTATTCCTCTGCTTCTTCCCTCCTGCTGTTCATTCCATCAAGCATGTTTCCCATTTCATTTATTGAGTCCATTTTCTTTGTTATGTTATTCTTTATCTCTGCACTGAGGATCTCACTCATGTATTCTACTCTTTCAAGTCCAGTGAGTATCCTTATGATCATTATTTCAAATTCTCTATCAGGCATGTTACTTATATGTGCTTTGCTTAGATCTCTGGACATGGCCTTGTCCTGTTCTTTCATTTGGGATAAATTTCTCTGTCTTCATTTTTTTCTAAGTTTCTGTGCCTGATTCTATATGTTATGAAATCCAGCTCTGTCTCCCACTCTTAAGAATAGTGGCCTTATGAAGAAGAGGTCCTGTAGTGCCCTACTATTTGCTGTCCCTATTACCCAGGGCCTGGCACTCCCAGAAGTATGCTATATGTACTCTTATATTGGGTCTTGACTGCTTTATCCTTCAGGCCATTTATCTGCTCTTCTTGCCTGTGTGGGCAGTGTTTGGTCCGTGGCCTGAATGTGGTAAATTTTAACTAGGTGTACTCTGATCTCCTATCGCTGTCACTCCAGAACCAAGGTTCTGTAAGACTTTCCAGAAAAACTTTGTGAGTTCCTCTTAAAATTATTTAAATCCAGAAACATTCAAATAGAATATTGTTTAAAATCTTAAAATTTGCCATAGGTACATTCTAGAATATTCATATATTTCTGCATTTTCAAATAGCAAAATATTGATTAATTTTTAGATTGTATTTACAAAATCATATGCATGATAAATTTAAGTTGCCTTCCATTATTTTGTGAGCAATTGTACCAAATGGAAATATGAGAGGGGATCATCTCCCATAAGGCCATATTGGCTATAGTGAAGATCCAGAGTTTTATTCTAAATGTAATAGGGAACCATTGTTGTGTTGGGAATAGAGAAATAATGATTTACATTTTAGAAGAAACACTTAAGCTGTCATGTGAATAAAAGGTTAAAGGGAAACCAGGTCCCTTGCACTAGTGTGGTAGTTTACATGTGGTGAAAGAAGTGTAAAGTGATTGTGAATTGTATGTACCATATAATTTCAAAGGCATTTCTATTTTTTTAAGATTTTATTTATTTGTTTGACAGAGAGAGAGATCACAAATATGTAAAGAGGCAGGAGGGGGGTAGGGGAAGCAGACTTCCCACTGGGCAGAGATCCCAATGCAGGGCTCAATCCCAGGACCCTGAGATCATGACCTGAGCTGAAGACAGAGGCTTAACCCACTGAGCCACCCAGGTGCTCCTCAAAGGCATTTCTAAGAGAGTGTGAGGATGAACTAAAGAGAGTGCAAGAGAAAAGATTAAAAAAAAGTTAATGATGACTTTCTTAGTAAAAACATTAAAGACATGAATATAGATATTGAATTTGTGAGGATCTTCTTTATGAGTCAGAGATATATTTTGAAATCATCTACACATAGAGTTTGTGTGTGAGAGAGAGAGAGACGTAATGGGGCAAGGAGATACCCTAGAGATTCAATAGGTTTATGTGAGGAGATAGTGGAGAACTCTAAACTTTGATATTAGGAAAGAGGTAGATTTATTAAAAGAGAGTAAGAAGGGAAAGCCAAAGAAATAAGTTATAAAAGAAGACAATTTTACAGAAAATATGCAAAATTTAAAAAAAAAAACACGATTTTTTGTGTTAAATGATGCTAAGATGCAAAGTATGATAAGAATTGGCCCTGGTTTTATGGACAAAGGTGTTTTTGGTAATCTTTTTAAGAGTGGGCTTAGCAGAGGGTATATTCAAAGTCTGATTAGGTTGGAAAGTGTGAAGATAGAATTATAAAGAGCTATTAAAAAATTCTCTGAAGTCTGATACACATGAAACATAATAATAACTGAGGACAGTTGTCTGAAGATTTCTGGTTGGATTGTACACCTGGGTTAAGAACCTTCATCTTGGTGAATACTATTGCTAGTAGAAACAACAAAACCATCTTTAGAGAGAAGTATTGTAATTCCACTAATCTCTCCTAGCTGATAATTCCCATGCCTCTCCATAGCAGATCTTTGTGTAGAGGGTTCAAATATTTGCCTCAGCAAAGTACAAGTTATTAACATGGCATTGATATTTGAACTTGTTTGTGAATGGGTAGAAACCTCACTTTTTTTTTCAAATCAAGAGACCACTGGGGATCACTTTTAATTGGTAGTGTCAATGAAACTCCAAGAGTTGCAAACAAGTTCTGCATAACATGATGTCTATGTGCAGTAGCGCCACCAGGGCTATTTAACTTTTCTTTGTTTCACAGTAAGGAAAAGACATAAAGTAAGTTTGGAAGCATTACTTCCTCTCCAGTGTTTGGAAAGAGTTTGTGGGGAACTGATATGGATTCTTTTTTAGGTGTTTGATGGAATTTACCAGTGAAGCATCTAGTTCTGGAGTTCTCTTTGGAAGATTTTTAACTATTGATTCAGTCTTCTTACTAGTAATTGGTTTGTTCATATTTTCTACATGATTTGGTCTTGGTAGGTGTATATTTCTAGGAATTTATTTATATTTAATTATTTTAAGATTTTATTTATTTGAGAGACAGAAAGATAGCAAAAGAGAGAGAGCATGAATGTGGAGGAAAGGTTCACTGAGCAGGGAACCTAATGTGGGGCTTGTTCCTAGGACCCCAGGATCATGATCTGAGCCAAAGGTAGTCACTCAACCGACTAAGCCACTCAGGGACCTCGATTTATATTTAATTTTTAATAACTGGTGGAAATGTGAGTTGTTAAAACCACTTTGAAAAGCAGTCTGTTACTATAGATTAAATTGAAGAATGCCTGTACTCATTGAGAATTAATTTCTTGGGGCACCTGGTTGGCTCAGTGGGTTAAAGCCTCTGCCTTCAACTCAGTTCATGATCCCAGGGTCCTGGGATCGAGTCCCTCATCAGGCGCCCTACTGAGTGGAGAGCCCGCTTCCCTCTCTCTCTCTGCCTGCCTCTCTGCCTACTTGTGATCTGTCTCTCTGTCAAATAAATAAATAAATAATCTTAAAAAAAAAGAGAGAGAGAATTACTTTCTCAAGGAATCTACCTCATAGAAACAAAACCACCCTCAGTTTACCATTTTTGTCCAAGGATAGTTTTTATAGTATTGCTTTAAGAAAAATATCCCTCAATATTAGGTATTATGATTAAATTAGAGACTACATCATAAAGTATCATGCAGCCATTAAAAGAATAATTCAGAGCTACATTTGTTGACGTGGAAGAATTTCTATAAGATATTTACTATTATCCCATATATTATGCATATTATTTATAAAAAAAAGTATGTTATGCATATGTGTGTAAAAGCATATGAAATACTTGAATATGGAGAAATATGAAAGGGTGTAAGTTAAGTTTAATGGTGGTTGACTGGATAAGGAAATAGCCTGGGTTATTGTGAAGTGAGAGATATAATATATCTTAAGAATACACAGAACACCCTAATATAATTAGTTTAAGATTAGTTGGTTAATGATAATATCCTAAGAATATTGATATGATCCGTGTCCTCTCTGTAAGAGTGATTTCTAAAAGCTATTATCCTTTAAAAGCTATCCTCTAGGAAGATGTTCCTAGGATCATGGATGGAACTAGAGCGTATCATGCTTAGCGAAATAAGTCAAGCAGAGAAAGACAACTATCATATGATCTCCCTGATATGAGGAAGTGGTGATGCAACATGGGGCTTAAGCGGGTACGAGAAGAATAAATGAAAGAAAATGGGATTGGGAGGGAGACAAACCATAAGTGACTCTTAATCTCACAAAACAAACTGAGGGTTGTTGGGGGGAGGGGGTTTGGGAGAAGGGGGTGGGATTATGGACATTGGGGAGGGTATGTGCTTTGGTGAGTGCTGTGAAGTGTGTAAACCTGGTGATTCACAGACGTGTACCCCTGGGGATAAAAATATATGTTTATAAAAATAAAAAATTATAAAAAAAAAAAGCTATCCTCTAAAAAACACATTTATTGAATGCCTAAATATGCCAGATACTGTTCTAGGTCATGGAGGGTAGTGGTAACCAAGACAGCCTGAAGGGGTTTTTTAGTATGGCATAACACAAGGTTTTATCATTAATCTTGAGTGGGTCAACATTTTTATTAAGATAAGGTTAAGAAATATTCACAAAACACATAGGATAGGGATTGTTTAATTGATTGAATCAGGATTAATAAATGTTTCAATAGGTTTTGTAAACATTCTGCTAAAAGATTAAACTTGGGGTCCCTGGCTGGTTCAGTCAGAGGATCATGTGACTCTTGATCTCAGCATTTTGAGTTAGAGCTCCGTTGGGTATAGAGATTACTAAAAAAATAAACTTTAATAAAAAAATTATAAAAGGATTAAACCTAACAGTATTAACAATGAAGTCTTTTCTTTTTTTCTTTTTTGGCGAGAAACATCTCAGAATGGAAGAGTGGTGGCTTCCTCATAGTACAAGCTATTTCAACATTTTAATAGTAGACTTTCAGTGAAACTTAGCAATATAGGATGATGTTCAGGAAACTGGCAAAAATTAAAGTAATACTGCTTTAACAGAATTTCAATGTGTATTTAAATATAGTATAAAACAGGGGAGACTTGAGTTTGTGCTATGTACTACAAGATAGTATAGGTAGACTAACCTACAATTGTGATAAATCTATACACAAAACTACATTCATAATGAAGATGAAATAGGATGTCCTGAAATATAAATTCTAAGTGGGGAACAGAATCAAAAAGAGCTTTATTGAGGAGCAAATGGGATGTTTAATCTGAAGAAACATCTTGACATATTTGAAGTTTTCTCAGATGGGTGGGATGTACATTGACTCTTTTTAATCCATAATTGGTAAAATTATAAGGAATTATGTTTGTTGTTAGAAGATGAACAAATTGTTCACAAAATCCAAAAAAGAGATTAAATGCCTTAGTAGATAGTATTTTATCATGAGGGGCATTCAAGTAGATACTGAATGATTGCTGACATAAATGGTGTAGAATGAATCATGAATGTGTAGAGTGGAAAGAATCAGTTGACTTTTGAGGTTGCTTCCAGTTATGAGAATCTCTTACTAACTGAGCTTCTTTCAGTATGTCTTACAGTGTATCAATGTTAGTTTTCTGAAAAGTTTTCTTCTGGAAAATGATTTGTGGATTTGGTTTAAATCTGAGAGTGGTAATGAAAACAAAAGCCTTAATTAAAAGACCAATACTCTGCAAAACAAATATATATTTCTTAAGTTCCATATTAAACTAATTGTTTCTTCTCTATCCTTTTATTTTTCAAAAGGTTTAAATCTTATTCTAATGAGTTTTAAATAAAACAAGATTCTTAAACTATGTTTAATATATGTCTAATAAAAATAGGATTTAGCTTTCAATTTCAATAATTTTATTCATTTTTTAATAAAAATATGTAGTGTAAGTAAAAGGTATGTGTGTCTCAACACATGTATATATTATATATGGTAGCAATATGTAGTATTAATATTATTAGACTATTTACCTTCCTCTTGATTTCAACTCATACTAAGTTACAATCATTTTTAATAGATGGTAATTAATAGCTTTATTGAACTTAAAAATTTAATATTGTAAATTTGTGATTTATCACTTGATAGAATTTTGATAAATAGAATGTTACACATAAATATGAGTTGATATATGTACAAGTTCTTTACAAACTACAAGTAGGGTAGGAGATTGATATGTGCAAGACATATAATCTTTTAAAAATTGTATCTAGCAGGAATAGAAATGAAATATTAGGAGGGAACAAACTCTAGTACTTCCTTCAAAGTCATGACATGTAGGAATATCTAGCACCATGCTATTATTTATCATTGTACAAAAAGTGTGAAAACATGTAGACATACAGGAAAAAAGAAATGAAGTATACATATTAGAAAGGAAGAGGCAATATTATAATTATCTCTGGGTGATAGAAATGTCTTTCTACCAAGAAGACAAACTTGAACACTATTAAAATATTAGAAGTTAAAGACAAGTTCAATCAAATTGCCAGATACTGTTTAGCAATCAGGCATTGAGATGGTGAATTAGGAAAATGAGTGGAATTGAAAGTAACAATCAAGGCTTTACTCAGTGCAACAGTGCAAACAATAGGCAAAATGAGGAGCCAGCTCTCCAGAGTTCCATTTTCTGCTACAAAATGACACTGTGTGAAGGTCAGATGAATACAACTCCTGGGTGAATTGTCTTGCTACAAAAGAACCTGAATAAAAAAAAAAAAAAAAACCCTTCTAGGGCGCCTGGGTGGCTCAGTGGCTAAGCTGCTGCCTTGGGCTCAGGTCATGATCTCAGGGTGCTGGGATTGAGTCCCACAATCGGGCTCTCTGCTCAGAAGGGAGCCTGCTTCCTCCTCTCTCTCTCTCTCTGCCTGCCTTTCTGCCTACTTGTGATCTCTCTCTGTCAAATAAATAAAATCTTTAAAAAAAAAAAAAAAAAAAAACCTTCTATTATAGACTTGTGGACCAAGGAAGAGGGGAGAGAGTAAAGGGCTAAATGTTGAAAGTGTATTTTCGAGTCAAAATGGAAAAGAGCGTCTCAGCTGAGGGCCCCAACAGAGAGGACTTGGTGGGGTAACTGGAAAGTGCCTCAACCAAGGTCCTGATAAGGACAACTCTGAGTGCTTAGGCTGGGGATGCAGCTATGTGTGTGAACATGTTGGAGAGTCAGGGGCTGAGTCCTTGACTGAACTCTGTCCAGAAAACTGTAATTCACAAGCTGTGACCCAAGTCTGGTGTGTGGAGAGCAGCTCTCCTTCATGACACCTGCCAGACAAATCTTGTAACTCTCTGTCACCAGGCCTGAATGATCACACATAAAACTTTTGGCCTGAAACCAGGATCTTCAGGTAAGTTAAACAAATATATATAATACATATATATGTGTGTATACATACACACATCTCCTCATATTGGCAGAAATTAATTTAACAAGTGCTACAAAAATTTATTTCATGTTTAATGCTTAGTAACCAAAAATAAACAGAAATGTGCAATATCCAAATAAAGAATAGCGTATGTGTGTGTGTAATTTTTTTTTTTTTTTTTTTTTGAGAACATAGGGTAAGGCCTAAATGATTAGGGAACACAAAACACTCCTGGATGGGAAGACACTTAACACTGTAAAACTGTTCATTTCCAAAAAAATTTAATCCATAGTATGAAAATCCCCACAGATGCTTTTGGAACATGATGAATTAATTCAAAATTCTTCTGAGGAGTACAATGCTTTAGAAAAACCTCAAAGTTGCTTTCCTTAGTAAAAGAAAATGTTTAACACCTTAATATAGATCTGAATTTTTGATGTTTGGGGTTTGTTTTTTATGAGGAAGTCATTGGGGAGAATTCAAGGGCCAAGCTACCTTGAAGGAAAAATTAAAGGAGTGTACGATCATAACAAGAAGAAGAACAGAGATTAGAACTTAGTCCTAAAGAAATATGTGGGATAGTGAGACGTCATTGGGGTCATGTTTTTGCTAAACTTCATGTTTTTAGAAAGACTCATTTTTTAGACTAGAAATTTTATCACTTAATTGTGCTCAAGTTTCTGTCAAGCTACTATGTTATAAAAAAGATATCTTATTTTAACATTTATATTATGAGGTATTTCAAATATATTACAAAGTAGGAGAATGTTAAAAACTCATGTACTCAATTTCAGGAAGATTCGACAGCACTCTTCCTTTCTTGATTCACATTTTAAACTAAAAATAAGTGTCTGTTATATAAGTGTGTGTATGGTAGAAAGGAAATACATGAAAAAGAAAAACATATTAATATTATGCTGAGATGATTACCAGTCTGAATACCTTATTGTAGATCTTTCCTCTTTTACTATTCACTGGCATTGATTTTTCTTCCTTTTTTTTTTAACCAAAATTAGACCATATCATATATGCTCTTTTGTAACCTGCTTATTTTTCAAGTAATGGTTTCTATTTCTTGAAAAATTTTTACTTGATAGTATGTTAATTTTTTGTTTAAACCAAAAATTAATTAACTACATATTACATATTTTTGACATGCCACTCAAGCCTCTTTTGTCTAGCATTCTAACACAGTCCCCTTTTTATTGTTTCCATAGAAATAATTTAAAAAGTGAAATTAATTTAAAAACAGTGTATATATTTATATATTTTATAAGTATATGTGCATGTATATGTATATATATTATGTATGTATCTACACACACACATACACACACCCCAATAGGAAGGAATAAGCATAATAGGGGAAAGCAGAATGAGGGCAATGGTTAGGCAGCTGCTAGTTAAGATAGGGTGATCATGGGACTCCTTTCTAAGAAGATAGCAGTAGAACACATTTTAATTCTATTAATGCCATGTATTTTTAAATTTGAGATTTTATAGTTACACATTACTGATATTTTTATTTTTTTCTAATCCTGATTTAGGGGTTATGAGGATATTCAATCTGATAATCTGATCTCTTAATACCAATAACTAAGGTCATGAGACAGTATTTCTAAAAAAACAAAAAACAAAAAAAAACAAAAAAAAAACTCAACACACACCAGAGAAAGGATAAATACTGGCCTCCCGGGATTAAGCTATAGGAACAGTGATCAAATTATCATTGATTTACTTTAGGTGAGCTCACATCATTATTTTAAACAAGCTACTTGTATAATTTTATGATTAAAGAATTAAGATACTATGTAATACGTGCCCTCCATAATACCCACCACCAAGCTCACCCAACCCCTCATCCCTCTCCCCTCCAAAACCCTCAGTTTGTTTCTCAGAGTCCACCGTCTCTCATGGTTTGTCTCCCCCTCCACTTTCCCCAACTCACTTCTCCTCTCCATCTCCCCATGTCCTCGCATTATTCCCTGTGCTCCACAAGTAAGTGAAACCATATGATAATTTGACTCTCTCTGCTTGACTTATTTCACTCAGCATAATCTCTTCCAGTCCCATCCATGTTGATACAAAAGCTGGATATTCATCCTTTCTGATGGAGGCATAATACTCCATTGTATATGTGGACCATATCTTCTTTATCCATTTGTCCATTGAAGGGCATCTTGGCTCTTTCCACAGTTTGGCTACTGTGGCCACTGCTGCTATGAACATTGGAGTACAGGTGGCCCTTTTTTTTACTGCATCTGTATCTTTGGGGTAAATACCCAGTAGTGCAATTGCAGGGTCATAAGGTAGCTCTATTTTTAATTTCTTAATTTTAGAACACTGAAAAGAAATAAATAAAATGGGAAAAAAAGATGCTACATGGTTTTCTATTGTAAGAACTTTATTTTTTTTCCTATTGTAAGAACTTCAAAATGTAGATTTAGAAGAGTATTTTAAAAATATAAAAAGTTGTTTTAAATCCTAGCTTTTTAAAATGTATAATATATTAATATTTCTAGAAGCCAAAAACCAAATGCTCTTTCACTTTATAGAACAACTTACTCATAGAACTGGCTTGACACCTTGGAGTTAAAATGAGCTGATAGTTTCATTCTCAATATCTGGCTGCCTTTAGCATCTTGCCCTAAAGAAATTGGATCAGCTGAAATAAGATAGATTTTTTTCTAAGAAGCATTACAAAACCTTTCCTTGGTCCTAACCGTTTTGACATCTATTTTCACTGGGAAAAGAAATGGAAGCCAGCTACCAGCCACTAGCATTAGAAGCTAGGGTAATAGTTCCTGCAGGCTATAAAGTCCTGTTTCCATAGAAATAAAGTTTGGATTGTGGAATAGAGGAGACAGATTTTAAAACCAATGTGTGCTTCTAGTAGTGAAAAATTGTGCAGATGTATTTTCATGTTTGCAAGACAGGAGTGGTTGAATAATTCTATGTGATGAGCTCTCCAGTGTGATCTGAAAGTCTATGAGGGAGAAATAAAACTTCCATAAATTTTGAGTAGAGAAGTATGGGCATAGTAGTCTCCTAATGATGACATAAGAGGACTGTAATGCTTCCTAAGAGGCCAGAGACATCAAAGCTTTCTGTTTATTGCATTTTGAGAGTTTTTTTTTTTTTTTTGCACTCAATTTTTTTTTTTTTTAAATTTTGTATTTTTTATAAACATATATTTTTATCCCCAGGGGTACAGGTCTGTGAATCACCAGGTTTACACACTTCACAGCACTCACCAAATCACATACCCTCCCCAATGTCCATAATCCCACCTCCTTCTCCCAAACCCCCTCCCCCCGGCAACTTAATATACTTAGTCTGCAATTCATGATTTAGTCACTCCAGAGATCACAGAAACCTGGCTTTTTTTTTTTTTTAAAGATTTTATTTATTTGACAGAGACAGTAAGCAGAAAGGCAGGCAGGGGTGGGGGTGGGGGGAGGAGGCAGGCTTCCTATTGAGCAGAGAGCTGGATGTGGGGCCTGATCCCAGGAACCTGAGATCATGACCTGAGCTGAAGACAGAGGCTTAACCCACTGAGCCACCCAGGTGCCCCCAAAACTGGCATCTTTAAAGCTTGGATTTAATAATTAGAACTAAGAGTAGAAATATTTTCATCCCTTCTAAGATTGAAGTTAAACATCAACATATACAATGCTTAATGAATTGCAGAATTTGACTGGTTGAAATCAGAGAATGCAACTGGAAATAATTTCTATAAAGTTTAATTTTAGAGAATTAATGGTGTCTTTTCCTCCTATATGTCCCATTTTTTAAAATAGAATCTTACTGATGTTTTCTATTAGAGGATCAGATTAGAAATTTTTAATAATCTATTAAGTATTAGAGAATGTGAGAGAGAAATTATAAATATCATATTTTCTGATGACTAACATGAGAGAGCAATAGTGATGATGTTCTTAAGACTTGAATTTTGACTATATAGCCTGCTTTACATTATTTCTGAGACACAGAATTGTAGATTTACC
Organism: Mustela nigripes; assembly: GCF_022355385.1. Lineage (NCBI taxonomy): Eukaryota > Metazoa > Chordata > Mammalia > Carnivora > Mustelidae > Mustela > Mustela nigripes. Next base: position 96,036,360 of record NC_081569.1, read on the forward strand.
TGGTTCTTCTTTGCTTCATTTCATAAGAGTAGGGAAGTTATAGTTGGATGCTTCCCAGAAGTTTTAACAAAGAAAAAGTATTTCCATAGCAGTTTGGGTTTATCTTTGGACTAATACATACTTCTTTCTCTTAAATAGTAGCCCAGTTACTGTATATATTCACTGACAGCCTGTATTTGGTGTACTCTGAAAATGTATCAGTCATTCAGTTATGAATACAACTGACTTTTAATTAATATTTGAGACTATAGAACACAGGTCAGAAATCATTCTGTCAAGTTAATGCAAAATTCCAACATAAATGTTACCCAGTTAAATTTTCTAGCCTCACATTCTGAACCTGATTTAAAGTAATTACAACTCCTATTGTATGTTTGCTTAAAACAAACAAAATATAACTTACTTAAAGTTCCAAATGTTACGTCTCAAAACTTCTTAATAATTAAAATTTCCTAAAATGGTATTTTAAACAGCTAATGTTAATAGAGGGAAAATCTATAGCCATATACTATCAATAAGACTCAATGTGTAGGATTCCTTTGACTATTTTACTAGGATTTTAATGAGAGTATGAGCTCCCATTTTGCTTCATGGTGCTACCTCAATCCAAAATTATTAGGCTTTCAGAAAGGTGGAGGGTACACATTGTAAGCCCGAATCTAATACTTAGTAATAGGGAAGTGTAGGTTGAGTGGTTTATGGTTGAAAATTGCACAACTCACTCTCATGTGTTTACAATTGAAGCTATCACACACACACACACACACACACACACACACACACACACGTCTCTTGTAATCACCATGGGAAATACTGAAAGATATTTCTCTACCCTCTTTTCTTCACTAACGTGTTTCTGGATCTTTCCCAAATACTAGTGCGTATCAAGTTTATGCAATCTGCTAAATGATAGATGATAAATAATGCCAAACAATATCTTGGAGAAAGATATCTAAGATCCAGGAGGAGAAATGGAAATGTGTCCTTAAGTGACATTTCTCCTCATCATACCTTATTAGATGACTCTTAGTATTTTACACAAAGCCCTAAATGAACTAATCTCTGCCTAGCTCATTGAAATTGCCTCCTGGCATTTATTCCTTGGGCATTCTAAAGATTCCCATTTTTTTCATTCAACAAACACGTATGTGCATACACAAAAGCGCATTTGCAGGATGCAGTATTGAACAAAACAAAACTCTGTTCTAAGGACAATTCCTTCCTGGTGTGGGGGTGGGCTGGGTCAAGATACAAATTAACACATAAATGACTAAATAAGACAATTTCAAATAGTGATGCCTACTAACAAGAAAATAAGTATAGGATGACTAAATAATGATTACTACATTGAGGAATGGACCCCAGGATATGAGCTGTTCGGGAGATGACCTGTGAATAAAAACTGACTGATGAAAAAGAGGGAGGCTTGGGATATACAGAGGAGAATAATTGGAAAGAGGATGAAGACAAGAAAAAAAGTCCTGCGATTGAAATTTTGTTCCTACATGCAAGAGAAACAAGGGCTCAGATGGCTTAAGTAGATGGGTCTGGACAGTTTAGAAGGATACATATGATGTATATAAGCATATGTCCATTGATGTCAGCGTCGGCATTCTCTGAGAACTTATTCTTGGTCCCCAATGCAAACCTATCAGAATCTGTAGGGCTGAGACCAGGAATCTGTTGTACCAAGCTTCCCAGGTGCTGTTCATGCATCCTAAAGTTTGAATCAGCACCTGTATCAATACAATTCTAGAAGTGATTGTCTTAGATAATGATACTTATTTTGAAATTTAGGCTAATTTAAATGAAAAATAGTTGAAGGGTTACAGCAATGACATTTTTTTAAATTAATTTTTTATTTTTTATAAACATGTATTTTTATCCCCAGGGGTACAGGTCTGTGAATCACCAGGTTTATACACTTCACATCACTCACCAAAGCACATACCCTCCCCAATGTCCATAATCCCACCCCCTTCTCCCAAACCCCCTCCCCCCCAGCAACCCTCAGTTTGTTTTGTGAGATTAAGAGTCACTTATGGTTTGTCTCCCTCCCAATCCCATCTTGTTTCATTTATTCTTCTCCTACCCACTTAAGCCTCCATGTTGCATCACCACTTCCTCATATCAGGGAGATCATATGATAGTTGTCTTTCTCTGCTTGACTTATTTTGCTAAGCATGATATGCTCTAGTTCCACCCATGTTGTCGCAAATGGCAAGATTTCATTTCTTTTGATGGCTGCATAGTATTCCATTGTGTATATATACACAATGACATTTTGTGACTTAAAAAAATACTGCTATAAGGAACGAAGACTAAAAGAAGAGAGATGTGTTTACAGACAATGACAGTATGGGAATTGACAAATAATTTCAGCTTAGACTAAGTTTCAGTGATGTTAAAAAAAAAAAAAAAATCCTGAAGAGATTAGAGGATGAACAGGATGTTGGCTAAGGGTAGGGAATGTTTAAGCAGTTGTAATTGGATTATTTACTGAGATGGATATAACTGGAAAATGAACAGGGATGGTGGAGAAAAAAAGCAGATAATCAAGAGTTCAGTTATGGATCTGTTAAGTTGAAAATGACCAATACAATATCTAGGATATAGGAAGAATATATATTTTTTTAATTTTTTAATTTTTTATAAACATATATTTTTATCCCCAGGGGTACAGGTCTGTGAATCACCAGGTTTACACACTTCACAGCACTCACCAAATCACATACCCTCCCCAATGTCCATAATCCCACCCCCTTCTCCCAAACCCCCTCCCCCCGGCAACCCTCAGTTTGTTTTGTGAGATTAAGAGTCACTTATGGTTTGTCTCCCTCCCAATCCCATCTTGTTTCATTTATTCTTCTTCTACCCACTTAAGCCTACATGTTGCATCACCACTTCCTCATATCAGGGAGATCATATGATAGTTGTCTTTCTCTGCTTGACTTATTTCGCTAAGCATGATACGCTCTAGTTCCATCCATGTTGTTGCAAATGGCAAGATTTCATTTCTTTTGATGGCTGCATAGTATTCCATTGTGTATATATACCACATCTTCTTGATCCATTCATCTGTTGATGGACATCTAGGTTCTTTCCATAGTTTGGCTATTGTGGACATTGCTGCTATAAACATTCGGGTGCATGTGCCCCTTTGGATCACTACATTTGTATCTTTAGGGTAAATACCCAATAGTGCAATTGCTGGGTCATAGGGTAGTTCTATTTTCAACATTTTGAGGAACCTCCATGCTGTTTTCCAGAGTGGCTGCACCAGCTTGCATTCCCACCAACAGTGTAGGAGGGTTCCCCTTTCTCCGCATCCTCGCCAGCAGAAATCAATGAAATAGAAACCAAAAAAACAATAGAACAAATCAACGAAACTAGGAGCTGGTTCTTTGAAAGAATTAATAAAATTGATAAACCCCTGGCCCAACTTATCAAAAAGAAAAGAGAAAGGACCCAAATAAGTAAAATCATGAATGAAAGAGGAGAGATCACAACTAACACCAAAGAAATACAAACTATTATAAGAACGTACTATGAGCAACTCTACGGCAATAAATTTGACAATCTGGAAGAAATGGATGCATTCCTAGAAACATATAAACTACCACAACTGAGCCAGGAAGAAATAGAAAGCCTGAACAGACCCATAACCAGTAAGGAGATTGAAACAGTCATTAAAAATCTCCAAACAAACAAAAGCCCAGGGCCAGACGGCTTCCCGGGGGAATTCTACCAAACATTTAAAGAAGAACTAATTCCTATTCTCCTGAAACTGTTCCAAAAAATAGAAATGGAAGGAAAACTTCCAAACTCATTTTATGAGGCCAGCATCACCTTGATCCCAAAACCAGACAAGGATCCCACCAAAAAAGAGAGCTATAGACCGATATCCTTGATGAACACAGATGTGAAAATACTCAACAAAATACTAGCCAATAGGATTCAACAGTACATTAAAAAGATTATTCACCACGACCAAGTGGGATTTATTCCAGGGCTGCAAGGTTGGTTCAACATCCGCAAATCAGTCAATGTGATACAACACATCAATAAAAGAAAGAACAAGAACCATATGATACTCTCAATAGATGCTGAAGAATATTTATAATTGAATAACAAGAAGCTAGCAACCAATCTGATTTTTTAAAGGGCAAAAGATCTGAATAGACATTTCAACAAAGACGATATATGCATGGCAAACACACCTTAGAAAGGATGCTCTAAATCATTAATCATTAGGTAAATGTAAATATACTGAAATAATACGTCACTAGCTACCCATGGAAAAAAAGATTAAACATTCTTCTTAGAATGGCAGTGCTAAGTTTTGGTGAAGATATGAAGCCAATGGAACTTTCATAAATTTTTGGTGCGAATGCAAAACTTCTAAAGAGAAACAGAAGTGTCTTCCAAAGGGCGGGGGGGTGGGAAACAACCAAAAATGCTATGACTTCTGAAAAAGAATTTAAAATAACTTTTAATATTGTGAACCAAAATTATTTTAAAAATAAAACCTTATTATATGTAGCCAAACAGCCAGTTAAAAGTTGTGACTATCAAATATAAAGACCTATTTCTTAAACACGCAGGGATTCAGAAAGTCTAGAATGCATAATTCTCTGGAAAAGGAAATCGCTAGTTACAGATCAGTAAAACAATAAGGAAAAGAATTCCAGAAAAGAGAGAGGAGGGGGATCTAAGAATGACTCAGATCAACAATGAGATGAAATTTTACAATGACAGACATACTGCAGGCTTAGAGTAAAAAAAGTCCAAACTTCATAAGTGAGAAGTGATGTAGGAAAGATGCTGGGGTTCGAAGGTGACAGCCAAGAAAGAATTCTTGAACAGTCTTTGCTGCAAAAAGGTGATTTTATTAAAGCGTGGGGACAGGAATCATGGTCAGAAAGAGCTGTGCCTGGATCACAAGGAGTGGCTCACTCTATACTTTCAAGTTGGGAAGGGGTTAGGGATAGCAGAAGTCTCAAAGGAATTTTGGAAGCAAGTTTCCAGGACCTTGAGAAGGCTAGCTATTGTTGGAAAAAGGTCATTTATTACCATCTAATAAAACCTTAATCATGAGACACTTCAGATGTATATCAGTAGGACATATGCTTGGGGGGGTGATTACCAACACATATCTTGGGGTGTTTAGAGATAAAGGAAGTTTCCAAAGGAATTTTTGTACATTAGAGTAGACTTAGAGGATCCCGGGGCGATGGGGGGGGGGTCAGGCTAGGATTGCCTTTTGCCCTTAGCAAAGTATTAACATCGAGGCAGCTGAGTCCCTAGAGGAATGTCACTCTGCCTGTTTCAAGGACTTGTCAATGGGCTATAGGTAGTAAGGAAATTTAATAGTTTTTCTTCTGCGTTTGTTTCCCACATCAGGAAGGACTCTGTAAGAGCATCCAAAGGAAAAGAAGGAACAGTGTCATCAGAATCTGTTTGACACTAGTATGGAGGTTCTATACAAAAAGGGGTAAAACAAAGCAAGTAGTATCTTCCCATTATGATTAAGAGAAAATGAATAAACTATGACCTAAAAGCCAGAAAAATCAGTTATATGGCCTTATTGGTGGCATGGAAGTTTTTCTTGATACAATGGATAAATTCAAATAACAATTTAAAATATAATATGTGTCCTTTCATTTCCTTCTTGCACTTTCTAGTGATGGTCTCCAAGTAGCATCTACTAAATGACATCAAATGATACCTTCTATTTTATGTGTCCAGTCACAGCCCAACCACTTAATTCCACAGGAGATAATAAGTAAGAGCAATGTTTTAAATTGTTGAATAAATTTATAGAGAAAACTAGAAAGCCAGTTGTTGTAGTAGAGAATGTAAGTGTTATAATAATAATAACATGAGATGAAGATGGTATTAATTAGAGCTAAGCCAGGGAAACAGTAGGACATATACACGTGCGTGTGTATGTAAATACTTAATATATTATGTATAATATATTAAGGGACTGACAAGCAATCCAGAAGTCCCGAGTACAGACAAGCAGAAAGGAAAGGCTATAAATAGTTGGAGCCCCATGAGCATGAGCTGAAGTGTGGAGTCTCTTTACTGCGTGCTATTAAGATAGCACCTTTTCTATCCATATAATAAGGCAAGCATCATGGTATCAATGCATCATCTTTGCCATATTCTCTTATTAGAAAATAAGCATGGCGGTGAGACCATTTGTTGAAAGTGAGACACCCAGTTCAATGTAAAGTTACTTGAAAATATGATTCTTTTTACTTCGTAAAGAGATTTCTTTGTTTTGGAGTCACTGGACTTCATCTCTGCAGTTTAAAGCAGAGAGAGACGGTTAGGTGATGGGAACTACCAAGACAATTACTGATCCTGAAAAATAAGCACCATAAAAATGTAGAAATCTAATTTTGCTATTGGAACAGCTCCTTAGCAGCATTCACTCCTAATCAGCCTCAAGTTGTAATGAATAGAATAATAAGCACCATTAGAATAACTCACTATTCATCAAGAATAATAAACCACTTAGAATAACAAGACTAAAATAATAAGCCAATGTTTAAATCATGGTAAAGCAATGTGGGGAAGAAAAGGAGTTTCTCAGAGGAGTTGAGATTATTGCTGCTGCGAGCCTATTGTACTGAATCTGCACTGGCTTACTCAGGTTCCCACCCCTGCATTCTGCTCAGTGTCCCTTAGTGTGGTTTGTAGAGCACCTACACCAGAGCACTTTTTGGGAGCCAACTTTCTGA
>NC_081569.1:96043121-96080630 GCF_022355385.1 Mustela nigripes
GGGTGGGAAAGAGCGAGATTTCCAAGGCTTCCCTCTAATGGGGATAATTCTTATTTATAAATCAACCGATTATTCGATTCCCATGCCATTTGCTTCTGCTGTCCTTCCCACCTACAATGGGCTTGATTTCTAACTTCACCTGGTAAAAATCTGTCTATCCTTTAAGAATCAGATCAATAGCTATTTCTTTCTTTACCCTTCTTGAATTCAATTTCCCATCCCCCTACCTAACCATTCTGGCCAAAGTGGAAATAGAATTCAGAGAATCTAACAACAAGAGAAACTAAAGGTTATTTAGTCCAACCTTAGTCCTTGTTTTACAGATAAGGAATATAGAAGAGAAAAATCTCAAGATTTTCTCTTAAAGGAAAATATATATCCAGACAGGTAATAGTAAAGTTCTTTTAACAAGGGAACTAAACAGACTTAGTAAGAGAATGATTTAAGTTACCATTATGAAGATAGAATAAAACAGATGAAAAATAGAAAGAAAATAGTAAGTCAAAAAAAGACAAATACCATATGATTTTTCTTATATATCGAGTCTAAAAGCAACAACAAAAACAAACCAAGACCATAGCTACAGAGAACCTCTGTTGGTTGCCAAAAGCAGGGGGTGGGGGATGGGAGAAATGGGTGAACTGTTTTTTGCTAGTTTTTTTTTTTTCCTGTATAAATGTTTTATTCAATTTATTTAAATACTGGATGTCACTTTCAATAAGAGATACACAGACAGAAAATATAATTATATTTGGTTATCTTTGCTGTGATGTTATAAAGGAGTATGAACATAGGAATATGTTGGAATCAGAAGAATTATTTTAGGTTCTTTTCCAACCCTGATTTTTCTATGGACCAATATTTTTCAGTTTTAAGACTGACTCCCTCTCAGCAAGTGTGTAAGTCAATTGACTACTCTGTGATCCTCTAAGTTTAATGCACACACAGAGAATATATTTATATAATACTGGTGCCTGAATTAGAAATCACATAAACCTGGTGATTCACAGACCTGTACCCCTGGGGATAAAAATATATGTTTATAAAAAATAAAAAATTAAAAAAAAATGGACAGAAAAAAAAAAGAAATCACATAAATTAATGAGGTGATGTCAGCAAAGTATTTTGAATAATCTGCTTCATAGGAGCACAAATATGAAATATTAGCAAAATAAGCCTCTTCTTCCTTCTCAAATATTTGAGTTTCTTTAAGCATAACACTGTAGTGAAAATATCAATACTTTGATGAAGAAATTTCACTTCCTTTTTAATTATATCGGGTTTGCATTTCTGAAGGAAATAGTTGATAACTCTCTATTCATAACAATACTTGAAAACTGATGGTATTTTCCTACAAAGGGAACACATAGATAATTTTATCCAATGGAAAGCATGACCCTCTGAGGAGCTCTTTCAATACTTTTCACATGGCTCAATATATGGTGAAGAAAAACATTACCAGAGCGCCTTTGATGAAACTTAGATTGAAACAACAAAACAAAAACAGATTCTTTTGACAGACTTAATGAATTAATTAGTACTAATTCCTGCATAGTTTAACACATCATGGACTATATTTTTAAAAAGGTAGATTAGGGTTCCTGGGTAGGAACTAGGGTTCCTAGTTGGATCTCAGGGTCCTGGGATCAAGTCCTACATCAGACTCTCTGCTCAGTGGGGAGCCTGCTTCCTCCTCTCTCTCTCTGTCTCTCTCTGCCTGACTCTCTGTCTACTTGTGATCTGTCAAATAAATAAATAAAAATCTTTAAAAAAAAAGGTGGATTAGAAAAAGAAGAACTTTTAGTAGTTTTGAATTAGAAAAATATTTCCTATGCCTGAAACAGTTTCAAATACCAGTATTATTATAAATTCTTATCCACTCCTTTTTTTCCTATTCTTGGAAACTGAGGCATGAATGTGTCTGGAAAAAAAAAAAATGTGTTTCCAGTAATATTTTAGTGACTGCAAGGATTCCAGAAAGATGTGAAAAGCTCATGAAAACTTTATTTATTTTTTTTTGCAAACAGTGAAATTAGATATCAACATACAAATAATATCTTTATCAGATGTTAACATCTGGTATGACCTAATTAAAGAGAAACATATACCTAGAAAATAGGCTGAGCTTTAATTTTGTTCACTCCAAATGTATGTTTTATTTTTTAAGAAGTTTGTTGGCTGAATCCCTGAGCAATGTTCCTAAGAAGCTATACTCATAGCCAGTGCAAAAAATAAGTCTGCCTCCAGCTCCTCATTGTCTGAATCCATTTTGAGCTGAACAAGTCATTGTCAGGATGAAAAACTGTATGCTGGATGAAGTCCATCATTATTTGCCTCCAAATTCCTAAGTAGTGCCTTTTGTCGCTATTAACTTATATGGAAAATTCTGAAGAAGATTCTGGAAAGTAAGACACCCCAAAATGTTTGGATGTATCTACAAATAGAGATAAGCCAAATAGGTATGCATTCTTCCCTCTCCTCTCTGCCTGTCCCCCCACCATGCCTTCCTACCTTTCTTTCTTCCTTCCTTTTTTCCTTCCTCTTTTTCTTCTTTCCATAAGAATGCAATGTGGCATGGGGGGGGGGGCACCTGTGTCAATCACTAAGTATCTGCCTTCAGCTCAGGTCATGATCCCAGGGTCCTGGGATCAAGCCCTGCTCGGCAGGAAGCTTGCTTCTCCCTCTGCCCGCTCCCCCTGCTTGTATTCCCTCTCTCACTGTCTTTCTCTCTGTCAAATAAATAAATAAATAAAAATCTTAATTTAGGAAAGAAAGAAAGAAAGAAAGAAAGAAAGAAAGACAGACTATGTGGCATTATGTATCCTAAATGTAATCATAAGGGAAAGGTGTAGAACCCCAAAGAATAGGAGGAGGACATCTAGCTAGCCAGCCATCCATTCCATCCTGGGAATAGCAGGAGTCTGAGGAGCAATGATTATGAAACAGAGTCTCTTGGATTATCTGCTAGATTCTTGGAGGACTATTTTTCCCAAAGATACAAGCTCTATGGGAGAAATAAGCTAAATCTATCTGGGGTGGGGTCTTTGCGGGGAAGGGAATTTGAACTGGTAGGGACTTGATAAAAAAGGTAAAGGTAGGGAATCTTATATAGGAGTAACATTTTTAAAGGCGAGGTAGAGAAGGTCTATATATATTCAGTGTGGTGTGGTGGACTCTTGGATGTGCAGCACAGAATGATAGGAAATAAGATGGCATCCAATCAAGAAGGATCTTATCTGTCAAGGTGAAGAGTTTGGCCTTTATTCTATAAGCAATGCAGAACACTTACACACTTTCAGAGAAGAAATCAATGAGTCTAAAATAAAGGTTTATTTTAGTTAGGCACCTTTTTCAATTCCCCAATTTAAAAAAAATTGAAAAAAAAACCCCGTCTCTTAATTATTTAAAAAATACTTGATTTATTCTTGTTGTCCTTTAGGTTATATGCTAAGTACTGGGCATACAATGCCGTAATGGTTTCTGTCATCTAGAGGAAAAGAACAGCAAATGGCCACATAATGAGTGTGTGTATCCAGTGCTACTATGGGTACAATGCTAACACCTAGGAAGGAAATTGAACTTGTTTTGTGGGGCTGGGGAAAGCTTTTTAAGAAAGTTGCAGCTACCCTGAAACTTAATGGTTGGCATCACTTATCATTACTTATTTAATTATGCAGGCTTTTTTATCTCATATTGTGCATTTAATCACTCTCAGTGACCTCCCCGTTTATAAATGAATGAGACTCTTCAGTACTTGTTAGAGATAAATATACGGACAGTTAGTCTTTATAGTTAAGATTAAGCTTGCTCTTACAACAAACAGATAATTAGGGGCCCTTAGAGAACAGTATCCTAATGAGGTTTATTTCCATCTGAGTGGGCTACATCTTGTATCCGGTTTTCTCTTTCTTGAAGGGCAGCATGCCTGTCTGTCCACAATTTCGTATAAAAGGAAAGATCTTGTCTAAAAGAAAAACACACACTGCTGTGTCACTCTTCTACCCATACTACTGTAATACCACTTCATTTCTGCCATTCCGGTCACCAAATATGTTTGGGGTTCCCCATACCACATCATTCTGTGTCACCCATGAGGTGTTCTACAGTTCAACTCCATTCAGACAGGAAGTACCTGGAGATAGCATCAGATCACATGGGTGAAGGGGTCATTCCTAAAGATTGCCTCCTACCACATCTACTTCAGACATCAATCCAAAGACCAGTGAGACATAAATCAAAGATTCCCATAGTGCCCTCCTTGAATTGCTTAATTTGCTAAAGCATTTCACAGAACTCAGGAAAACATTTTACTTACTAGATGACTCATTTATTATAAAAGGCTATAAGTCAAGCCTTCACTTTTAAGGTGAATAACATCTGAGGATCTAATGCACAGCATAGTGGCTGTAGTTTATTATATTGCATTGTATATTTCAAATTTGCTAAGATGGTAAGCCTTAAGCATTCTCACCACACACACACACACACACACACACACACACAGAGGTAATAATTATATGAGATGATGGATATGTTAATTAACATGATGGTGGTAATCATTTCACAGAGGGTACATATATCAAATCATGGTGCGCACTTTATAGACAACTGTGCATGTCGGTTATAATCCAATAAAGCTAGAGAAAAAAATTATGAAACACATATATTACTCAAGGAACAGCTAGATGGAAGAGACGCATAGGGCAGTGGTGTGTGGGAAGGGGCATAGCACTTCCAAGCCCTCTCCAGATATTCTACTCTCCCAATACCTCCTCATGTTCACCAACAAGGAAGCTCTCTAAACCATAGTTCAGGGTCATGTATGGAGCCTTCATTATGTATGCAGCCTTCATTATGTATGCATGATTGGTTGAATCCTTGGTCATTGGTGACTGAATTCAACCTCCAGCCTCTCCTCTCCCGCAGTGTTCGGGGGTGAGACTAAAATTTCCATCCCTCAAATGAGTCGGCTCCCCTAACAACTAGCTTTCATTCTTAGGGGCTTTCAAAAAGTCATCTCGTTAATAAAAACTGGGTGTCATTGAAAGGGAATTGTTATGAACAACAAAAAAACCCTTTATTGCTCTCCTCACTTAGGAAATTCTAAGTATTTCAGGAGCTCTGTTCCAGGAACATATGAAGACCAGATACATGTGTCTACTTATGAATGACAATATCACACAATGTGTTTTGCCTTCTCTCCTCAGATGAGTTACTAAAAGAGTATTATTCTTTCTTTTCTCCTTCCAGAGTTAATTGTGTTTTAACAAACAAGACACTATTTCGTATTCAATTTACCACTCAAGCTTTCTTTGCCCCCAACAGCTGGAATAATGCAGCCTCAGTGAGAGTAGGTAAATTGTAATACTTTCTACCCAAGCCACCTGGCTGAAATTGTTTCTTCCCCCAGTCAAATTCTTTCTTCAGGGTTCAATGATACAAAAGGAGCATGACACAAAGAGGAGAATGCTCAGATTCATTTCAAAGGACCAGCAAATGGGTGACAAACCTGATATCAAGGATAGCAACAGTGTTTCCATTTCTGCAACTTGGACTCCAGGACCACATACCTTGGCCCTCGTGCAGCTGCTGCACTGGTGGAAATACAGGAACCTGTGTGGAGTTCAAATCTGTGCGTAGCTCAAGACCTATAGGAGGTGGGGAGATTCAGGTTCCATTAGCCATTGATGATTGAAAAGAGAAAAACAAATTGGTTTATATTGTTAACACACAGAATTCACTTCAGAGGGTTCGAATGAGGAGACTTTATGAAAAAGATTGTTTACAGAAGTATAGGCAAGAGTAAAGGAAGTTGCAATATTACCATGCCTGAAGCTGAAATAGGTTGGGAGGAAACAATGTTGCCAGAGCCCAGTGAGCAGAAGTCACTGGGAGAGTAGCCAGCTGGGAAGAGTTCTAGTCCCAAAGGCTTGACCTTAAATACAAGACTAGGGCCAAAGCCAGGAAGAAATGTCCAGGCTCCTTGTACTGCCCTCACATCTCTTGCTGATGTCTCTGTGATTAGTGAGCCCCTCAGGAAGCCAGTCCAAGAGAGATCTCAGAAAGCACAATTTGCGTGGTCACTCTCCTAGCATCCTGGCCTAGGAAATGAGAGACTGCTTGTCTTAGGTTTCTTGTTCCTTCTACTACACTGTCTTCCAGGATGATGCCCCACATGATTTGGTGTCTGGACCATTTCTACAAATGACCAGGTTAGTCTTCTACTCAGAGATGTAGACCTGTACATGGTAGAAGCATGATATTATATATTTCATATTACATTTGTAATAGTTCTTATCCCTCCTTTTATTAAAAACAAAACAAAACTGTCAACAAGAGTCTCAGAAAAACAAGCTGAAAATATTTCTTTTCCTGCCCACTACAGAAAAACAGACCCTATTCTGTATCATAAAACTAGCTGTAATAAAATTATAAATTGACACTATTCAATTCTACATCAATAGATTATATGCTGCGTTCAGAGTTACAATGTGTGCAAAATGTGTCACTGTATTCCATTTTCTGTTAATTTTGCCCTTCTAAATATTATTGATTAAAGGGAATCTTTTTAGACACCTAGACATGAAGAACCATTTCTCTGTCCTATACAACATAACAATAAAATAATCCAGAGAAAAATGAATACTGTATGATCTTACTTATATGAAGAGTTTTAAAAATAATATAAAAAACCTGAACTCAGGGGCGCCTGGGTGGCTCAGTGGGTTAAAGCCTCTGCCTTCGGCTCAGGTCATGATCCCAGGGTCCTGAGATCGATCCCCGCATTGGATCCCTTCCTTCCTTCCTCTCTGCCTACTTGTGATCTGTCTGTCAAATAAATAAATAAATCTTAAAAACAAAAAACAAAACCTGAACTCGTAGATAACTGAGAACAGATTGGTTGTGACAGCAGCAGAAGGCAGGTGATGGGAGAAATGGATTAAAAGTGGTCAAAAGGTACAAACCTCTAGCTATAAAATAAAACATGACAATGTAATGTATAGCATGTGATTATGGTTAGTAATATTATATTTGTACATTAAAAAGTTGCCAAGAGAATAAATCTTGTTCTCATCACAAGAAAAAATTCCATAACCATGTACAATCATGTTAACTAGACTTACTATGGTGATCATTTTGCAATATACATGTATACTGAATCATGTTATACCCCTGAAACAAACATAGAGTAATAGGTCATATATGTCTCAGTTTTAAGAAATCAGCAGTTCCTAGTTTACACTTGACAACTCTACCTGGAAATCTTAATCATAACTTACATGTAACATGTTGCAGAAGTGGATCCCTCTTCTTCACAAGCAGGTCCTTCTCTAAATATTTTTAAATGGATTTCTATTGCTTTTGAAATTAAAAACAAAACTACTTACATGTCATATAAGGATCCATGTTAACCCTCAGATCTTCTCTTGTTCTGGTCACAAAGTTGTGTAAATTTCTCCAGCCATATTCGCACATTTTGATTGTTCAAGCTCAGCGTACTTCCTGTAGTTTCAGGTATTAGCTTTGCAAAGGCTTTTCCTTTAGCCTCCTTTCTCCTGCCCTTAGCTCATTGGCTTAGTGAACTCCTACTCTTCAGATCTCTGTTCAAAATTCATTTCCTCATTATTTCTCTAAAAGTCCTATTCTAAATCAAATCCTTCTATGTTTACTTTTATGGCATTATCAGTTTCAATTATGTATCTGATAATATTTTTGTTCTCTAAAGTACAATCTCCATGAAGGTTGAGTTCATGTATTGAGTCTCAGTAAATTAGTATAGCAGTTAGCTAACAAAAATATTGAAGGAGCGTCTGGGTGGCTCAGTGGGTTAAAGCCTCTGCCTCGGCTCATGTCTATGATCCCAGGGTCCTGGGATTGAGCCCCGCATCGGGCTCTCTGCTTGGTGGGGAGCCTGCTTCCTCCTCTCTCTCTATTTGCCTCTCTGCCTACTTGTGATCTCTGTCTGTCAAATAAATAAAATCTTTAAAAAATATATTGAATACATGAAAGAAATTCAGTAATAATTTATCTGTCAGTTCTGGTCTTTGGTTCACAAAGCTAGTATCCCATGCAAAATGGTGAATGATCTTTGTAAGACTCATTTTCCTCAGTTTTTCATTATGAATTCCTAAAATTATTCCAAATGCTTGTTTGCTGAGATTCTGATTCCAAAATATACTGGTGTTATGTATTTTTAAACCATTATCTTGCTAAATAGCACAATTTATTTCATTGCAAGTCAACTCAGGAGACTGAATGAGAAGACTTGCGTATATAAATACTATTGATCATGGGATTAGTATATTAGTTATGGGCAAATGAATTAAAAGTAGGTAGATGGGCCATTATAAACTTATAAAGAGGAAATATTTTGTTTCTATATAACCATCATGCAGTCAATCACCTAGTAAAAGCTCGTTATAAAGTATTTAATTAAACTATGGACTAAAAGTGAAACAAAGATTTGGAAATATTTGTCATATGACTCCTAAATCAGTAAGCTTTGGAATTGGAATTCATTTTATATATATATAGCCTAACTTTTGGCTTTTAAGTGACAAAAATGAGGTCAGTGAGTGAATGCTTTACCCAAAGTCACCCACCTATTTAATAGATGTCTAGATTTAAGACATCTAATTCCTAGCCTTTTGTTCTTCCTAGATATTATCTAATTCCTAGTCTTTTATTCTTTTTAGATACTAACTTTTATCCAAAATTTTATTTGTACCAGAGTAGCATGAACAATTTAATTTACTTTACCAGTTATTGAAGTCATGATGGTTGCCATCCTTACATCTAGAGTTTTTGGTTTAATCATTTGGCATATCAAATGGTAACTAGCAACTATCAAATACATCTTAATTGCAAGCCTATTAAGCTATTTTATAAAAAGCAATTTATCTACAATTTTCAGCATATCATTAGACTTTTAAAAATATATAAGTCTAGTACTTAATGAGGAGGAAAAAAAAAAACCACAAGTTTCCAGTCTGCAAGTACTAGGAACTCTTGAATTAAGCATCAGGCACATTCAGTTGATAACTACAGAGGGTATTAGACGGGTGAGGTACAGAGCAGGTGTGCTTCAACAGAGCAGAAGAGGAGAGTATAGAATGAAAAAAGAGAACAGAAAGAAGAAATGAGATCAAAATATAGCACAAAAGCAATACGCTTTTATGATGTTGCTAATTACTAGAACACTTCTTATGATTAGTTTGCTTTATCTTGTGTAATAAAATGGATCAGCTTATATCTAGAGATTTTACTCTAATCATATTTTTTTTCTTTTCACACATGACTTTATTTATTTATTTATGTTTAAAAGATTTTTATTTATTTATTTAACAGAGATCACAAGTAGGCAGAGAAGCAGGCAGAGAGAGAGGAGGAAGCAGGCTCCCAGCTGAGCAGAGAGCCCGATGCGGGCCTCGATCCCAGGACCCTGGGATCATGACCTGAGCCAAAGGCAGAGGCTTTAACCCATTAAGCCACCCAGGCGCCCTCACACATCATTTTAAAATAGATGGTTGGGCATCTGAAAAACTAGAAATAGACTGGAAATTCTGGAATGATAATTAAATAATAGCTTTAAAATATTTTGATATTTTAATTTTTCCTTTTTTAATTTTAGAGCATATGAACCAGGGGTAAGGGCAGAGGGAGAGACAGTCCTCAAGCAGACTCCCTGCCGAGTGCAGAGCCCAAAGTGGGGTTCAAGTCCACGACCCTGCGATCATGACCTGAGCTGAAATCTGGAGCCAGACGCTCAATTGACTGAGCCACCCAGGTGCCCCTATTTTGATTCTTACTTAGTCTTTTATAGCTCTTTCATATAATGGAAACACTAAATGCAATGGCTATGGCATTTTTCAGCTACAGAGAAATAAGTCTGGTGATTGGATTAATATATTGTACTAGAATTTATTTATTTGGCAACAATGAAAACAGTAGGCTTGAGGTTGTTGAGTTATACCACACAGTGATTAAAGAGACGTTGGTACCCATAAAGAAAGAAAACAAGCATATTTTCTACTTCCTATAGGTAAAAAACCAATAACAGGTGATTCACTGCTAACAGATCTCTTTCCCTAAGCCTTGTTAGATACTCAGTAATTCACAACTATATTTTTGAGTAACAGGCAACAAGACTAAAACAGCAAGTGCTTCATTTGTTTTCTAGCCTGAGTCGAAACTAAACAGCTCCATGCTGGCACAGCATTGTGGAGAGACCTGTAACTTTTATTGCTTTCTAAGGAGTTTGAAACTCACTATGGATTACTGGGTGTTTGACATAGAAAGAGAAAGGACTCATCAGCTAAGCTGGAGCCTTGTGTCCATTTTATAAGTCAAATAAACATTTTAGGATTCTCTTTAAAAATATATAAGATGCTTGACATTTCCAAAATATGCTATAATTTTATTTCATGAAAAGCTCTGTAATGTTTTTCTGGAATATTTCATATAGAGGCACACCTCGTTTTACTGCACTTTGCTTTATTACACATTGCATATATTGTGGTTTTTTATAAATTGATAGTTTGTGGCAAACCCGCCTCAAGCAAGTCTATCCATGCCATTTTCCCAACAGCATGTGCTTGCTTTGTCTCTGTCACATTTTGGAAATTGTCACAATTTCAAACTCTTTCGTTATTATGTTTTTTTTTTTAAATTTTTTATTTTTTATAAACATTTATTTTTATCCCCAGGGGTACAGGTCTGTGAATCACCAGGTTTACACACTTCACAGCACTCACCAAAGCACATACCCTCCCCAATGTCCATAATCCCACCCCCTTCTCCTAAACCCCCTCCTCCCAGCAACCCTCAGTTTGTTTTGTGAGATTAAGAGTCATTTATGGTTTTTTATGGTGATCTGAGATCAGTGATTATGCCTCACTGAAACTCAGATGAGGGTTAGCATTTTTGAGCAATGAGGTATTTTTTAATCAAGGTATGTACTTTTTTTAGACATGCTGTTGCACACTTGATAGACTTCAGTATAATGTCAACATATAACTATTTGTTTTATTATTGTGGTCTGGAGCCAAATCCACATTATTTCTGAGGTATGTGGGCTGTGTATATTGTATATTTGTATATTTATTTACATATATATGTACACATGTATAGATATGTGTTTAATACGTAAATCATGTATATAAATATACATTATACATATATGTGTATGTATGTATATCTTCATATATACTAGCTCATGTAGGCTTTGGAGTTTGACTCCATATGATGATGATGGGTATTATCACCCCTTTTGTCACTTGTAATACCTGTACCTGAGTTGGCTCTCAGGCTCTCAGTGCCATTTGAGCTGTCCAAGGGGACATGTCTATATCAGAGCACACACGTGGGGAAATGAGACTCAGTGAAATCATGGAGACAGTATCTTCTAACCATGGTAGATACAGATCTCCTGATTCAATTTAGACCTTCATCATTTCTATCTGTATGATCTCGGATGAGTTATTGAATTTTCTTTGTTTCTTCAGCCTCTATGTTAAACAAATATACACCTGGAAGAGAGAGTATAGTGTGACTCTGTGAAGGACTTTGGTGGTGGTTGACCAAAAACAGTTCTTATGGCATATACAGGGTATAAAATTAAGAGAGAGAAATTTCTAAAAGCTACACATTTTTCTTGTAAAGTTGGGATTCTAAATCCAAATAGAGAATTATTTATTTGTTCTTTTATTTATTTTAAAGATTGTTTATCTATTTGAGAGAGAACTGAGGGAGAGGCAGAAGCAGACTCCTGCTGAGCAAAAAGCCTGATGTGAGGCTCCATCCCAGGACCCCGAGATCGTGGCCTGAGCTGAAGGCAGACACTTAACTGACTCAGCCATGCAGGTGTCCAGAGAGTATGTGATTATTTATTTGAGTATTTAATTTGAATATTTGAGCTTTTATCTGAGTATTTAATCTAGAGAATCTCAAGATAGAATTGTCTGAATACTTCCCATCATACTCCCCACAGGATTTTTTCATCAAAGTCTAAAATGATCACAAGGAAGAAGCAATTTTCATGGATCCTCTGAAGCTAAGGGATGACAGTCTTACTTCATCTCTAAGAATGCACTTTAGTTAATATCATGTCTACTGATTACTGCCTTTTTTTTTTTTTTTTTTGAGAGAGAGAGAGAGAGAAAGGGCAGGGGTTGAGGAGGGCAGTGGGCAGGGACAGAGGAACAGAGGGATAAAGGAAGAGAGAGAATCTCTTCATGCCTAGTGCAGAGCCCAATACAGGGCTCAATCTCACATCCCTGAGATCACGAGGAGCTGAAATTGCATTGAATACTTAACAGACTGAGCCACCCAAGTGCCCCACTGCTCTTTCCTTCTTATACAGATTAGAATCAGCCTCTGTTCAAGTAGATGAAGCTTTAGTAATGCAGAAAACTCACCTTCTTGTCCCATGCTCCAGTTCTCTTACTAAATTCCTTCTTCTTTCTCTTTTCTACTTCCTTGCTTCCACCTCACCGACAACCAGGTTGTCATGTACAATTGTATAGTTTGTGCACTGCACAGAGGTACCTGCCCAAGGGAACAGCTAAAGACTGAAATTCAGCTTGCATTGCTCTTATCAAGCAATGTTCCTGGGAGGAAGGGGAGAGGGGGAACATGTTTTTCTGAATTACACAATTAAATAGAGTAGTAATAACTCATGAGACAACCTAAATATCTTTTTACATTGTGGTAGGAGAGAATGACCAATCAATAAGATTTTACAATGGAATTAAAAAGAAATCCTAAAATTTCGAAGGATAAAAGAGCATCAATTTGTGTATGCATACCCATATATATGTATAATATATACACATACACACATATGTATGATATATATCTATTACAGATAAATATTTTCCATTCTATAGAATTATAGACATTCAACTTCTAGTTCATTTTTTTTTTCTCATGAAGAACCAAGTGAGGCCTAAGGAAGGACTAAAACAGACAGGCTAAATTTAGCTAAAATCCAATCTCTTGGGGCCTCTGCAAAATGTTACTACTTATGCATGCATGTCTAGTATTTGATGGACACCAGCAATACTTCTGAAAATTTTCTGTCAGACCTATGTATGTGCTATAGTGAAAGTAAAGTATTTAAATCTTTGGCTGTATGGTGAACTCCCTTCTTGAGTTAAGTGGTGGGAATCCCATAACGATATTTCACACATCCATAAAAAAAAAAAAGATGAAAATTAGGCTTAGACCATTTGATATTCTGAAACATGCTATTTGGCTTATAGATAAGGTCCTTTTAATTCAAGCAATGAAACCTCTTGCATAGAATCAAAGACTAATATCTGAAATTTCTTATCTTTGGCTGCATTTTTAGATCTTTTTGGAGCAGCAGTGGAAAGCACTTCAAGACTAATAGCTCTAACAAGTGAGATTCATCATTCCCCCTCCCCGCTCCTTGGTTTATAGAGCTCTTACCTCTAGCTGCAAGTAGAAATAGGAATTTTAGCTATAAAACATTGACAGTCAGACTCTAGCCCTGAAATTCCTGACAATTTAATAAAGATCTTCTCCTTGTGTATTGTTGACACTTTGGTAGCCCTGTGGCAGTGACTTCAGAAAGAATGGGTGACCTCGATCAAGGAAACATACTGGCCAAATTACTATACTCCTTTCCTCTTCATTTCCTAAGCACTGATTGATTTGTAATGTATTCAAGCAGACTAGACTTTAGCTCTGAAACTTTCCCTTTTTGACCTTTGTAAGATAGGTGTGGCAGAATGATTTTTGACACTGGCATCTGCCGTTTAACATGGCATTGTAAGACAAAAAGGACAGCAATGACTAAGACACTGATGCTGTTGCATGCCAAATATTTGGATGATTTACACTTACCCATGTACCTTTCAAAATTGAGGCAACTGAGTAAGTAATGCATCAAAATAGTTCCTTTCAATGAAAAGTTACCTTTGAAAGTCGAGAGGGGAAACTGCCTGGAAATCATTGACATCAAACTACTCATTATGTTATTGTGCAAATCCTTATATCTTTTTTACATTTGTAAAGTTAATCACAGATGGTACCGCCAGGATAGCATGAATATGTATTTCATGGATGCAAAGTGCAATATTTTCACTCATCTTGACGTATTCCTAAAAATTGGAAAATTCTTAAAAAGGCTTTTCTCACACATATGCCAGAGAAAGATAATGGATGCCGTTGAAGAATCCATTCATCTGCATGATGTTTCATAATGTGGACACATTTTATTTTTCTGGAGGCATGGTTCTTCTTCCTTCCATGTGGAATTGTATATTTCTTAAGAATACTCAGAAGACATTTGAAATTGTCAATTATTTGACAATTCAAATAATTGAATTTGGATTTTTTCCAAAATTATTATTTAATGAGAGAAATATAAATTCTTTATATTAAAAAGTTGTTAGTATTAACATTTATATATATTTATTTTAAAATATTGTAATATGAATTACATATTCATAAACTGTGAAGTATGTTCAGAAACTATGAAGCAAATGATGGTGTTCAGCTATGAACAATAGATCTTTTATTAATAGCTGTTGAGAAACCCATTTATCCTCAGAAATCTGCTCTGAATCTTTAAAAAAAATCTTAAGTTTTGGGGATGGCTGGGTGGCTCAGTTGGTTAAGCGTCTGCCTTCAGCTCAGGTCATGATCCGGGATTGAGCCCTGCACCCACCTTCCTGCTCTCAGTAGGGAATCTGTTTTTGTCTCTCTCTCTCCCTGCCCTCTGCTCCTCCCCACTGCTCCTTCTCTCTCCCAAATAAACAAAATCTTAAAGAAAAATTTTTTTTGAGCTTTGGGTAAATAGGAAACTGATGCTAAAGCTATCAGAGCAGCTGAGGCCTATAGCAGTATATAAAATATATTGAATTTATTTCATTGCTATCAATTATGTACAGTGCTCTCTTATTGACAGATTTTATATAAAATGTCCTCTTCTCTCTGTAAATTGTAAAAAAACCACAAGTCTATACTAAATTTTTCAAATTTTATGGAAGACAGTTCCTGACAGTCACTAGATGAGTGAATTTCAAACACAGCTTCTGAGGAGTAAGCAATTCAATATACAAGGACATCACCTAAAAATCCCTATCATGCTGTGACACAGACAGATGGAATGAGTGACCCATGAGTTTTCTTACAAGCAGAATATCTCAAATTCTATCATTAAACTAAAATATTCTGATTACTACTTATTTTCAAGGTTTCCACGAACACAATTTAGGATTAAAATGCTAAAATTTCAATCAAGCTTTCAAGAAGGAAAAACTGAAATGCTCATACTGACTTGAATGTCTATATTTGACAAGTCAAGAGTCAAACACAAATTTAGTTAATCATAAAGAGCCCGTGAATTCCCACACGTACACAGCATGAATTAAAAAAAAAAAATAAAGTCTTACAATATAATAAATTCAGATAAATTTTATGTGCCAATTAGTTTCAATTTTTGTTGAAGAAATACCTAGTGAGCGCCTGCTATATTCTTAGAAGACTGAAAGTTTCAGGAGAGGAACAAAACAGAACCAAACTTTAACCAATTAGCTTTTTTATGTTGGAAGTTTATGGGAGATATTTCAGAATATATACAGACATGTGTGTTAATCAACCACTGTCAGAGTCCATATTGGTGGTCCCAGAAATCAGGATTGATTTGCCTGTGATATTCAAGGTATTGAGTTTCAAGGATATTGGCACCTTGAAATAGAGTAGAAAAAAATGTATTGTCTACTTTCTAGTGAAGGGTATAGACTAGATTACACGTTGGTTCAGAAGCTGTCATACAGTGTATAATAATTTTCAGTCTTGACTTGCCAGCTGGGTGCCCAGATTAAACATGATCTCTGAGGTATGTCTGTGAGGGAGTTCCAGGATGAAATTAGCATTTGAATCAGGGGACTCAGTAGACTACATTCTCCAGAATTGGCAAACATCTTCGCTTCACTGAAGGCCTAAATATAGAACAAAAGGTGTAGGAAGAAAAAATCCCCCCCCCCTTTTTCCCTGCATTACCAATTTAACTGGGACCTCTCATCTCCTCTAGCTCTTAAACTGGGTTTTACACTTTTGGCTGCCTGTATTCTCAGGCTTTCAGATTCAGACAGAATTAAACCACTGGCTTTCCTGGATGTCCTGCTCATAATAAATAGATTCCTCAGAACAAATCTCATTCTCCCTCTCATACACACTATCTTCCTGCTGGTTCCAGTTCTCTGGAGAACACTGACTAATCCACACTGTTTGTGCTGAAACTTACCCATTGAACCTGGGCCCAAAATTCCGTGTTCATTATCTTCTAAAGAGCCTGTGTTTGGACTGTCCTAAATGAACCTCACCCATAAGGGAGTGCGTGTCAGCTCTTTCTAACTAGGTAGCTGCTTGTTCTGGTATAAACTAGGTGGGATATCATGAGATTTTCTCTGAGAGGTCCCTAAGTGAGAAAGGTTCTGTTCAGGACTAAAACAGGATCTAGTCTAGGGGCTCAAAACTTATTTGTTAAACAGACCAACACTTTTTACTTTCCTCTCCAAGTGAGACTCACAAAAGAATTTTGCTAATGAGTTTTGGGAGTACAAATTTCAAGGGAATGGGGTGATAATTACAATGTTAGCTACATCCTTGTCCTTGTGTGTAAACATTTATTTAATTTTAGTGTGTGATTTCCTCCCTCCCTGCCTTCTGCCTTCCATTTTTCCCTTTTTCCTTCCTTCGATAGATGAATCTTTTCTCCTTCCTTCTCCTTTCCTTCTGTCATTTCTTTGGATGGGTAGACACTTCCTGATTAGTTTCCTGCATAATAAAAAGATAAATCACTTTTGAATTTAAATTCTCATCTACCATCTTTCCATTCTAAAAAATGGCTTGAAGTCCATCACTTTTAGGATTTCTCTTCCAGAAACATTCCACTTTAAGCCTTCACATAAATTGCAATATATGTATTATCATATTCATTACTTGGAGAGGTCACTTCTACCCTATCTATGCTGGAGGACTATTGTGACAATCGAAATGAGAAAATAGTTGTGCTAGGGGCTTGCAAACTATAAAGTGCTGTTCTCTTATCTAGTATAACTACTTCGTTATGGTTATTTCTTTATAGCATACATTATACTTACAGTGTATAAGATGCCCTTCAAGGAGATATTACATGAAGACTCATTGTATTACAGTTACCTGTTACACTTAACACTATTTTGGGGTAATTGTTTTTATTTCCTAAGAAACTAGATTATGTGTCACTTGTGGTAAGGTATGAAAACAGATTTGCCAGCATTTGACCCAGGATCCTGATTGACCTCTCGTACATAAAGCATGAGAGCCGCAGCCTGTGTATGAAACAAACACATTTTGTTTGGTTGTTTGGTTGGTTTCAGTGTAAAATGGCATAGGAGCACAAGTACTAGAAATGATACATAGACAGCAAAGACTTACTCAATCTCTTCAGAATGCTTGTCCTGTGATTTAAATACATGGAAACTCTGACTGTTTACATGGAACTTTAGTTGGTTCAGGAATGTTCATGTCTTTCGCCTCTCAAAGAGCAAAAATCTCTGAGAGACTACCACATACAGAGCAAGGTTTGCTGGTTGGCTTCACTGTGTATTCCTTGGATGAACTGATCAGATCTGGGCTTGTGCCCACATCCTTTAACCCAAAGAATAGTTATCTAACCATTGACAACCATGTAAAGAGGGACACTATTTGCAGGTATTAAGGAGTACAGTAAATAACATTAAGAAAAAGATTGTTTAAATTAAAGCCTTTGAAAGCAGATCGATTAATTGATTTTTTTTGCCCTAGAAATTTCTAGGAAGCACAAGCTAAAAGCACAGTTCTCTTTGAAGAAAGAAAAGTACGTTATGGCAGCCTCTGCTTGCTGGCAAGAGGAGATTGTTAAATTCTGGGGAATTTTATGAACCAGTGGTAAAACAGTTTGTAGCTTGAAAGTATCCATGAAGGCAGCTTTACACTGTAGAATCTGGCCAACACCCAGTCAGGGCTTTTCTTTCCTTCTTATTTCTTTCTTCCTTTTTTGGTGGGAGAATGGGATCGTTTTACCTTTTTTTTTTTTTCTAGAAAGCTGGCATTAAACATGTACCAGCATATTATTGGGCTTAAGTCACCTCTTCAGTAATAGTTTCTTTCATGAAAACTGAAATTAATTTCTATATATAGCCAATAAATATTAATAAATGCTTGATCTATCCCACTGTCTTTGATCTCATTCTACCTTTGTATCTGTATTTATATAAATAAAAAGGAATAGAATGACTGGTCTCATAAAAACATTTTAATGAAAGGCTCTGGACAAGCTAGGGGAGGCATTTGAGACAAAAGCTCCTGCTTCGAAAGCTGTATCTTTGTGTTGTTCATTGAGAGGAACATTTGCCTACTGAATTACATGGCTTTTATCTGCCATTTTTCAGCTTTCAAGGACATTTTATTATGCCGATTTTCTACTGCTCCTGATTTGCCGGTTCAATTGATTGTGTTCTTAGAGAGGCTATGACATACTCTCAGCCCCAAATGAACTCATAATCTAGTAGAGGTAAATGCAATCACAATTAATTTACATGTAGGTATGCACACACATACGCAGATATATATACTCGATGTTGATTCTTCTGCCATGCTCTAAAAAAATGAGTCAAGATTGTTTAAAGGGACAATACATATTCCATATTAGTAATACAAAGAAAATGCTAAAAGGCATGTAATTTTGTTATTGTTATTATTGCTAACACAGTGGGATTAACTCTAATACTAAATTCCAAAAAAGGGCATGACCATCTGGCTCTGTTCTAGGATCATATAGTAGCTAAAGGTCTATTTTCTTAGCAAACTTCCTCTCCCCCCACCACCCACCCAGTGCTCTACTCTTCTTAACATGTGATTTTTTTTTTTAAATTCACTGACTTAAGAGAGTTGCTCTAACTCCATATTTCACTTTTTTATTCTACTCAGTCAGAAGAGGGAAAACATTGTGTGATTTGCATATTTCTGTTAGTACGTCCTCAATTTTTACTCATATAATTGCATTTTGCAGAATTTCTTTCTTTTAAAGACTGAATGGTATATCATTGTTGTATATACCATAGTTCCTTTAACCATTAACCCCTCAATGGACAGGTAGGTTGTTTCCACATATTGACTATTGTGAATAGTGCTGCAGTGAACATGGGATTGCAGATATCTCTTTGAGAATCTGATTTTAATTCTTTTGGGTAAATGCCCAGAAGCGGGATTACTGAATCATAAGGTAGTTCTATTTTTAATTTATTGAGGCAACGAAATACTGTTTTCCATAGTAGCTACACCATCTTGCATTCCCACTCCCAAAAGTTCCAATTTCTCCACATCTTTAAACATTTGTCTTTTAGTGTTTTTTTTTCCAATTTTATTGATACAATTGACATACATCACTGTATAAGTTTAAGGTGTACAACATAATTGTTTGATTTACATACATTGTGAAATTATTACTACACTAAGTTTAGTTAATATTCATCATCTCATTCAGATACAATAACAATAGTCTCTCCTTATGATGACAACACTTAGGAGTTGCTCTCTTAACTTTCCTGTATAGCCTACAGCAGTGTTAGCTACAGTCATCATGTTGTGCATTACATCCCTGGTATTTATTTATCTTATAACTGGAAGTTTGTACCTTTTGACCACCTTCCTCCAATCCTCTTCTCAAGTACCCCCCCCATTAACCATAAATCTCATCTTTTTCTATGAGTTTGTTTTTGTTTTTAGATTTAACGCATAATTGAGGTAATATAGTATTTGTTGTTCTCTGTCTTATTTCACTTAACATAACCTCTTTAACGTCTATTAATGCAGAAATGGCACGATTTCCTCATTTATTACTGTGTGTATGTACTATAACTTCTTCATCCATCCATCTATTCATCGATGGACATTTAAGTTGTTTCCATGTCTTGGCTATTGTAAATAATGCTATGAATAGAATACAGATATCAAGTAAGAGTTTTTGGATTTTGAGGGGGATATATTCCCAGTAGTGGAATGGCTGGATCATATGGTAGACCTATTTTTAATATTTTGAGAGTTATCCATACTGTTTTCCAGAGTGGCTGCACCAGTTTGCATTCCCATTGGTGTACAAGTTTCCCTTTTCTTCACAAACATTTCCAGCATTTGTTATCTCTTATCCTTTTCAGTTTTTTTTTTAATTAAGGTATAATTAACATAAAAATGTTAGTATCTGGTGTACAATATGATTCAACAATTCTCTCCATGACTCAATGTTCATCACTATAACTGTACTCTTACTCTCCTTTTTTAAAAAAATATTCTATTTATTTATTTGACAGAGATCACAAGTAGGCAGAGAGGCAGGCAGAGAGAGAGGAGAAGAGGAAGCCGACTCCCTGCTGAGCAGAGAGCCTGATGCAGAACTCAATCCCAGGACTCAGGATCATGACCTGAGCCGAAGGCAGAGGCTTAACCCACTCACTGAGCCACCCAGGCGCCCCTTAATCTCCTTTATTTCACCCATTCCCTCCACTTCCCCTTCAGAAACTACCAATTTGTTCTCTATATTTAAAAGTCTGGTTTTTTGCTTGTCTCTTTTTCCTTTGTTTATTCATTTATTTTCTTAATTTCCACATATGAGTGAAATCATATGATATTTCTTATTTTATCTGACTCATTTCACCTGGCATTATACTCTAGGTCCACCCATGGTGTTTCAAATACAAAGTCATGTTCTTTTTAATGTTGAATAATATTCCATTGTCTGTCTATATGTATGTGTATATAGATAGATAGATATACACTATATCTTTATTGATTCATCTATGGATGGACACTTAGGCTGCTTCTGTAGCTTGACTTCATGCAATAAACATGTAAGTTTTCAAATTAGTGATTTCATTTCTTTGGGTAAAAACCCAGTAGTGGAATTTCTGGATCATTTGTGAGTATACAGAAATGCAACAGATTTCTATATGTTAGTTTTGTATCCTGTGACTTTGCTGAATTCATTTATTATTTCTAGTATTTTTGGGGTGAAATCTTGAGGGTTTTCCATGTATAGTATCATGCCAACTGCAACAATGAAAGTTTTACTTCTTACTAGTTTGAATGCCTTTCATTTCTTATCTTATTGCTGAAGGCAGGACAGACAACAATATTTTGAATAAAAGTAGTGAGAGTGGACACTTTTTATCCTGTTCCTGATCTTACAGGAAAAGTTTTCAATCTTTCCCCGAGGAGCTGAGTTTTTTTCATACATGCCTTTTATTATGTGGAGGTATATTCCCTCTAAACCTAGTTCTTTGAGAGTTTTTATTATGAATGGATATTGCACTTTGCCAAATGCTTTTTCTGCATCTATTGACATTATTGTATGATTCTTATCCATACATTTCTTTTTTTAATCCATAGGTTGTATTTCTACTTTGTTGATTATTTATTTTGCTCTGCAAAAGCTTTTTAGTTTGGTATAGTCCCACTTGTTTATTTTTTCTGTTTCTTGTGCTTTAGATGTCATATCCAAAAAAAATCATTGCCAAAGCCTATGTCAACACTATTCCTATGTTTTCTTTTAGAAGATTCATGGTTTCAGGTTTTATATTCAAGTCATTGTCCAGTTTTAGTTAATTTTTGTGAATGTTGTAAGATAGGACCCGGTTTTATTCTTTTACATGCAAATATCCAATTTTCTCAGGACCATTTATTAAAGAGACTGTCTTTTCTCCATATTCCTGGCTGCCTTGTCAGATATTAGTGTATATATGCTTGGGTTTATTTATGGGCTCTCAGTTCTATTTTGATTATAATAGCTTTGTAGTATAACTTAAAAAATCAAGAAGTGTGATGACTCCTGCTTTCTTCTCTCAGAATTATTTTGGCTATTCAAGGTCTTTTGTGGTTCCATATACATTTAGGATTTGTTTTTTTTTCTATTTCTATAAAAAATGCATTGGAGTACTGATAGGGATTGCATTGAATCTAAGATGGCTTTGGTAGTATTGACATTTTAACAATATTAATTTGTCCAGTTCACGACATGGAATACTATTCGATTTCTTCCATTAATATCTCAGAATTTTCAGAGTAGAGATCTTTCACCTCTTTGGTTAAGTTTATTTTTAAGTACTTATTGTTTTCATGCTACTGTAAATGTTATCATTTTCTTTTTTTCAGATAATTTGTTGTTGGTGTATGAAAACACTGCTGATTATGTATGTTAATTTTGTATCATGCAACTTCACTGAATTTGTTGATTAGATCTAACTATTTGGTGAAATTTTTAGAATCTTTTATTTATAAAATCATGTCATTTGCAAATACAGAAAATTGTACTTCTTTCTTTCTTTCTTTCTAATTCTGATTTTCTTTTTCTCTTGTTTGCTTGATTGCTCTAGCTAGGACACCCAGTACTATGATGAATAGAAATGGTGAAGGTAGTCGTCACCTTTGTCTTATTCCTGGTTTTAGGGAAAAGCTTTCAACTTTTCACCACTGTGTGTCCTTAATTATGTTGAGGTATATTCTTTCTATACCCAATGTAAGAGTTTTCATCATGAGTGAGTGTTGAATTTTGGCAAATGTTTCTTCCATGTCTATTGAGATGATCAAGATTATTTTCCTTTCATACTATCGTGATTTATCAGTTGATTGATTTGTGTCAAACCATCCTTGAACAGCAAATACAAATCCCGTTTGATAATGACACATGATAATGTGCTGCTAAGTTTGGTTTGTACTTTTTTTTTTTTTTTGAGAATTCATTGGAGATATTGACTTCTAGTTTTCATTTTTTTTATTTTTATTTTTTCCATTTTATTTTATTTTATTCCTTTTCTGTGTTCCAGCTAGTTTTCTTACTGCATCCTTTCCTGGCTTGGGTACCAGAATAATGCTGGCCTCATAAAATGAGTTTAAGTGTATCCCTCTTTCTTGATTTTTGGAAAAGTTGAGAAGGATTGACATTAATTTTTTTTTTTTAAATGTTGGTAAAATTCACTATGAAGCCATCTGGTCCTGGGATTTTCTTTGTTTGGTTGTTTTTCATCACTTATTTAATCTCTGTGTTAGTTATAGGCCTGTTCAGACTCTGTTTCTTCCCAATTTAAACTTCGTAGGTTTTGTATTTCTAGGAATTTATCCATTTCATTTAGGTTATTCAGTTTTTTTGGCATATAATTGTTCATAGCAGTCTCTTATGACCCTTTTGTTTCTAAAGCATGATTTATAATGTCTTTTTTTTTTCACTTCTGATTTTAGTCCTTTATTACTTAGTCTTTCTAAGGGTCAGTTGCTTTTGTTTCTTTTCAAAAGAATTTTTTTTTCCTTTCGGAGGGAGGTTTCTTTTTATTTTTGCTCTAATCTTTATTTTCTTCCTTCTGCTAATTTTGAGTTTAGTTTGTTTTTCTAGTTTCTTGAAGCATAATGTTATGTTGTTAATTCAAGATCTTTTTTTAGTGTAGGTATTTATCATTATGAACTTTCTTCTTAGTACCATATTTGCTGTATACCATAAGTTTTGGTATGTTTTCTTTTTGTTTTCTTGTGTTCAAAGAACTTTTTGGTTTTCTCTTTCACCTAACAGTCATTTTTAAGAATGTATTGGTCAATTTCCACATATTTGTATATTTTTCATTTTTATTTCTGCTTTGATTTCTAGTCTCATTCCACCATAGTCAGAAAAAATAAATATATCATTTCAATTTTCTCAAAATTTTTAAACTTTTTTTATGGCCTAACTCATGATCTATCCTAGAAAAAGATCTGTATGTGCTTGAGCAGAATGTATTCTGTTGTGACTAAGTGAAATGTTCTGTATTTGTCTAGTAAGTCAATTTGGTCTACACTATCATTCAAGTCCTCTGTTTCCTTATTTACAATCTCTTTGGATGTTCTTTCCATTATTGAAGGAGGGTAAGAAGTGTCATTATTTCATCACTGTCTATTTCTTCTTTTCTGTCAATGTTTGCCTTATATATTCAGGTGCTCTAATATTGGGTGCATATAGATTTATAATTGTTATATCTTCCTGGTAAGTTGACTCTCTTATCATTATATAATGTCTTACTTGTCTCTGGTGACAGTTTTGCTGTAAAGTCTGTTTTGTCTAGTGTAAGTATAGCTGCTTCTGCTCTATTCCCTACCGTTTGTAGGGAATATTTTATTTTTCCATCTCTTCACTTTCAGCCTGTTGTATTTTTAAGTCTAGTGTTCTTGTAGATGGTAGAGTTGGGTAAATTTTTTTTTTTTTTTTAATTCTGTTCAGCCACCCAGTGCCTTCCTGGATAGGTCTCATAAAAGAGAATACCCTTACCAATCAGTCCAGCATGCAATTCTAGAAGCCTCTACAAACTCCTTCCCTTCCCAGAGAAAAGTAGGCAACTTTTACATTGTCCACTCACTGTATGTCAAACCAGGAAGCAAGATCAATGGAATGTCCCTGCCGAAACTATTGTCTCTCCTTTCCCCTGCACAGGTAGGCTGTGCCAGTCCTGTCAGAACTCCAAGAATGGCAACTCAGAAGCCAAGCCTTTTAAATACCTCCTCAGAAATGTTGGGGCACTAGGCATGTGATCCAGTCTCTCCCTCCCATTAAGTAAAGCTGGAAGCTAAAGACTCTCTTCCTGATTATATGTCATCATGGCCAAGTCTCCTGCAAGCTTTGGTGAGTCTAGTTTTGCATACTCCCAGGGTCTAAGAACCTTTCAGTTTCCTAATTGCTTTCAAAGGGAATTTGCCCACTAATTGTTGTTGAATCAGTGTGTTTTGCAAGGGTGGGGAGTGGTTCAGCACTTCCTACTCCACCATCTTGCTAACACTATTTCCCATATACTTTCAAAGTATGGTAACATGTTGACAAATTTTAACTTAAAAATAGGAGTCCTGAAAATTTAAATTAAAAGTGATTATTAACATAGAAAGCATACCTGTAATTATTTAGAAGAGTCAATTATATAAAAGATGGTGAAATCGGAGACTAGAATTTGTTATGATAGGTATTTTACTGATATAAAGTAAGCAACTGTCGTATTTTTATAAGGGTACTTTAAGCAGTAATCTGCAAGATAAAGGAAAGAAAGGAATAAATCAAAACAAGGCACAATAGGATGTTATTGTTTGCCAGGTTGAGCATTGGCTCTTGTGGTTTCATATATAAGCAGAACCACTTGTATGAAGGCTGTCTTTTTCTGTCTCCAAGGAAAACAAACCAAACCCTCTCTCTGTGTCTCTGTAGAAAATTACCTTAAAGGACCTTATGTAGTGAACTGATATGACCTATCTTATTTCACACAAGTCCTGGGTCCTTTAGACACAGAGTATAAAAAAATGTTTAAATGATCCAAGACTGTAAGTTCTTCCCTTGTGAGTTCTTCCTAAGGGAAGAACATTAAATTTTTCTACAAATGATTATTGTGAATCTAATAAGTCCACATTGGTAGGTTTGGGGAGTGGGGTTGGGACACATACTGAAAAAAAAAAAAAAAAGATTGTCTGAGGCTTTACGAAAATTGTTGAGACAGGCCACTAGTCTATATTTATGTTGCTGCCTCAAGAACTGAGAGGCTAATTTTAGAAAATTTCAGGAAATTTAGAATGGGGAATACACGTGGAAGTTACTCTGCTTTACTATCTTATTTTTCCATCAGATCTCACTTTGGTAGATGTTTTCCCATCTTTAGTCCAGTCTATGGGCAAAATTGTGGTTGTTGACCCAGAGGCCATGTGGTTGCTGACTGCTTTGTCATAACTTCTACATCTTAACATACATTTGGCACACAGAAGCCACCCAAAAGAAAGTTGCACCACCGCTCTCTTCCCTATAACTTTTCTACTTGAATGAAATCATTTCAAAATAGCATACCAATGTTATTAAGTCACCATTCCAAGGATTCGTTTTAAGGCTTCTAATTTCCCCCAAATTTAAAAATATTCAATCTGTCCATATATTCACAAACCTATTTATGCACAGACAAAAGAATGCCCTACTAATTATTATTCTCACCTCCCTTGAGCTGGTATATGGGATTGTTGAAAGAGAAGTAATTTCTCAATGAATACATATTACAACAGGTTCAGGAAAACATTTTTCTTTGGCACCTTGATAATACATGAAATGGCCACACCTTTACATGAGCCTTTTGCAAGGATAGGAATTCAAAGAAGAATGCAACCCCAAGGAAGTGAATTAAATTTCAAATACAAAAGGAATTTTACAAACAAAATAACACATTCTGTAAATAGAAGGAACCTCTGCAATTTACTCTGAAACTGTTTTTGAATTGAATAAAAGTGGTTTTAGAAGGAGCTTACTGATTTAGAACTTTCTGTCTGGAAAAAAGAAAAAAAGATACTTAACTCAGTGATTCACATGATCAAATCATGGGAATGATAGAAGCAACAGCTGCTGGCCTCCTGTCTTTCTACCTTCCCCACCAATGGGGAAGTTCTTTCCCAGCTCAATTTAGAAAACTCCTTACCTGATTTTCATCAGAATTCCACCCCAGCTGGGCTTTAAAACTCTAATGTGCATAAAAATCACCTGGGATGGGGCACCTGGGTGGCTCAGTGGGTTAGGGCCTCTGCCTTCAGCTCCGGTCATTATCCCAGGGTCCTGGGATTGAGCCCCACGTAGGGCTCTCTGCTCGGCAGGGAGGCTGCTTCCCTCTCTCTCTCTGTATGCCTCTCTGCCTACTTGTGATCTCTCTCTGTCAAATAAATAAATTTTAAAAAATCATTTTTAAAAAATCACCTGGGAATTTTGATAAAACAAAAATTCTAATTACAAAGATTAGGAAAATATGGGGTGGTGTCTGAGATTCTACACTTCTAATGAGCTCTCAAATGAGGCTGATACTCAGACTTCTTAAAAAACACGGATGCTTGTTTCCTGCTGCCAGAGACTGTGATCCAATCACATGTAGGAGGGCCTGGACATTTAGAGTTTTAAATTTCTCCAGGGCAAAGTTTGAGAAACACCACTTAAGAGCAAGGTGTTTCAAAATTTCCTCATCAGGAGACTTGTTAAAATGCCAGTTGCTGAGCTCCACTCAGACTCATTGCATCTGAATCTCTGGGAGAAAGGCCTGGAAAGGAATACCTTTAATAGCAATTGCTTAGCATCAGGAAAAATTGGTAAGTGTCCTGGAGCAGTCACTGAGGCCAGGGATGTGATGTCTATTACTGGCCTACTGGCCTAATGGCCTAATGAAGGTGGCTGCTTGGTCCCAGGGAGGAAGCATCATGTAGCATACCCCTTCCCATCTTGGTGGAGAGCTGACAGAAAAGAAAATCTGCTTTTTACAGGGATGGAGAAGTGTGAATCATCACTCTGGGAATTCTTGTGAGTTAGGGAGCCTGCCTCTTAATCTGTGCCTATTACAGTTAACCTCCCAAAGCAGGATTATCCTGCTTTTCATGTCCATATATTCAGTTAGTTTTGTAAGCAGATGTTATCTGCTTAGTTTTGGGTTTTTAAAAAATATATATATTCAGTGACATTTAGATTTTGTATAGTCTCATTTTCTGTCTTCTTTTGGCACACAAATTGTAGAAGGGTTTTCAATCAAGTCACTTTTCAAGAATCTAGCGATGTTGATGCTGATTCAAGTGTGTGTATATATAATACAAAAATGTGGTTTCTTAGCGAATATCCTGGGAGATGTTCAGTTAGAACGATAAAAGTATGATAGACTGCTGAAACTAAAAGTTACTGTGTTTATGTTGAGAAAACATGTACTGACTCATAGTAAATGCCAGGCAGTCTTCTGAAGCACAAATTATCTCTACACAACCAAGTTAAGTAGACTTGTCTCACAGGTACTGAAAATATTGGGTGCATTGTATAAACTCCATTCTTTTTCCCTTTCCTGTGACACTGATTTTTTCAAAAGGTGCAGAAGTGTGAGATTTCTTCTGAAGGAAATATAGTATTGTGGAAGTCACTTTTTTTTTCCTAGTTATCTTTTCTCCTATGTTAGACTACAGAGGAAGGGCATTATGTTAGTATAAAGTGGGATTGGGATAACATTTTGAGTGATTTAGATACAAGACTAGTGGAATTATTTGCCATTTGGTTTGTAGCCTTTCTTTCAAAGCCCTGTCTACTCAGGAGCAGTCTTTGTGATACCGCAGAAACAAACAAAATACCAGG
Organism: Mustela nigripes; assembly: GCF_022355385.1. Classification (NCBI taxonomy): domain Eukaryota; kingdom Metazoa; phylum Chordata; class Mammalia; order Carnivora; family Mustelidae; genus Mustela; species Mustela nigripes. The sequence continues at coordinate 96,071,296 of NC_081569.1, forward strand.
TGGGCAAATAATGAATCATGGAGCACTATATCAGGAACTAGTGAAGTACTGTATGGTGACTAACATAATATAATAATAATAATAACAACAACAACAGGAAATACACAAATACTCTCTCCCCCCATACCCTTGGTTATTTTGTTTCACTTTCCTTCATCTGAGCATGTATTAACTCTCCTGAGGACATTCAGGAAGAATAGGTTATGTTTCTCTATGGATCACGTGAAAGGTGCTTTGTTCATAGCTGTACAGTAATGTTTAAATAGTGGGTGGCCCATAGAAGGAGCCCAATAAAAACTTCTTCAATGAACAAATGAATTTATTCGCTAAGGAACTGAATGAACAGATCTTGTGGGGAGGGGTTGTGGAGTATTTTTATACTTCCCTTTGCCCATCCATCTTATCTGTCACTTTCTTCAATTAACCTCTCCGATATTGAAGATAGCCAGATTTGTTTAAAATAATTCTCTGCCTTCCATTCATCCCTCCCTTCTTGACTGACAAATATAAGCTTTGAGTCTGAAAACATTTCTTTCCTTATTAATTCTATTTTTCCTTCTGCTTAAACTTATATGGTAAAGACAATATCTCAATATCACATCCAGATCTCTCTGTGCATTCATTCTGCAGTTATGAGATGTCTTATAGAATTCCCTCTGCAAAATATAAAATACAGTCTCTGACAAGAAAAATAAGAATAGAATATGCAGTCTCTGAATAATTTCAAAAAGCTTTTATAAGTTATAGACATTTTGGTGGTCAGTCCAACTTTATAAAGACATTTCTCTGTATATTTAATTCATTGATACACATTATAATAGCCTTCTACATTACTGAAACTATGCTAATTTTTATACATAACCTACAGAAAGTTTCTAAAAACTGGAATAAAATTTTTGGAGAGAACCTTCGATTGTAGAAAGCTTAAGTGATGGAGCATACCACAATGTTGTAACGCTATTGTATGTAACGGGAATTGCCTTAAGCACATTTCACATTTTCTAATTCATAGTATAGCTGTAAAGTAGCTGTCTCTGTGTAAGCAAGAGAATCCATTCTAACTTGTTTAAGCAGAAGGATTCATTAAACCAGATCAGCTCACAGAATCTCTGAAAGACCAAAGATTTAGTTTTTGGCTGTAATTCAAATTATACCACCAGGAGGGCCTGGAGGGTATAGGGCTGTGGTTCACCCTGCCAATCCCTAGCTCCTGGACCTCTGCCAGGCCTGTCCCTGGAAACAAAGCATTTCCTGCCATCCTCACCACTGCAATCCTTCAGGAAATCTCTTTCTTCAACTCATTCTTTTCAAAATCTAAGTTGCACATAGGTCTATATTGTTGGAGAAGCCCAAGTCACATGCCTGAATTTCACCTGCAAGAAAAGCTGGGTAAGTGACCTTTCTGTCTCTCTAGAAAGTTGACACACATAATGTGAAGTCCCACAGCTAGAATAAGTGCTTAGAAGAATCTGAGCAGAAAGAAATATCCACTAGAGTAAATATTAGAACCACCATGTTACTGATGGAAAACTGACTTTAAATTCAGTTCCACCTGGTTCTAAAGCCTGAAGTCTTTGTGCTTTGCAGCAATGTCTTCTGTATATAGCATTTTTAAAATTACATAGAATTGACATTTAACATTGCCTTAGTTTTAAATGTATGACATTCATCACCAGGCGTAGTTACAAGTTTGTTTTATCTCCTTGTTTTTTTTTTTTTTTTTTTTTAAAGATTTTATTTATTAATTTGACAGAGAGAAATCACAAGTAGACAGAGAGGCAGCCAGAGAGAGAGAGAGGGAAGCAGGCTCTCTGCCGAGCAGAGAGCCCGATGCGGGACTCGATCCCAGGACTCTGAGATCATCACCTGAGCCGAAGGCAGCGGCTTAACCCACTGAGCCACCCAGGCGCCCCGTTTTATCTCCTTGTAATGAGAACTTTTAGGATCTACTCTTCTAGTACTCCAAATATGCAAACACAATATTGTTTACTATGGTTGCTATACTGTACACTACAGCTCCAGGACTTATTAGTGGAATTGTATATCTTTTGAGCACCTTCACCCATTTCACCCAGCCCCACTTGTAACCACCAAGTCCATTTTCTGTATCTATGAACTCAGTTTTCTTTTCTTTTCTTTTTAGAGTCCATATATATGTGAGATCATACAGTATCTGTCTTACTCTGGTGTATTTGATGTAGCACTAATGCCCTCACGTCTATCCATGCTATTTCAAATGGCAGGATAATCTTCCATTGTATACATATACATAAATAATGCTCAGTGAATATAGAGGTTCAGAGGTCTTTTCAATATGGTAATTTAACTTTTTCATATGATTGTCCTATTTTTTTGAGGATTCTCCAGGCTATTTTCTGAAGTGGCTACATCAATTTACCATCCCTCCAGCAATGCACATAGTTTTGCTTTTCTCTCTATCTTTACCAATACTTGTTATTTCTTGTCTTTTTGATAATAGCCAATCTATAAGGTAAGTTCTTATTATGGTTTTGCTTTGTATTTTCCTGATGATTAGTGATGTTGAACACGTTCCATGGAACTACTGGTCATTTGTATGTGTTCTTTGGAAAAAATGTTCAGATCTTCTGCCCTTTTTAATTGATATGTTTCTATTGAGTTCTAGCTCTTAATATATTTTGTATATTAACTCCTTATCAAATATATGGTTTGCAGATATTTTCTCCCTTATGGTAGACGGCCATTTCACACTGTTGATGGTTTCTTCGGCTGAATGGAACCTTTCTAGTTTGGTATAGCCCTACTTGTTTGTTTTTGCTTTTGGCGTCAAATCCAAGAAATCTTTGCAAAGGCCAAACCCAGCCCTAATCCTGAGGAGGGAAGCAGAGGTATTGGTGGGGAGGGAAGGAGAGAGGGACGGAGGGAGACACATGTACTTATTGAAGTATATAATTAAAAGTGGCCAAATACTGATTTGCCATTAGAATTTAAGTTGGAAAGTAAATAAAAAATATTATTGGTTAATTTTCCTAAATGCACTCCTACGGTTTCTCAGATAATTCCATTGAGTATACATTAAAACTACATTTATGTATCATGTCCTTATATATGTAGTTCTCTTGGGAAATATCTAATTTTTCCAATTTTTTTAAAAAGATAAAATAGTTTTTATTAGCACATATGTAGAAGTGTTCTTCTTAAAACTGTTTTTTTTTTTTAAGATTTTATTCATTTATTTGACAGACAGATCACAAATAGGCACAGAGGCAGGCAGAGAGAGGAAGGGAAGCAGGCTCCTCGCTGAGCAGAGAGCCAGACGCCTGCTCTAGATGATCCCAGGACCCCAGGATCATGACCTAAGCCAAAGGCAGAGGCTTTAACCCACTGAACCACGGGGGCACGCCTAAAACTTTTGTTTTATTCCAACTCATGAAATGGATTTTTAATGATCTGCAAAGTCAAACATCTGTCAGACGGGAATGAGAACAGGCAAAGAGTGCTCCCCAGCTCATTCCATTTCCATCAGAGCTCCATGGGATTTTGAGATTTCTCCCTTAGAAAATACTGCTTGTAGAATGAGCTAAACATGATTTTTACAATGTATTTTCCAAAAGATGGAGGAAGAAAAGTCATTGCAATGGGCCTATTTCCTTAATGGTTGTTTGTTATTAACCAAATATTAAACTTTCAAAATAATTATTTCTGCCTTTTTTCTTCCAGACCTCATTGGAAAAAAAGGGCCTCTTAGAGATTTGAGAAGCCATTATAGTTTCCTAAAATATCCCTATAAAGAAAGAAAGAAAACTCGATGGAATTTTAAAGTCAAGAGGAAAAAAATATATTTAGAATTTTAAAAATTAAAACATTTTTTCCTTACTTCTTAGAAGAAAAAAAAAATCTTTTCAACAGACTCTAGTTGTTCAGATAGTTAAATCCTGAGTGCCTTAAGGTATTCTCTTCTTTCCTTCTTTCTTTCTTTTTTTTTTTTTTTTAAGTGGAGAAAGTTTGGGTGGAAAGAATCTACCTTCTTGCTAGTATCACCCAATAGAAAATTTAGAACCATATTCATTTAATGGGGCATGAACAGAGCAAGTAATTATATACTTGGTTTTTGCCTTTCATTAAAACCTCTGTCAAATATGAAAAGCACAGAAGAGTCAATTTATGGCTATGATTATCTATACATAGATGCAATTGACAGGCCTACATATAGAATAAATTATAAAATTTTAGAGTGCAATTAGATTCAAAGTACTCCTTCATCAAAATACATAATGTAGTATTCTAAGCATATAATTATGAGATTGAGGTAAATTTACAATATTGGCATGTGGATAAAAGTCCTTTGCAGTAAGAAATTACAAGTGCCAGCAAACTCTGTATTTTACTGTTGATTTCAACGTGTATGTTTGATGTGTCACATTTATACTGTATTTAACCATCTTCTTTTCTTTCCTGTCAACTTCCTTTAAAAAATATTAAATAAAATACCCTCTCCCAAATCATGAGATCTCTGCTCAAGGTTCATCATACAAAGTCAGGTAAGAAAGATAAACATTTTTTTTAGTGATATAAAACAGGTAAAGAAGTATGGTTAGAACAAAGGTAGTTTTCAAACTGAATCCATAGGTTGGCACTATTTCCAATGACATATTCAATAACTCTTCAGAGGGGAAAACAAAACAGAGCAATAAGAACATTAAAAAGGTAGCAGGAACCCTACACTTTGCATGAATTGAACCTGCCTTACCTAGCATAAGTGGTAAGATATATCCTCATTTTTAGATTTTCTATGAACGCTGGTCTAAGTACTTCTGCAACAAAGTAACATTGACCTTGGAGGAGAAAGTAAGATGGGGGAAAGATAGTGTGTGGGAAATAAATTATATCCCTAGTTAAACTTCACATATTGCATAGAAGAATCTGGCATTGGAGCTAGGTAGCTGGAATACGCCACCTGTTGTCATTGTCATTTTGATTACTGTCTATTTGTTTTGTATTCACAGCCACTTTTATTCCACTACCTGAATGAAACAGTTAAAAAGACTCATCTGTGTATTTCTTATGTAGATTATGATGACTGTATTATGAAGTTAGTGATGAAATTTAAATATGCATTATTACTTGAAAACCTTTGTAGAAAAATATTTATAAAGGCTATTGGGTCTTTTGGAAAAAAAGAAAAACTTAAGACTAAGTGTCTTAGTTCAGGATGCTATAACAAGTAACCACAGACTGGGTAACTTAACAGAAATTTGTTTCTCACAGTTTTATAGGCTGGGAAGTCCAAGATCAAGGCTCTGGCAGATCTGAAATCTGGTGAGTGCAATCTGTCTCATTTGCAGACAACCACGTTATCATTGTACACCTTGCCACCAAAGAGAATGTGTGTGTGCTCACATTAGTCACATTACCCCCTTACACAGACACCAATCCCATTCATGGAGGTTCTACCTTGTAACCTAATTACCTCCCAAATGCCCCACCTCCTAATACAATTAAATTATATTGGGGGTTAGGATTTCAACATAAGAATTTTGGGAGACAAACACATTCAGTCCATAGCAGATAATTACACTCACGAGTGACTAAGATTTATTAAAACTGATTGTAAATACTGGTTAAATTCTAAAATGATTCTGCCCATGGCAGAGCAAACATATTTCCTATACTTATATAGTTTGTCTTGTTTTATTCTATTACATATATAGAGAAAGAAATATATATATATATAATATACATCATATATAATGTAATTATTATATATGATAAATACACATTAGATTTTAGGTTAAAATAAAAGTTTATATTATTTAACCTTTATGTACCTATTTAGGATTCTGTGCTTTGACTGGGTTTTAAATACACTGGCAAACAGAATTTCTATTTTCTTGCTCTCATTTCATGACTAAATAAGTGTATAAATAAAACCTTCATGTGTGGAGAAGGTAACTTACTGAAGATTGCCTAGAAAAATGTTTAAAATGATGAGTTCCTGTCACTTTTACTTTTCTGAACTAAACAACTCTTGTAGGTTTGTAGTTCATTTGTAAGTCTTTCATCACATGTGTATCAGAACAACAAAAAAATTATTGTTCAACTACTGAAGTGTATTCTGGCCCTATTCATTAACTAAACATTATATTTCACTTTTCATTGTTAATTCAAAAATAATAAATTTTTAGTTTGTCCATTTACCTTAGAAATGTATTTGGAGTTTTCTCAAATAGCATTAGCAGTAGACTGTGAATAAAAGGAAATTACTTATAGGTACATACTTTTCTCCTATAGTCATCTATGGATTAGATACAAAACCTTTGTCAGTTAAGTGAAATCTCCCACCTGAAGTCAGCAATGGAAACATTTCATCAGGAGCAGGAACCAAATGGTAGGGGGTACAAAAATGTCCTGGACTACCCCTGCACTAAGGAAGGAAAGTTTCTGTGTTTTGTTTCTGAATTCTCACAGAGAGGACTATGAGTTAGCAATGCCCCTGGAAGAGGCAAGGATCCCATTACTTCTCAGACACTGGATACCTATTTGAACTGCTTATAATTATAATAATCTTACTACTGTCATTATTTGCCAGTGAAAGAACATTCCTTTGGGTTGTTCTTCATCTGTGTGCCTATTAAAACATACTGCTCGTGGATCCTGACAATAGCATCTGTTAAAAGTGTATTGCTCATTGCTAAATTCTAGAGGGAAAATCTGTAGTTTATTTATCATTGAATTTATTCATCTATGCTTTTATATTGGAGAACTTTTCTAGAACTTGAATTAATGGCTTGAAAACTGCATCTCAGCATTTGCCCTCAGATCATTTTATTGTCTAGAGGGAAGCCTTTTAAGTAGGGGGATACATTTTACTGACGTACTTGCAAGATCTAATTTTCAATTTTATCTGCATTGGGAATAGATCAGATGAACAGATAACTTTTTCAATCTTTCTGAGCTTTTCAAAACCTATATCCTTTGTGTCTTTGGGTTCTTATTTATTGTTTTACCATGTATAATTCTGATCTTTCCGGAAACTCTTAGCTCCCAATTGTCTATTTTTTAATGTACTCATACAAACAGAAAAATAACAATCATACTCAAGTGGCAACAATTCTGCAAGGGTTATAAGACAGAACAGATTTCTCTAAAAAGGAAAATCAATAAGTGGGAATATGTATGCAGATGATGCTTTGTCTGATGATTTTTTTCCTCTAGGGCTTGCTTTAAATTGTATGTCCCTCCAAAGGCCAGCTTTTTTTCTTCTTCTTTTACCTCTTTATTTTTATTTTCACCTTTGTTTTTTAGCTGTTTCAAAGTTTAAAAAAATTTGTACTTTATGGCTCCCTGATATTCCAACTGACCAGGTCTAGGAAGAAAGATTAAATGTAACATATGCACACAAACCCACACAGCCCCCATGGGAAGATGTTGCTTCACGTTGTGCATTTATCTTGGTTTCTGGGAGGAGGCTCTTTGTGGGAACCCATTTGCTTCATGCCACACCTGGAACAACAACATGGGCATCTCAAAATTCTTTCCTACTTAGCCCAGATCAAAGCAGAGAATATAACTTGCTAAGTAAGCAGAAAGTCTGGCAAGTAATGAAACCACTCACCGGTGCTAAAATTTTTGGAATTTAATTACCTTTTTCCCTGGGACTATGAGGCCTATTATGAGTCCATTAAGGAATAATATCTTTATTTTGACTTTGTAGACATTTTCATTATTGTATTTTAATGACTTTATATGGTGGAGGATTGTCTAGTCTAAATCACTGTTCAGCTGATGATGTTTTAGGGCACTCTTGGTTTTTTGATTGGTTTCTTTAAGATTTTTGTGGGCTTATCTTTCTATATGTGAAACACCCAAACAATTTGGATTCCCGATTTTAGAAAGGTATTGATTAGAAAACAGTGACCAGACATACCTTTTGTTTTCAATAATCCTATGCTAATGGTAATTCTATTGAAGATGTTTGGGGGTTATTTTTCCCCCTTCAGAGTTACTACTAGACTGGAGGTTCAGTATTCTCGAGAAGAGACCGCTAGTTCTAAGAAGCATTCTGAATTCATTTACCCAACAAATGTTTACTGAATATCTACTCTGTATAATTCACCGTGAAAACACTGAAAGGCAGTGGGAGACAGACTGGTTGATTACCTTTATGAAATTACAGTCCAGTGGTAGATGGAGACATTAATCAATATTTGCAATATCAGATCAGTGTGTTGATGAAGTAAATTACTTCCGTGGAGGTGGGAGGGCTGACTAGTCTGAGGTCAGGTAAGTCTTCCTAAGGAATTAGAAGAAGAAGGAATTCACAGTTAGTGGGGGCAGATGACCATTCTAGGCTCGAGAAGAGCATATGCAAAGGTTCTAAAATGGGAAGAATGTGACCCCTGGTAGGGGGGGAGCAAAAAAAGGATGATAAAGTCCAATAGTTACCAAAAGAAAGGTTTTTTCCTGATTCAAGTACCAACTTATAAGAACTATACAGAAAAAAAAAATCATGAGAGAAATAAACTTATTAATATTCATAAACTTTGAGTTATAGAGTCCAAATTCATTTGTGAGAACCCTATAAATTTTGATTTAGTTCAAGCTCTGCACCAACTTGATTTAGGAAACTGTATTTTAACATTGTTGCTTTGACTTTCCTAGTTGTTAAAGTGCCTTTCAGTTCCCACCCTTAGCAATCTGAACTTGTTACTTTTAATAGCTTGTCATACAGTTCAATCTACAGCAAACTAAAAGATAAATCAATCTTCTCTAATTGTCCAAGAATTTACCACCAAAATAGGTGGGAAAGTTCTGTCTCCTGTATCCTTTTATGTTCTATTTCCTTTTCTTTCATTATCTTCTAGTAAATATTTTCATTTACCAACACTGCCTTTAGTTTTCAGCTGAGGTTTCTGCTAGAAAGCCTTTATTTTGCTTGGCCTGCTGTTGCTTTCTGTCTCCTTTAGCTTCTCATATCCTTCTGGAGGAAAGAATGTTTCCAACTCATTTCATTATCCCTGCTGCTTAGCAAGGCCCCTGGAACATGTTAGATGTTGACTAAATACACTCTTAACTTTTTTTCAGAAATTTCAGTGAAAACTCTCCCTTCCTATTTTCCTTTGGGAGGGTTATTTTAAGGGGGTGGGGAGAGCTCCATAAGGCAGGGTTTTTTTTTTTTGGGCGCCTGGGTGGCTCAGTGGGTTAAGCCGCTGCCTTCGGCTCAGGTCATGATCTCAGGGTCCTGGGATCGAGTCCCGCATGGGGCTCTCTGCTCAGCAGGGAGCCTGCTTCCTCCTCTCTCTCTCTCTGCCTGCCTCTCCAACTACTTGTGATTTCTGTCAAATAAATAAATAAAA